>NC_052047.1:134424468-134740301 GCF_903992535.2 Arvicola amphibius
ACTGCTATTGAGTGGGTTTAAATAGCTTCTCAGAGTTAGCACAATGCAAATGCCAGGCTGATACAGCCTTCATTAATGGGCACCCTTTCACCCCTCCTCTCATCCTCCTGATAACTTTCTTAGGCAAGTTCAGCACATCCTAGAAACAGCTATTGCCTGACTTCCGACATAACGCGTTTCCATTACTGGACAGAGGTGGAACTCCCTGGAATGTATTATCTGTATTAAAAAACTGTGGCAGACAATAAGTGCCACACCATTGTGGATCAAGCCAAATACACACACAGACAAGAATAGTGTTACCTTAACTCAATCCTTAGAACGCACAAGATGTCCTTAGGGTCCTCACTCCTAAGCCCAGATAACAAGTCCTTTGGGTGAGGTGGGTCACCTAAGGCTGGTCAAAAGGAAATGGGAAGTTTCATTCTTGACAGTGTGTAACACAGAACTCTATTCTTCTGCCCTTGGGCCACTTCCTCTTCCATTTGGGGTTCCGCGCCCCAGGATTGTTATGAAGGAAATGCTCCCAAGCAGGAAAGCAGACATTCCTAGTCCCAGAACTCCATTCCCTTTGAGAGACAGAGATGAATAAGGAAAGATGGATCCTGGTGCCTCAGCGAGTCCTTGCCCTAAGCCATCCGTGTTCAGTGGACAGAGAAGAAGGCAGCCTCATCTAAGATAAGACGCATGGGCTGGCTGGGAAGCAAAGACAATGGAGGCCCTCAACTCCAGCTCCAAAAGGAGCCAGAGATGAGAACCAGAGATAGGGAAAGATGAGAGCCCTGAAAGCACCTTTCTAGGGTCCTTCCAACTCCCCTTCATTTGCCCTTCATCCTGCAGTGAGAAGGACGCTGCTACATGAAGGATGCTCAGGGTCCATCATGGTAGGGAAGGCTATAGACAGGCAACTCCATCTAGCCTCAGGAGCTTACAGCCCACCCTATTCACATCTCAGTAGCCAACCAGCAGAGAACTAGGGACAGAAAGAAAGCCAGGCTACAATTATCTAGCTGTCCCTATGATCACACAGCTGACAATGAGACCCCATTTCCAAAAGTTCTACAGTCTCCCAGAACAGTGCTACCAGCTGGAGCCCAAGTATTCACACAAGTGAGCCTGCAGGGAAAGTTTCACACTCAAAGCTTAGCAGCCTACCCTACATAAGCCCCTGGCCATCCGTAATGTAAAATGCATCCATCCGAACTTCAGAAGTCCCCATAGTCTCACAGTTCCAACACTGTTCAAAAGTCCAAAGTACCTTCTGCGACTCATGCACTCTCTTAACCATGAGTCCTTCTAATAGCAAACACCAAGTAACATGTTTTAAATACACATTGGTGTGAAATAAACATTTCCATTCCAACAGAGAGGAACAGACACACTGCAAGGGAAGACTGACTAAGGAAACACCAAAAACCCAGCAGGACAAGACAAACAAACCCTGTAGCTTCACGTCTACCACCCAAGGCTTTCAGTGGAGGCATCTGGACTCTAATAGGCTTGAGCAACCTCACCCTTAAATCCTGTCACCTCTAACGCATGCAGCCCATTTGGTGTCGCTTAGGTTTCGCTCAGTGCCTGTAGCATCCCTTTTCCTGGGATGTAAACATCCCCGGTCTCCGCTGCAAGAGCCTGAGCTTCATCTCCGCAGCTTCACAGGTAAACCTTTCAGGAACTCCACACTCAGAACGCGATTTTTCCTCTGTGTGGCCTGTCCTTCACGGCTGTTTTCTGGAACCCTGGCGCAAGCCTCCACCACCCCAGGGCTCTTGAATTTTGCATGTTTGCAAAATCAGCACCATTTGGACAAAGCCAAATTCTGCCAAAAGCTCAAAATGAAGCCTGGCTCCCAGGGACTTTTGGCTGCAGCGGCCCCAAAAGCCTGGAGGGATGCACCTGGGAAAACACCTCCCTAGGCAATCCTGCCAGAAGAGGATAACCTGGAGGCTTTATCTTCTTTTTTAAAAAATTTATTTATTTATTTATTATGTAAACAACATTATGTCTGTGTGTATGGGTGCAGGCCAGAAGAGGGCACCAGACCCCATTATAGATGGTTGTGAGCCACCATGTGGTTGCTGGGAATTGAATTCAGGACCTTTGGAAGAGCAGGCGATGCTCTTAACCTCTGAGCCATCTCTCCAGCCCCAAGGCTTTATCTTCTTAAGTGATTTCTTCCCCCACTGGTTTACACTGTTATACCCTGGAGTCTTCCATAAGTGAGATCTTGTCTTCAAGGTACCATTTCCATTGTCATGCAATTGCTGCAATTGCTCTTGAATGGCACTAATCTCTTTAACAGTCCAGTCTGCTTGGTCAGGACCTGCCTTGTCCGCAACCTTAAACAAAAGCACAACCCTTTCTTGGCCAAACCGTTCATTTTTCACATCTTTTTTTCCCTCCACATTGCTAAAAGCAGCTAGTACTAACCATGTCTTGGCCTGACTGCTGTGTTGTCTTCAAATTTCCTCCACCAATGAGTTAGGCCATTTCTATCTCATTCAACCGCTCTCAAATTTTCAGAACAAGGACAGAACAAGGCCAAGTTCCTTGCCAGAATGCAAAATAAACAACCTCTTGCCCAGAGGGAATCTCCCCCCCCCCCCCGTCTCGTGAGCCTGACCTTTGCCATCCACAATTTGTATTGGTGTTCTCGTTCCCCAGACTCCCATCAGAAGACCTAGTAAGTTCTGCTCAGCTAGTCTAGGGATTTTTAAACTCATCCACATTTCTCCTGTAAACCAGTTCCGAAGACCCACAAACCACATGGTCAGGTTTATAACAACCACAATCCCATTCTCTATACTGATTTCCTAGTGAAGTTTTCTCATTGTTAAGACTAAATGCCCGACAGAAGCAACTTAAGGAAGAATTTGTTTGGATTTGTGGCTCGGGGGCTACAACCAATCATGGCAGGAAAGGCTTTCTCTGCAGCTGCCAGAGCTTATCATGTCTTGGTTGCCAATCAGCAAGCGCAAGACGCAAGCCAGACTCAGAGACGGCCTAGAACCTCAAGCCCTACCTACAGCCTTACATCCACCAGCAAGGCACCCCCTCCCAACACTTCTACAACTTCCCCACCAGCACCACTAGCTTGGAACCACATGTCCAGACACACCAGTCTGTGGGGGTCATTTCACACTCAGACCGAAGTACCACCGAAACGGGCTTGATACGCTGGCTCCTTCGAACAGAGGCCACCTGAGGAAGAGGATAGAGACTGAGGGTTCCTCTGGGCCCTTGGTGTGCCAGGCGAGGGTCTTCTAGCAGAAGGGCTGTGCTGAGAGTCCCCCTCCAGGCTTTGGTCAGTGTGGCAGACTCACCTTTTCTGGTGGTTGTTCCTAAGATGGTGTTAGTTACTGAGACTTGAGCCACACAACACAGACTCTAGTGACAGTGGCCGTTTCCTCTTGTAATTTGTGTGGCCATCCCCCTGACCCTCAAGCCCTGCTCCTCTCTCTAGTTCGGGAAGGCCTTCAGTCATCCGTCCCTTCATCCCATGTCCTAGTTTGTGACCCTACGATGTGGATATAATCAGCTATGTTCCTGCTCCTGTCCATCTGTCCTGTGTCAGTTTAATTTCTTGTAACCCAGTCAAGAATCCAGATGTACAAGGAAGAAGACATTTTTCACCCTGCGATGCTCTCCATCCAGAACTGATTCAGAGGAAGTCCCAGAAGTGACCTTGCCCCTACGCAGGGCAGACGGTCAAGGCCAGTTCCCATAAGCCACTAGCCTTGAACCCAAAAAATATGACAGGCCAGAAAGGCAAGCAAACATTTGACAGACCTGGGCTAGTCTCCAGAGGACGAACAAAAAGCCAAATTGCCCCCAAAGACGATGATAGAGGAAACTGTCACACAGATTCCACAGTTCAACAGCAACCCAGCAATGGGTCCACAAGGGTTCCAAGATGACTCTTCTGGATGTCTTCGTAGAGCAATAAACACCTCTGAAATGACATGCTTGCTGAAACGACATGGGGATCGACCAGGACCACCGAGCCAGCCCCTACCTAGATGAACAGGAAACGGAATCAGAAATCAGGGTTAGATGATTCCATGGGGCCTGGTCCCAAAGGCTGCTACTATTCAATATAGCTCTTCCGCTCAAAATACAGAAGGATCAGCCGTGTGTACTGAGACTCACCACCAGCAACGCAGATTCGCCCGGGGCCAGCACTTTCCTGGAGGCCTGGAGATCCCTCATGCACACAAAGTAAACATGGTCCGGTATGTGTACATTTGGAAGACTCTTTATATAAACAGGTTCACAAATTGGAGGAGAAAAATCCTCTGTAGACTAATAGTCTGATTTGGGGTTTAGAAATTACAGTCACTAAAAATATACACCAGGGCAAGCTTTATATTTTTAATGTAAATATTTACATTCCAAACAAAGGATCCTGGAACCTTAAGACAAGCTATATGTTCCAGGCACACAAAATGCTAACAGCCCCTGGCTCTTGCCTGAGTAGATGACCCTTGTTTATATTCTTGAAATAGCAACCAAATCCCCATAACATTCTTCCCACAACTCTCAAGACGTACAAAAAAAAAAAAAAAGGCAGTGATTGTTCTTAAAAATAACTGCTCTAAGAAGATACCAGGAGTCCAGCGTCATCACACCAGGCTCTTCCAGAAGGTCACCAAGTGTCAACTCCTGGGTCATGACACCAAGCCCAGAATCCCTATCTTCTGGACATATACGAGCATCCTCCGGAGACCCGCTCTCAGACAGATCTTGGTAAACTGATGTACGGATTCAATACGCGACAATCACTCTCAACTAGGATCAGGGCCAGCCATGAGAAAGGGACAAGGGACAGCCTCCTCGCTGATAAGGGGCCCACTAGACCAGGCAAACAGACATTACCCAGAAATTCAGAACACAGTACACATGGAAAAAAACTCAAAACCAAGAAATACAATGGAGTGGAACTGTAGAAGCTCAGAGGGGGAAAGCTGCACATGGATGGGACAAGAGGCACATGACACTGGCCAATGTCTTCACCACGGACCAGACACTAAGCTCAGCACGTTGCTTCCTGCCCACGAGAGAAGGCAACATGCAGCATGGGGGACCTCTCCAGTGACTATGCTGGGAAGTAGCTGCACAGTCCCAAGAATACAGAAGACACAGATGGTCACTGCCTGCCTCACCTCTCCTGCTGCTTGCCCCAAAGAGGAAAGGGGCTATCCAGAAGGGACCGAAGCTTCCCATGTGTGCAGACTGTGGAGTCCATCAAACCCTTGTTTCATAGTATACCTCTCCCACCATACTGGTTCAGCATACGTGCCAACCTCAGCTTCAGGTAGGAACAAAGTCACATTCGAGCTCCACCAGAAAAGTGGCTGGATCTGAGGAGGATCCCTGAACCCCAGCTTGTACTGGTCATAATAAACCACTCACCAAGGCAGCAGTTGTCACATGAGGAAACTGTGATACATTCAGCCTTGTCCAAGGTCATGGGAACGAGATGGAAAACCACAGTGGGGACTTGAATCGGAATGGCCATGAAGCTGCCGGACGGTCTCTGCCGGGGACCTTAGGTGGCTTTTCTGAGGGTCTGGGGGTCCAGCCCCTGAGCTAGGAGAATGCACTGTGTCCCTAAACATGCTGACCAGAAGTGCTGGCTATTCTTCCAATCGGCTGAGCTCGCTCACAAGCATAGAAAGTGCAGGCATGTTCCAAGCCCCATTCATCAACAGTGTGTCACTTCCCCCCTCCAATCTCTTCCACTCTGAAACGCAGGCTTGGACCTTGTGACAAAGGTGCCACGGGCCAAGTACCCCTAGGGTAGCTAGCTATGCGGGCACGGAAAAGCACGACATCTTCCTCTTAGGTGGCTGTACCACATTATCTTTTTGACCACGGGGAACAAAATAGCCCAGCAGGCACATAGTCCATTTCCAGAGAAAATGTGAAACCATCGGCCCCAGAACACGGTAAGGAAAACATGATTGTGCCCAACCTGAATCTAATTATCTTCCCATGTTGGGGTATTTTCCAGACACCTGGGTGACTAGGCCGCCTGCTTCAGTGTTTCTACCGCAAACACAATTCTGGACAGTATCCAAGTTTCCTTTTTTTTTTTTTTTTTAACGACACCCTCTGCTTTTGAGGATCTGCCAGTCTTACTTTCCTCAGAAATCTAAAATGCCTGAACCAAGATGAGTTCTAGAAATGTAAACGAGGTGTCAGGAGCACCTGCCCTCGCCAGGAGCTTCCTTCCACAGCCATTCCCTCTTAGGTTCTTTCAAACTCAGAGAGGGGCTCAAGATGTGACATTCAAAGGCCAGCTACACCAACCAGCACATTTTTGTCTTCCCGGAGAATGGTCTGGACTCTACTTTGCTTAATGTGACAGCATCAAATAGACGGGCACCTACAGCCTACCTACAAGGCCAATTAAAAGGGGCACAGAGGGTACTCTTTTTAGTGGGTACCCCGCCCCCTCCCTGCACAGATGAGAAGATATCTGGGAGATTTAAGCCACAGCCTGTTCTCTCTCTCTCTCTCTCTCTCTCTCTCTCTCTCTCTCTCCCTCCCTCCCTCCCTCCCTCCCTCCCTCTCTCTCTCTCTCTCTCTCTCTCTCTCTCTCGATGCTTTTCTATTTTTTTTTATCTTGCACATGCTAGGCAAGTCCTCTACCACTGAACTACATTCCTAGCCAAGGCCTCAAGGTAGACTATATTAGACAGAGGACATGACGCTTTAAGGCTCTCAACCTTCCTAATGTTGAAACCCTTTAGTACAAGTTCCTCATGTTGTAGTGACCCCAACCATAAAATCATTTTGTTTCTACTACATAACTGTAATTTTGCTACTGTTATGAATCGTGAAATAAATATCTGTTTTCTGATGATCTCAAGTGATCTCTGTGAAAGGGGCATCTGACCCCTTAATGGGGTCACAACATGTTGAGAACCGCTGCTCTAAGGAACTATAGATACACGGTTTAGGGGTGCTACGCAGTTTTAGGCCTCAGAGATATTCCTCTATCATGTTAGGAATTCTAGAGAAAAAATAACTACAAAAACCAATGCTCACTGAGTGCTATTTACCAGGCATTGTTCCCAGCACCTGGCAGGGACTTAACTCTTTTATAGGACACCTGGGTGAAATCATCCGAAGACTCCAATCTCCAAGGCACTCACCAGACTCCCACTGCACTCTCCCAAGGCCCCTCGAAGATGCCTGTCAGCTGCATTATGTAATTCTGACTTGCACAAGTTCTGCCTCGCCCACTAATCTCATTGCTGTGCAGGAACTGCGTGCTGAGAGCTGACTCTCTGCCCCCATGCACCTGGCCCAGGGCCACACCTAAAGGGAATACATAAATATTGCACGGAGCTGCTTTCAACAATGGGGGGGGGGCTCCCCTCTTCTCTGCATCCCTGCAAATTCTGTAAAGGACAGAAACCGCTGCCCACTTGCCAACTCCCCTCCACTGTTAATTCCACTCATGGAAACACAGTCTTCTCCTGGAGTGAGGACTGTCCCCTCCCCCCTTCACCCATCCTCCCTGCACATAGGAATAACCAAAACTATGGGGAGGGTCTCCATTGCCCTTCCCTGGACCTCTAAGAGAGACAAAAGGATACGTATATCTGTGGAACCTGCCTAGCACAGGGCCAGCTGTGAATGTATAGGGGTTCCTCGATTCTCATGTTTTAGGGAAACAATTCATACTGGCCACATCGACACAAACCCTTCTCTTCCTGGATATTAGACTGGACAAACTAAGTATGTAACTGCCAACTTTACAGTCTCCTAAGGATGTGGAAGAGCCCGGTCTTTGCATGGATCATTTCGTTGTGGTGTTTCAGTGGAGAAGCAGTCTCGGGGAACACACGGGACCCAATATGTGAGGACAATAAAGAAACCCACTGTGTAAGCTGAAACGCATTGTCTCGACCAGCTAAGAACAAACAAGATCTCTCTATTCCCAGCTGGAGGACCCAACTGCCCTTTGAAGTAACGTAATATCCACAGTACCTGAGCCTCCGAACTTACAGTCCAGAAAGTGACACGGGTTGCACTCTTATTCCCAGTGACTCAACGGTCGCTTCTAAGTCACACAGTTACCGAAGACACATCTGCTCGGATGCATGACACTCCCGAGCCTGCTACAACTTTTGAAAAAAAAAAAAAAAACAGTTTCTACCTTTAGAATTGAAAACATCTCTTCTCTCATACAGGTGGTATTCCAATGGCATCTCTACAACTAGGGACCAGCTGAGGCTCCAGGAAGGGGACAGGCTCAAGAGGTGTGGACAGAAGTGACAGCTGTCAACTCCAAAGAGTGTCCTCATCTGAGAGTTTGTAAGAGACCCAAGCCAGCATAGTGGCCATGAAGAGCCACCCCCAGGCTTTTCTCCTGTCCCCACAGCCAACCCCTCTCTTACGCTGGCTTTGCCTACTCTCACTCCAACGCCTGTAGCTGGAGGATCATCTGTCCACCTGACAGTGGCAGGTCTGCCTGCCTCTCCGAAGAGAGAGCCAGGACTCTGTCTTATTCCCATGGCATCCCTTAGGCGCAACTATGGGGTCTGTTCAGTAAACCAGCAGACAAGATGTTTTACGGAAAGTCTCACTGCCCTTGATGGGGGTGCATGGACTAGCTGTGGGACCCACGACACAAAGCACGTAGAAAAGCCTGGGCAGACCTCCTCTAGCTCTAGGCAAGACAAGTAGACATCAGTGTGTGAGCCCATATGGACCATCACCTGTCTATACCAGTTTAAGTCTTCTCTTGCATCTCAACACAGGACCACCACTACCATCACTGCCTCACCTCTATCATCCTTAGACTCCAGCCCACGCATCCATACCCAAGCTTAAGAACTGTTCTGCAATTAACAAGACCCATGGACTCTGCTTTTTCCCAACTAGCTGGAGCTGAGTGGAGGCTTCCTGCTGTGTCACTCGCCTGTTCAAGGCATCTATCTCTCTTTTCTACACACACACAGACACACACACACACACACACACACCCCACCACCACCACCATCACCACCACCACCACCACCATCACCACCATTACCACCACCACCATGCAAATCTCCAGCTTGTTCTCTGCAGTTTCAAAGCTTTCCAGCTCCTGGGGCCCAACTGGTTAATTTGAGATTATTCTTCTCAAGGCACTTAATAGGCACGATCCACTTGCCACTGGCCCAACCTTTCCCTCTTTTTCTGGCTCCTCCCAGATGCAAGGATAACTCTCTTGGGAATGGGGAAAAGGGAGGCCTCTCTTCAGATGCAAGCAAAGACAGGGTGTAGAAGGAACAGTGGCCCTCACAGCAGCCACTGTTAACAGCACTAGATCCCTGGGTAGGACAGTTGCCCAGGTTTCGTATGCATCAGAGAAAAGCATGACAGACCAGCCTCCTCCAGCGCTGTGTTTCCTTCAGGAGACCCTAAGATAGTTCCTGGGGCAGTCAGACCTTGGGAAGAAGGTTGGACCTAAGTCTTCCTGTTCACCTATGCCCTAGTAGGGAAACAATAGCAAGCCACTTCACCTCTCTTGAGGTGACAACAAAGAAAAAAAATATTGTCAGCTTTTCTTTAGTTTGGGGGGAAGCAAACTTGCTGGTAAAATCTAACCCCAAAAGCATTTTTACTCTAAACAAAACCATATGATGTGTGTGTGTTCACATATCAGTCAACTGACCCTGGTTCAACAAACACTTGGTAAAAGCAGCAAACGCCATATTCTGAAGAAGAGGTCTGGATTTTGCGAGGAGGCAGCTGAGAGGAAATTTCTGGTGGAGAACAGAGGGACTTCAAGAGAAACTTTGGGAAAACCTCTAAGCTTCATCTCCCCTCGGAGCAACCACAGTGGAGGAGGATACAGATGTTGGGGGAGGGGGCGGGGGAGCTATTGGTATGATCACTCCAATCCCGGGAGGTGATCCACATCATTCAGTCAGGCATTGCAAAAGATGGGTGCACTGAAAAGCTAGGCTTCAGTAACAGAGGCACCCCACCGGTCAGAAGTAGCAGTTGATAATGGGCAACCAACCTCAGGGGGTCACTGGCCACAGGCCCTCACAAGGCGTTCTTGAACTTCATTCCTGAAAACTGTACTCATCACGGATTGAGTGAAGGAGTTCAGCAGATCTACTAGGAGACACAGGACAAGAAGCTCCCCCCCTCATCCCCCAGCAGCTGGTACCAACCCCCAGACTCGCCGCCTCCAGCAAGCGCGCTTACTAAAGGCGCCAATGTCCGGCCAACAGCCAGCAGCCTAGTAGCAGGCAACCCAGTCCCAACACTGGGTTGCTCTAGCCGCTACTCCAGCAGCGTTGTCTGCACCGAGGCTCAAGACAGGCAAGCAACGTGGACACTCAGATCGTGATGGAGCAGTCAAACAAGGGTGCGCGGGACCTTGGAATCCTAAACGTGGACACTGATGAGCGCAAGCCAGCCAATCAGTTTGCCCGAAGAAGAAATCAGGCGCTTCCCCAGCTCTCCATTCATTCCCTGCAAAGCCTGGCTCCCCTCGCCCCGGCGCCATCGGGAATCCCAAGGGGCTCCACCCGGCCAAGTGCGCCAAGACCTGCCACCAGCCACCACAACGCTCGCTTCCTCTCCACCGGCGCACACAGCCCCACCGTTTAGTACACCATCGCCAACCCCAGCGTCGCCCCCAAGTCCGGGCCGCTGCCTTCCCAGCTCCCGGCGGCGCCCCGCGGCCCGGATCAGACAAGCCTCGTTCTACTCGCTGTTCCCCAACTGGCCGGGGACACCACCAGACTCTTTAGTCAGGCCGCTTCGGGGACTAGGGGACAGGAACGAAGGAAAAGGCCGAGAGTAAAAAAGTTCAGGCCTCTCCATCCGTTCTTCCCAGGCCTGCCCCCACAGTTCCTCCTCAGGAACCCTGGTCCTACAGACGCCAACGCCTGAAACTGTTCCCCCAAACCCACACGTGCCTTCCTGCTGGGAGCCGTATAGCAGCTACAGCCCGGGTTTCCGAGGCGGCTCCCATTGGTACCAGAGACAGTGGTAGATGCCCACGTACCTGCCCCAGGCTGTGCCTGGAAACTTCCCCCAAAGTGTGCGGGGGAGGGGCATTGAGCACGGTTAGGAGAACGCCGGTCCCCAGTTCTGCCTGCGGCGGCGAGCTCGCTCCAGAAAATCGCCGACCTGTCTGTCCATTGGTCCTATATCCAGCGGTCCTCCGCCTTCAGCTTCCAGGGCTGGCTGGCCCAGGGTCGCGCGGATTCTGACTCCTTGGGGCGTTTCTGCGGGACAGCCAGCCGGTGCGTGCCCCGAGGCGTGCGTCCTCCGCCGGCCTCCAGCAGTCCACAGCGCCACCACGCCACCACCCGGGCCCCTGTCTCGGAGCTCGGGCCACATTCGCTCTGGCTTGGGAGGGGGCGTGTGAGCCCCGGCGCCTCCACCCGCAGTCGTTCCCGCAGGGCCCCCAAGCGCGCTGGGCACCCAGAGCGCGGCCAGGACCGAGCAGTGAAAGGGACGCCTCCTACTGGGGACTGCGCCTGGAGCGTGGAGGCCCGACCGAGGGGTGCGGGCCCAAACCTGCCAGAGCTCGGCGCGCTCCAAGTTCATTGTCTGCCTGGGCCGCCGCCGCCTCCACGCCGGGAGCACCGCGGGGAGTGAGGCTGCGCGCAGCCCCCGCCACCCGGACTCCCAGCTCCCGGTCCCGGCCAGCCGGAGCGGAACCCGCAGAGGGGCACCGGAACCCCGAGCCAAACCTCCGCGCGCCGCTTCTCGCCGCCCCCAACCCTTCAGCCCGCACCCAACTTGTACCTGAAAAGCCCAAGACGAGCTCGGAAGCCTCTGCAGCTCCGACTCCGCGGGAGCGCGCACCCAGCCCCGCGCCTAGCGCCTCGCTTCCAGGGCGCATCAACCTGACTCCACGAGCGCTAGGAGGAAAAAGTTTGGGAGTGACTTGCAGATGGCGAATGAAACCTCTGAAGAGAACCCTCCCCCCCGCCCCAAGTCGCGCTGACACACATCAGCTCGAGTCTGGAATGCGAGATCAAGGCGTGCGCGACCCGCTGAGCGGTGGGTTTGGTCCCCGCCCCCTCGCCCTGCAAGTAAATACAGTTTGTGTGTTGCGGTAACTCTGAAAAGGCAAAACCGAAACCTGGTGTGTGTGGCTGTGACCCAGGCTACCAGAGACAGTTTTAAGGAACTTGGAGGTCCAGAGGCAGCCCATACATTGATATTCAAGGCCATTGACGCTGGTGGTTTCGGCGCCCTCTGTTGTATTTTTGCATCCTACAAAGGCTGCCTAGCTCTTTAGCCTGGTAGGTCAGCTTCTTCTGAGAGGTAAAGCTCTGCAGGACACTGAGCACCACTGTCTGCCGCAGTGGCCCACGGGGGGCTTCTCCAAGGAAGGGCTCCAGTGGTCGCCCCCGGCCCTATGCTGTGGGCTGAAGATACAAATCGGTTAGTGTAAAGACACCTTAAACTCTTAAGGCTTGTTCGGGAAAGCCTCTGGAGCACCCAACCCAGACTCTAGGAACAGGATAGAAGCCACAGCCTGTTCCCATGACCAGAATCCAGCACCTTGTTTCTCGAAGCAATAGGGAAACCACTTTCTAAACTGTAGAATGCTGGCACATGTAAGAAAGGTGTTTCTAGACAATGGGAATCCCCCTTCTCTCTTGCTGGAGGTTGCACCTCATGCCTTAGAAGCTACTATCACCCTGAAGTCATAAACTTCTGGCTCAGCCTCCATGGCAACTGACTCAGAGGTCACAATCAGAGGATTATAACTGCAGATGGGAACCGTGAAAGACAAGGGAGTTCTTCAAAACCCCTGTCTTGTTTTCCAACAAATACTGCCTCTTACATAAAAATCTGCAAAGAAAGATTAATGAAGCAATGAGGCTGGGCTCCCCCTCCCCTAGTCAGCAGACTGTATTGCTGTTTCCCGTGTAGACTCGGCCTAGCGATTTGGAGGTCTTTATTATTTTTTTTTTAAACAAAACCCTTTTTTTCTAAAAATACAATGAGCTGGTTTTTGCAGGGTTCACAATTCCCAATAGATAATGATGCCATTTTTCATGGTCTTACACACGTTGTGGCTTTGGGGCTTATTTATTAGCTCCGGAGAAAAGACTGCCTTTCAGTAAGGTTTATATATTCGAGTAATTGCGCTGGGACACAGTGCAGGTTGCTGTTAAAGAGGGTGGGTTGTGCAGGCGCCGGCAAGCAGAGTCCTGGGCCAGGCAGCTGTCAGAGCAGGGTGTGCAGCCGGTTTAAGCAAACACAGGGAAGGTTCTTTGGAAACAGCAAGGAGGAAATCCCCTCCTGTAAGTGTGTGTGGAACATGATCCCCGGGCCACACGGATGGGGGCTTTCCAATACATGCCCCATTATGGAGATGGCGCTGGGCCCACCCTGATGACTTTCAAATTCAGGTGTCAGAAATCACAGCTGACATGGAAGCAAATTGTTTTTAAGTAAAAATCCCTGTGCCGCTTTGATATGAGTTCCACCGGGACTTTCCAACAGTATTATACATGTTCCTGCGATTACCTGGAGAAGGATTTCTTTCTTTTCCTCACTCAACATTAACTTCAAAAAAATATCCAAGTAGTGCCTGTTATCCCAAAAGGCTCTAACAACACCCAAATGCCCTGGGTGAGTAGAGAGAGGGGGTGAGGGATAGATGGCTGGCAACGGGGAGAGACTAATGCTGGTAGGGTCTTTGGCAATTCATAAGAAACAAACACGGCCTCCCCAGCATTCATTCCCACGTTGTCATGATAGGGGGGAAGGAGGGAGTTGTGGCCTGGGTTCAAATCCTGCTTCCAATACCTACTAACTAATTCTGCATAAGTCCCTTTTTTTCTGAGCTGCTATTGGTCCATTGAGTTATTAATCCCAGCTCTTCAATCTTTCCCAGTGGTCATACTCGTACGTTTGCATGACTATAACAAGATATCTGAAGCTGGCTAACACTAAAGAAAAAGGGTTTGTTTACCTCATGATCCTGGGGGCTCAAGAGCCAGTATTTGGCAGAGTTCTTTTTTTACTGGTAGACTTCCAAAGTAATTCAGACCATCACAGCAGGGAGCCGTGTGTCTGTGTGTCTTCTGGTCTGTCTTCCTTTTCTATAAAGCAAGTACCTAATGGGATTAGGACTTCCCACTCTGGTAACCTTATTTGATTCTGATCACCTCCCAGAGGCCCCACCTCCAAATACTATAGTTGAAATTTCTCCTGATGTGTCACAACGAGGATTACATTTCACCATATGCACATTTGGCTGACACACTTCTCAATGGTATCAGTGACATACATCTCCCCTGCCACCATCTCATGGTGAATGGGCTGCTCTCCGTGACTTGACTTTTGCCTTTTTATGTGGGGGAGGACAATGAGATATTGGGGAATGATTAGGTCAGAGGCTGAAAGTGCTCCTGTGAGGCCAGGCTTGCTGTGTCCTATTCTAGTGGCCCACCTTATAAAGAGCATGTCTTAAATAGGAGCTTCGTCTTTCTGCAAGGCTCCAGAATGAACACCATAAAACAGAGCTGAGTTTAGTTTACACCCTGCAGCCAAGTGATCCCAGCTCCAGCTGCACTCAGAGGCACACCAGCTGATGTACACACACACATAAACAAGGTGGGGGGGGAAAACGTTCCTCTGTTGTAAGCTGTTTTGTTACACAGCATTATTGTGGCAGCAGATGACTGGGACATTTACAGCAGTGTGTTTATGGCAAAGCACATGCTAAGCACAGTGGTAGGAGAGATGACTAAACAGTTAAGGGCACTGGCTGCTCTTACAGAGGACCTGGGCTCAATTCCCAGCACCCATGTAGTGGCTCAGAGCTATCTGTAGATCCAGTTCTGGGGCATCCAATGCCCTCTTCTGGCCTTCACGAGCATTGCATGCACATGGAATACAGACATACACACAGGCAAATGCTTACCCGTATGCATAAAATAAAAAATAAATCTTTAGAAATAGAAAAATGATAGTCACAATTATTTGGCTATAGGAAACAAAGTAGCATTTATTAGTGAGCATCATTCTTGAAAGTTCTGTACATAGTTGTCGTATAATTGTTTGATAATGAATTAAATGAGTGACAATTATAACTTGAATAAAGATTTAGAAGGGACAGCACAAGGACATCAGAGCATTGTAAAAAGGACCCACTACTGCCCTTACAGGCACATTCATTCATTCTGGAAATATTCTCTGAACACCTACTGTATGCCATACAATAGGATGACTGAGGGAGCCCCTGAGATAGCTAAGGTCCATTCTCCTCCTAAAGGGACCTCCACAGACCCCCATGAGACAAGCAGTACTTTCCCATTCTTCATCCTTAAACCTACCCAACAAGCAATGCTACTTATGCCCATCCTTCATGCTGGAAGACTGAGGCCCAGAAACCAAGCGTGTAGAAGCACACCTGTTTGCTACCTACTGGTGCCAATGACATCAAGTTAACGGTGGCAAACCCATTAGAACTGGGTTCCTGTCCCTTTCTGGACCTCAGTCATGCCAGGGCTTAGTAAACATGAGGCCCACAAGGCACAGATTCTGCTTCCACCACAGAAAGGGTTTTGCCCGGGGGCCTGAGGGCCCTAGAGGTCATTGCAGAGGCTCTCAAATTCATTCCGGCAGCCCTAGCTTCAGATTTCTGCAACGACCTGCTTCCCACCCTGTGACTTTGACAAATTTAGACTCCTCAGTAACCCGAAGTGCATTTCAATTTTTATAAATTTAGAAATCCTCTGGTTAGGCGGATCCCTCCCGCAGTAATGCATCCATTAAGTGTACTTTAAACCAATTTTGGTATGCTAATCCATCACAAATTGACGTGAAATTTGGGTTCTTGTGAAAATTTCCTACACCCGATCCAAACTCTCTACAGGATTTAGGATAGTAAGAGGTTCCTTAGAGCAGCAGGCTTGACTCGGCCCTGAACGTTGGGGGATGGGGGGAGGCCAGAGCTGATGTTAAACAAACATACACGTTCACACACAAACTGTCTGTGATAATGAGAGGGGAGGGGCAGTTATTCCAAGAAAAAAAAATGCTGCCAGATCATTAAGATTTCAGAACTCTTGGAGCGATGGCGTCACACATGTTACTGCATTCCCGGCCCATAGCCCAGTCTAGCACCACACACACACACACACACACACACACACACACCCTAAAGGTGCTTGGCAAAGGGGTCTATTGGAGTCACCTGCTTGGATTGTGACCTGCCTCCTGTGATTGTCCCCATTGCCTAAAACTCAGACCTTCTCTCCCCACCAGTGAAGCGTGGGGATGCTGCAGGAACAATCCGAGCCCGCTGAAGAACCACGTGAGGATGGGAGTGTGGTCGAGGAAGCCAGGGGAGAACACAAGCCCTGTAATTGGCAGCATAAAGAACCCAGGGGTGATAAACAAGACATAATGTCACTGTTATCACCACGCAGGACTTCGGTTGCTACTGATTGTTGAAGGGCAGTGCCTATTAAGTGGATGTTTTTAGCTGCATAATAGACATTTTGCCAATAAGATCAAGTTTACAGCCCGGAGCATTACACTTACTTGCTTCTGTCATAAGATCTACAACCCACCCAACCGCAGAACTGAGCGGTCGGCGTGGTAAATGGTGAGCATCGACACCTGCCCTGACTGTGAAATACCTGTACCTTCTAAATAAGCTTCATTCTCCTGGTGGAGGGTTTAACGCAGTCAAATGTTACAAAGTGGTGCTTGGGAGGATAATGGGAATGACGCCCACAGGCAGGTGCCGGGAACTGACTGTGATGTGTTCTCCTTGTGTCTCCTTAGGGATCCAACTCCACCACCCTAGTTCTGCGATGCTGTCACATGCACCTGCCTGGGGGCCTTCAGGAGTGCCACTGTAAGGTTTGAAACTGTGTTATGCCAGGCCAGTTAGCCACCTTCCTGGTCGCAAGCCTGACTCATTGTAAAGTCCCTCAGGAGTTTTAAAATATAGAGTCCTGGGTCCTGATAGGTTCTATGTTACAGGCTCTCTCAGACCCACGTCCGTTCTCCTTTAGGGCTGTCTCTTTAGGCTTCTCCTGCTAACTGTCCTTTTCCTCCCTTGACCCCTACTGACTGGTTTTTCCTTCATATACACCAGGATCTCCCCAAACATTATCTGGTCCTGTCAACCCTCTGGTCAAGACCTTTGACACTCATGTCTCAAGCCTCCATGGCACCAGTAAGACAATTGAGGTCTGTAAGGCCAGGTCAGGGCCAAGGCTCCCACAGCTGTGGTCCTTCCTCTTTTCTGGTTCCGTCTCACATCAGCTTCTAGAGTTGATTCAGACAGGACTTCTGTGTCAATGGCATCACAAAACACTGGTGTCTTTGTCCAAGAACTATCTTCTCTTTAGATGGATGTCAACGAAAGGGAAATGGGCCCCTGAGAAATCACTCATGAAATTAACACCCACTGTAAGTACGGCTTTGGCTGCGGGTGGGCATCTGGGAGGGGAAACATCCAGATCCAGCCCTTCTCCTGCTCCATCTCCATCCTACCAGGACTTTTCTAGATGCAGCAGTTGTGCCAGAGAACGGCTGCAATTCCCCAGGCTCTGGTTTGAACCTCGTATGCCCTGGCATCTCTGTCTCACATCTTTCCTTGGGATGTGAATGTTGGGACTGCATGGTCCTTTGGGCTGTTACCTCTCCAAGTTGACATCATAGTTTCTTGTTACCCACCTAGAGAAGTGAACGTAATGGGACTGGCTCGCTATTTCTATTCAGTCTCCTATTGCTATGCAACATGTCACCATCCTAGCCTTAGTGATGAGGAACAATACCGTGCAATAGTCCACAGGAGTCAAGAAAAGATGGGTACAGAGAGAACCCGTTCTCACTCGGGATTTCCTTCTATACATGCTCTCACCTGATTGGATGAGACCCACCCACACGAAGGAGAACAATCACCCATACTCAATGCACTGATTCCAATGTCCTCGTCTTCCAAAAGAAGATACACCCAGCATACCATTGGCTAAGTATCTAGACATCTCAAGGCTAAGTTAAGTGCAATGTAAGATTGGTCATTACAGCCGTCATTCAGCTTCTGGCTCACTTCCTCTTCTGCATCGGGAAGTAAACCTGCTTGCTCACACACTTCCTCCTAAACACACCCAGGAGTCCTAGGGTCCCACTCTATCCTTAGGGCCCCCTGGTCTGCAAAGACATACACAAACAAGGGCTAGAGCTGGTTGCTGCCTTCTCTCTGGCTGCAGAGATCTTAGGCACTTGGCAAGGAGCTAGCCTGAAGAGAAGTCCCCAGCCTCAGTCACTCCAGGTCCTTCAGGCACTTGCTGTAGCCAGGACTTCCCGGTGCCTTGATTTACACTTCCAACCCCACATTCTATCAACACACTCACAGGGAAACATTCATATTCTGGAATGTCGGTAGATAGAGCCGCGCAGCTGCTGGGAGTGGCTCTGTGATGAGGTATGGGAAGAGTTGGGGCATCAGGAAGCAAGCTGCTGGAGGGCACAGGCTTCCAAGGCATCTCCAGCATCACCTGCATTGAGAAATAATCCACTAGGAAAAAAGCTCAACAGCATCCATAAAGGATAATTTTTTCATCAAAATAGAAAACACTGTTATCATTTACTATTTAAAAAATCATCACAAAGTAAACAGATTGAAAAGTAAACAAAGAATTTACATTAGATCAGAGCCCTGAGCAAGGGCTAAAGGCCAAGGAACAGAGCACCATGTTGTCTCTCACAGGGAAAGCTTTCTAAGACTCGTTAGGAGTCTACAGATGCATGTAATCCCAGCACTTGGATTCTGAGACAGAAGGATTGCTGTAAGTTCAAGACCAGCCTACGCTATATACTGAGACCCTGTCTCACCAAACAAAATCCAAGTCAGATTTTTTCAATTTTTATTTTTTTTAAATTACTCATTTATTTATTTTATGTGCTTTAGTGTCTTGCCTTCATATATGTCTGTGTGAGGGCGTCAGATCCCCTGGAACTGGAGTTACAGACAGTTGTGAGCTGTCATGAGTGCTGGGAATTCATCTTCTCTCTTAACCACTGAGTCATCTCTCCAGCCCCCAAGTCATATTTTAAGGAATTTGATGAAAAACTAAGTTCTCAATATGTGCCACTTTTTTTTTTCGAGACAGGGTTTCTCTGTAACTTTGGAGCCTATCCTGGAACTAGCTCTTATACACCAGGCTGGCCTCGAACTCACAGAGATCTGCCTGTGTCTGTCTCCCAAGTTCTGGGATTAAAGGCATGTGCCACTTTTATCTCTAACAGCGGATCCAAGCATCACCTAAAACCCCTCAGGAATAGGTGAGCCCTGAAGCCCCTGCCAGCCCTGTGGTGTCTTAGCTGATGACTGTGGCACTCAGGGACAGGAAGGGGATTTAGACTGGGAAGGAGGTGAAGAATGGAGAGGAAAGCCAAAGTAACCAGGAGTCTACATTTCAGAAAGAAACGGTTGGCCTCACTCCTGACCTTCCTGGATCCTCCTTTCTTCTTAGTTAAGGTTTCTATTGCTTTGATAAAACACTGACCCAAAGCAACTGGGGGTGGGGAGCTGCTTGCTCCTCCTAGCTGGCCTGCTCAGTTCATATTCTTATACACCCCAGGGCCACCTGCTCAGGGGTGGCACTGCCCACAATGGGCTGACCTAGTCCATATCGATCACCAATGAAGAAAATGCCCAACAGGCTTGCCTACAGTGCAGTCTTAAGGGGTGTTTTCTTGGTTGAGGTTCCCTTTAATCAGATGACTGTAACTTGTATAAGATCCACCAAAGCTGACACATGCCTACATCACTACTTCTTCCTCTTCTTCACCCTCTTCCTCTTCAGGGTCTCACTATGTATCACTGGCTAGCCTTCAGCCTAGTAGGTAAAACAGGCTGGCCTCCACCCTCCAAAAGCTAGGATTATGTACTTCTTGTCCTCAGCTAGCCTAAGTTTTCCATCCTGAGGCTGGGATAGCGCACCTAGCTGTCTACCTAGCAGGCAGCTATGAAAACAATTATTTCTTTTCCAGTTCACGCAGAGAACTGAACAAGTGATGGAAGAGTTGAGGAACATACTCACAGAGACTATTGGGATATGGGTAGGTAGGTAGGTAGGTAGGTAGGTGGATGGATGGATGGGGGGATGGATAGATAGATAGATAGATAGATGATAGATAGATAGATAGATAGATAGATAGATAGATAGATAGATAGATAGATAGATGATAGATAGACAGACAGAGAGTTTGTTTTGAAGATAAGGTCTTGTATAGACTAGGCTGGCCTCAAACTCACTATGTAATCTAGGATGATCCTCCTGCCCCTACTTCACAAGAGTTAGGATTACAAACATGCCAGTCCACCACATCCAGTTCACACATAGTGTGCAGGCACTCCACCATCTGAGCTACATCCCTAGCTCCTGGGTAATTCTCCTTTGAAGCATTAATAACGAGCGAGACCCGTCCCATGGATATAGTCCCTTGCTATCAAGTCCTCATGGAGAAGCTAAAAGTACACTGTAAAGAAACAAGGTCCCTCAGCTGCTCAGGACCTGTCCCGTACCAAAAATGACTTTACAAACACTTCCTTATCTGTCTGGGTCTTTGAGCCAGTTTGTAAATCCAAAGGTTCATGGAGGAAATACTGGTGCACTGTTTGGTAAAGTTAGCAGCTGGGTGAGAAAAGAGAGACCTCCTACTCAAAAAAACCATAGCTATTAAATTGTCACTATACCATGCAAGACTGAAGATATGACTCGGGGTATAGACTTTCCTAGCATGTTCAAGGCCAGGGGCAATGTACAGCATGGCAAATGAATAAGTAAACAGATACAATCAAATCTAATGCTGGTCCTGCTGAACCCTCCACCCTTGGGAAATCTCTAGATCCTCATAACTCCGAGGAATTAATATTCTTTAGCTTGTTTCATAAATAAGAAACTTGCTTTGACCCCTCCCATGCATCTACTCACCCCTTCACAGAACCTAGGACCCATGAGGGTGGCATGCATACTGCACATTTGGCAGTCTTTAAGCTCTCAGCCTGGGCTTTAAAAAAATATCAACACAGGGAACCCACAGGACATGAGGTTTGCTGCACCCTGGCAGGTTTCCTGCTGACTCAGTCCTGCTGGGAAGGAGCCAACCATGGTTACTTCTTAGGCCTGTGTGAAAAGCATTTTCGTATATTAGCTGGTCTTATAGCTAATATAAGGCACCAGGGCCTCACGCCTGGGCAGAGGTCTCTGCAGACGCAGCCCTATTCCTCCAGCCCACTGCTTCCCTGGATTCCTTAGGCACAGAGCTGTCCTCTATGGCTCTGGAGGCTTGTGTTGTCCTCTGAAGAGAGGAGAAGGCAGCCAGGACTCATATCTGCAGCTTCTGGCTCCCTTTCCCACCCTCACGTTTTTTGTTTGGTTTGGTTTGGTTGTTGTTGTTTTGGTTTGGTTTTTTACCCCTCAATGACATGGCCTTCTGGCTCCCCTTCACTGTCTGAGAAATGCCTAGAGTGAATTCAGGGCTTGATGCATTTGCAACGAATGCTCTTCTGGTGGGTTCCTGTATTAGTCAGGGTTCTGCAGAAATACAGAACTGAATGTGGTCTGACTGTTGCAGCAATGACTGTCTCTCACCAAAAACCCCAAGGATCCAATATATTCAGTCCACAAGGCTGGATGTCTCAGCCGGTCTTCAGTATACACCAGAATCCTAATGCCAGTGAAGGAATGGACTTGCCAGTGAGAGCCAGAGCAAGCAGGCAGAGAGCAGGCTTCCTTCTTCTGTGTCCTCTAGGCAGAAGGTGTGTCCCAGATTCAGGCTGGGTCTTCCCATCTCAAATTATCCACTCAAGAAAAATCCCTCGTTAGGTGTTCCCAGCCACTTGGGCTTTAATTTCCAGATGTAGTCACATTGACAACCAAGAGTAGCCATCACAGTCCCCAGTACCTAATTCATCCCAAAAGTAAGATAAGCTCCTGCTAAGGGCAGTGGGGTTTTGTTCCTTGTGGCTGAGCAGTGAGTCTGAAGTGATTTAAAAGTGATCCTCCAAGTCAGGTGGTGGTGGCTCATGCCTTTAATTCTAGCACTCAGGAGGCAGAGGCAGACAGATCTCTGTGAGTTCAAAGCTAGCCTGACCTACAAAACAAGTTCTAGGACAGCTGGAGCCACACAGTGAGACCCTATCTCAAAAAAGAAAAAAAAAAGGAAAGAAAGAAAAGTTAAGGTCCTAGAACACCATCTACCCCAGTGTAATACTCAATAGCACTGGTTGTGTGTCTAGGTCCCCTGCATAACAAGCACACACCACTTGGCCTAGGGACTATGTCCCAGCCTAGCAGCCACCCCCAAGCTGGGTTTGTTTCCATTAGGAATCTTATCCACTACCAGAATCAGAACTTTGGCTCCGTGGTAACATGTCAAGTTTTCAATCTGAGTGTATTTGCCTCTGGTCTTTGGAAAACCACTGGTCTGATTTCCCAGCTCCTCTAGGCAGGTTGAGAGGAAGGGAGGAAGACCCTGGAGTAGTGCACCACCCAGCTCCGTGGTCAGACCTCCATTCTAAGCCTTCAAAGCTTGTGTCCTGCGATTGCTGGGTACATCCACTACCGAACTTCTGGTTGTCCTTCAAAGCTGTCCTTGCCCCTCTGACCCACACCTGAGGAATAACAGTCATGGATGAAGATCTGGAGAATTGTCATTATCTCCTCCCTGGTGACACCACTGATAAATCAAGGACCTGAACCCTCCTCCCCTAACCTACTGCCATAGCCTCCATTCAGCCCTGCACCTGTCCGTCTTCCCCAGATCCCTAGAATAGATTAGCACAATGTCTCTTTACCCAACCTTCACCCCATCACCTTCAGTGTGGCCACAGCTCCGGAGTCCAGATGGCTCGCTGTCTTATCCCAGAGATTACCTGGTCCCCATTCGGTCCTCATTCTTTCTCTCACCCCTGCAGCTAAGCTGCCCAGGGCTTCCCCAGCAAGGTCTCTTTCTTTTCCTTCCCCATTGCTTGGAAGACACGCTGCCCCACCCTATGTGCCCACAATATTGCCCACTGAGTAGGCATGAGCCCTCCTGCATCTCACAGCTGCCTTCCCACTGAATTGATACCTGTGATGTGTTCTTGCCAAGGGACCAGGAGTGGGATGGCAAGTGCCATTTCTGGTTGAATCAGGGAAGAGCAGGTGGATGCTGTTATTTAGCCTCCTATCATTGCTGAGATGCTGAACTGCTGAAGCCAAAGCCATATCAACCACTGAGCCTCTGTAAGGACATGGGATAGTGAGCCTCTGGACACAGCCTGTGCATGGCGCACACAAGTAGATTAAATGTGTCTAACCACTGACGTCTTGGGTAGCAGACCATAGCAGAGGCAAGCCTGCCCATTCAGACTAGTACATTAAAGTCACCCTCTAGCAGGTCACACTAAACCCTGTTATCTGTCTTCCTGTGGTTTCCACAAATGAGGGATATGCCCAATAAGTGCCATTCAAAGCTCCTCTACCAGGCCAGCCTGCTCCAGAAATGTTCTTTCAACTTTATTCAACAAATAATTATATAAAGAAAGGCGGATGGGGCTGAGGAGATAGCTCAATTAATAAAGATCTTGCTATGCTACCATGAGAACCTAAGTTCAACCCCTAGCACCCACATAAAACTCGGGGTGTAATGGCATGTGCTTATAATCTCAGCACTGTGGAGGAAGGGACGGGGGATCCCTGAGACTCACCAACTGATGGCAGCTGAATTCTGAGCCCCAGGTCCCCGTAAGAGAAGCTATCTCAAAAGGTAATGTGGACAGTGACTGAGGAGCAACATCCAAGGTTGACCTCTGTCTTAGTTATGAGTTTCCATGGCGGCAATATGACACCATGCCCCAAAACAAGCTGAAGAGGAAAGGGTTTGTTTCAGCTTATAGTTCCAAGTTCATCATCCAGGGATGTGAGGACAGGAGCTCAAGCAAGGCAGGAGCCTGGTGGCAGGAGCTGAAGCAGAGGCCATGGAGGAGTGCTGCTTGCTGGTTTTCTCCCCATGGTTTGCTGCCTTCCTATATCATCCAGGACCTATATTGTTCAGGGGTGCCACTGCCCCCAGTGAGCTGAGCATCAATCTCTAGTTAAAACAATTCTCCACAGACTCACCTACAGGCCAGTCTTACGTTCTCACTCGAGAATCCCTCTTCCTAAATGACTCAAGCTTGTGTCAAATTGACAAAAAAAATTAGCCAGGACAGCCTCTAAAAAAACCTACCCAAGACAATCTCTGAGCTCAGTGTGCATGCACACACACACACACACACACACACACACACACACACAGCACAGTTTCCATTCCTGGCTTCTACCAGGACACTCAATTCAATGGCTTCTGTTGGACCAAGGGTTCTCTAGGCCCAGAGCCCACTTGACTGCCCCACCTTCTGCCCTTTATTTACAAAGGTGGAAGAAGTTTGTGGGCCTGAGGCTCCTCATTGCAAACACTGAGAGCAGAGCAAGGCAGGAGAAGGGAGCTGCAGGCAGCCCTGGCAGGTTTGCCGCTGGTATCACATGTGCTACAAGGGAGTCATTATGCCCACTGTCTTCAGTACTGGGCAAAAAAAAAAAAATAAAAGCGACCCCCAGGTAACAAGCAGGAAGGCTGTTCAGAGGCCAGGGGAGGTCAGCTCTCAGAGCAGGCGCGTGACAGCAGGACCATGGCTGGGAGGTGAGCAGACAGCTTGTGTTTTGTTCTTCGCCAACTGACTGCTAATGTCAGGCTCTGGGGGAAAGGGACTCTCAGTGCAGTCTTGGGGCAGAGGCTTGCTGAGATGGCTCTATCCCTCCCACTAGCCGCTGGGCTCCAGGAATCCGATGGAGGTAGTTGTTTGTTTATCTTTTTTCCACTGGCCTGACTTAGGACCCAGAGACAGCCAACAAGTTAATGCTTAAAAATCAGCTCCCAGCTCTCTTAGGGATTAGAAAATGCCCAATCACCAAAGCCTGTTGTCCATCCGATCTGCTGTCATCTAAAAAAGACAAGGAAGAGAGAGCCCTTCTCCTTCCTGGAGACAGCCAGAGGGAGAAATCAACAAGCAGGATTGGACAGAGCCAATGGGAGACAGGAGAGGTAGAGGCAGAGTCTTGTCATTCTACTTGAAAGTGTGGCCCTCTCTATCTACATTTCTGGACTGAGATGACAAATGTCCTTAGAGGTTAAAGTAGTTTGAATTGAGATTTTCTGTTACTTCGAGCAAAATCATCCTAAATTGAAAAATCAGAAACCTGGCATTGATTCTGGAGGCCATGGAGATTAGATCACGAATATGGATGGATGGATGGATGGATGGATGGATGGATGGATGGGTTGGATGGGTTGGATGGGTGGGTGGGTGGATGGATGGGTGGGTGGATGGATGGATGGATGGATGGATGGATGGATGGATGGATGGGTTGGATGGGTGGGTGGGTGGATGGATGGGTGGGTGGGTGGATGGATGGATGGATGGATGGATGGATGGATGGATGCACACTGCCTGGTCAAAGGCACAAAGTTACTGTAAAGATAATGGACTCACAGAGGAGAGTTTTATGAGCCAAGATCAGGAAGGATTGGAAACAGGCAAAAGCTGAGGGTCCACCAGTCCATGCCACCCCCTACCCTTGAGAAGAAACTTCATCAGGAGCAGGAAGCCACCCTTGGAGCAGCCCACCCAGACTCTGAGACAGAAACCTAGAAAGACACCGGACACCCAGTGCAATAGGCTTCTCTCCATGCTGTTGGGCTGATAGAAGAACTCTCCGGAGACACAGCACTCATTGCCTTTCCACCCACGGAGACCAGGGCCTTCTCTCCTTGTATCAGCACCAAGTCCTTAGAAAGCACGGCTAATAGAAAACACAGCCACATAGGAGAGGCTTCACCTCCTTGTTCCACTCGCCAATAAACAATGCAGGAAGTCTCCGTCCCTAGGCTCAGGAAATGGTAGTGTGGGGATTTGGGAAAAGCAGATCATAGAAGTGAGGGCGTGTGGTCCCTTCTGAGCTGCTTGGATAAGCCACACTGCCTGAGGCAGCCGCCTAATGCATCCTAAACACCCATTAGATGCTTGGTAAATGGACAACTGGATGCTTGGAGCACTTAAGGGACATTTGTGTGAAGTTAATCCAAAATCTCTCGGGAACCCCACTGTGGACAGCACACGGAGTCACAGACTGGAGTTAGTATAATAACTCAGCTCTCTTTGTTTCCTCTTTCATGACTCCAAGCCGTCCCTTTAGGCCTTAAAACCTCAGTTCCCTCAAGAGTCACATGAAGAGCGGGACTCGCTTTTGTGTGGATTGGTTTGCTGCTGAACGCAGGGGTGAAACTTGGCTCTGTGGGGGGATGGAAAGGAAAGAATTAAGATGGGGCAGAGGGAGGATGAATGTGGGGGAAGGAGAGGGCTCGGAGACATAGACTTGTCACTGGGCATAAATACTTAGGCATGGCAATGTCCAGTCTCCTAAAATGTATGCTTTCCTAGGTTAAATGTTACACTGGTGGGTTCTGTTTCAGGAGTATTCCTCTGTGTCTTTTGGAAATGAGACTGGCCCAGACTTCCTTAGTAGTGTTAACCCAGGCTAAATGCTCTTCACCACATCCACTATTGCACCCCAAAAAAGTCAGTGCTCTGACAGGTTCCCGGGCTTCCTCCAATGTCACCTGCACTCTGCTGGCCAGCTTGGTCACAGCTTTCACTGTTTATGTCCCGCTTTAAATCCACAAGCCTCTCGTGTCCCTCTTCCTTTGTATGAGGGCTGGAGGGAAGTAAGAAGGTGTGTCCTTAGAGGTGGCCTCTCAGAGAGGAGCTTCCTCAGGAAAATGCTCAGTTAATAGCTTTTCCCTCTCCTTTCAGGATCCTGGCAGTGCCTGCGGGGCATCAGCCTGGTGGGTTAGCAGGTAATAAACCCAAGGGAGGTGAATGCTCACACTGTGGAACCTCCAAAAAACATTGTTGGGCCTAAAATTACATAAATGTTCTTAGTTCCCATGGGGCTTCTTACTGAAGAAGCTAGTGTAAGAGATGCCTTTTAGAACATTCTATCTCCCTTATACTTGTTCTATAGTCTCCTTCACCCTGTAGTATACGAATGTCTCTGAGAGAAGCTGTCCCTGTTAGCATATGAAAACCATGCCTATCCATTGCTGGCCACAGCCTACCCCTGAACCCCATTAAACTCCCCAGAGACCATAATGTGAAACAGGAAAACAGATTGGAGAATGACGAGAGCGGACAGAGAGGGTCAGAGCCAACAAAACCTTCATTGCAAGTATCTCACCTAGGAGAGAACACAGTCTTTACTAAGGAGGCAACTCCCTTCTCAAGATAACAGAGAAACTGGGGCAAAGGTCCACCTAGGACTAGGCACACACAGCAGAAGGGAGAGGAAATGCCAACAGTGGCTCAGAGGTGCTCCTCAAAACACACAAGGTTCATTGGCTCAGAGAGACTTCTGAACGAATCTCCCGGTGGCAAAACAAAGGGCCTCATATGCTTCCATTCCCTCCACAGGGCCCCGGCAACTCTGGAAGAAAGACTTCTGGAAGGGAGTAGCTAATGTCCCCAAAGGACACCACCTTCCCACTGTGCATGGCTTTCTATGAGCACTGCTAGCACCTGACTGGGAAATGCCACCCTGAGTTCTGTGCCATTTTAAAGAGTGAACATAAAGAAGGAAGGCAGGGCCATTTGATGGAGATGGGAGTAGGATGTCCCGCTCTTGTTTCAAATGGACCAGGAGTGCTTGGCCCACTGAAGGCAGAACACTCTTCTGGGTCATATTGATTATCTTTGGGGACAGAAACTGTTTCGTAGTTATTGCTGATTGAGAGGTTTTCTATTAATTCCTACTGGAGGACAGAATCAGAAATATTGAATGCCTAGTTGCCTTTGAATTAATTATACCCCCAAATACCTTAACCAACACATCATGCAATCAATGTCTTGTCAAACGCTAGTGGTTCAAGAAGCCATAGAAGGTTAGTGTCAGATGAGGAAGGGGAGCACCAAGGCACTGTGCCATGGGGTTAATGCAGGTCACCTCCTGCTTGGGTCTAGGTTCTGTTCTCACTCAATATTGGCCCATTAATAAAGTTAGCAGACAGAAGTCTCCTCTCATCAAGGATTCAGAAAAACAGAAGCAAAGAGAGACTTTTGCTGGAAAGGGCTGGGGGAGAAAAGGTGGGTCACAAAACAGAGTCAGAGGCATGGCTTCAGACACCAGACCTAGTACCATCAAAGCTCCAAGACCCCAAAGACATTAAGCAGCATCCTGTGCCCTGTGTCCTATGTTACATATAAAAAAAGAGTTAGTCCTGGTTTTGTATGACTCATAACTCATTCGTATATGTGAAAGTATAAATTCCGATGATTGTTCTAAAATATTTATTTAGCTGGGTGGGGGTAGTTCACACCTTTAATCTCAGCACTCAGGAGGTAGAGGCAGGTGGATCTCTGTGAGTTTGAGGTCACACTGGTCTACAAAGCAAGTTCCAAGCAGCCAGAACTCTGTTACACAGAGAAACCCTGTCTCAGGAATATGTGTGTGTGTGTGTGTGTGTGTGTGTGTGTGTGTGTGTGTGTGTGTATGTATATATATATTGTGTGTATGTATGTATGTATTAGTTTCTCCCAATACCAGCACTGATCTAGGTGTTAAGGTAACAGTCACGAATAAATCTGACTGAATCCCTGACCTCAGAGAGCTGGAAGTAGGTCCTGAGCAAGGTATATAAATGTGGTCAGCGTTCCACATCCTCTGGTTCTGTATGAGAGAACTCAACCAACCATAGATTGAAAATATCTGAAAAACACTGTATTTGTATTGAACATGTGCAAACTACATTTGTATTGAACATGTGCAAACTCTTCTTTTTGCCATCGTTCCCTACACAACACAGCATAACAAGTATTTACATAACATTTACGTCATACTGGGCACTATAAGTAATGATTTGAACAATTTCAAATGTAGGGAAGGATTGTGTAGGTTAGATGCTAGAATTATAACATTTTATATAAGGGACCTGGGCATATGCAGATTTTGATAGATGAGCAGGGTCTTGGAGCCAATTCCTGGTGGATATCAAGGGCCAATTAATCAGAGAATAATGAAATAAAACAATGAGATCATGAAGAGTGACAAGAGAGTATAGACAGCGTCCTCAAGAAGCGTAGCTGTGACAGGAAGCAGCTGAGCTGGATGTGGGCAGAGCGGAAATGGAATCACAAGATAGGTTTTGTTTTATGAGGGAAATGTACAGCATGTTTGAATAGCCGTGGGTATCGTTAGCCCACAGAGGAAGAAAACCTGCGTTCAGAGGAAGTCAGAAATTGCTAGAAGAATGTCTGAAGCAAGTGGGAGAAAGTGGGATCTGACATCATAGATTAGGTTGCATCTGGATGCAGAGTCCAGAGCTCAAGGAAGACTCATACAGCATGGCTATGTGTTCCTGTAGCCACACTGGCTTCAGGGTCCAGGCTGCTGTGGAATGGGCAGAAAGCTGGACTTCAGGAGCATGGTAATTTGGTAAGAAAGCATCACAGGCAGAAAGGGGCTGGGTTGGAGGGTAGATAGCAGGCAGGGCTGTCAAGACAGCCTGGGGAGTTCATGCTGGAAGAGGGGTAGGAGAGGCCACACTAAGAAGGGGACAGATCTCAGGGAAAGGCCCTCCTTGTGGGGTCAGTGGGTTACTGAATGCAAGAAAACAAGGGGGGTGGAGTTCAGGTACCAGCTGCAGCTTTGATTTAGGTAAATCTTCACTTAAGCATCTTGTGACCCTCTTGACAGTGAGCTCAGGGGCTGTCTCCAACTCTTACAGGCTTTTGGGACCCTACTCCTCATACTGGGTTGCCTTGCCCAGCCTTAGGATACGGGGAGGTGTCTAGTCTTATTGCAACTTGAGATGCCATGTTTTGTTGATACTCATGGAAGACTTGCCCTTTTCTAAACAGTAATGAAGGAGTGAATGGGGGAGGGGGTAGAAGGAGTATGGGGGAAGGACTGGGAGGAGAGAACAGAGGTGAAACTATAGCCGGGATGTCAAATAAATAAATAAATAGAAGTGGGTTTTTGTTTGTTTGTTTGTTTGGCTTTGGTTTTTCGAGACAGGGTTTCTCTGTAGCTTTGGAGCCTGTCCTGGAACTAGCTCTTGTAGATCAGGATGGCCTCGAACTCACAAAGATCTGCCTGCCTCTGCCTCCTGAGTGCTGGCACGTTAGTGTATGCCACCACCGCTCAGCATTTTTGGTTTTTTTTTTTAAACTTACATGGACTAAGGGAACCTAAGCTACTGTCTTTATCCCATGTCCAAGTCATAAATCCATTCTAGAGAAACATTAAAAAAAAAAAAGAATCCCCACCTGCTTTGAAGCATTGATTCATTTTTGCACCTAGGGTCCACCGAACAAACCCATTTTACAGACAGGACAGAAGAGGCTCAATAAGGAGGAAGTTGTGACCCAGTGCAGGTCTACAGCTTGCTAAGGGAATGCACCTGTAGTTTCAAGTCGCCAGCCCAAGTCCCCCCATGTAGTTTACTTTTTTAATATAGACTGTTGTGAGCTGCCTGGTGTGGGTGCGGGGAGCTGACTCAGCTCCTCTCTAAGAGCAGACCGCACACGTTCTAAACCATCCGGCCACCCTGTTACTTTCCTACTTTCTCTCCAACAGACCTCTCATCCTCACCAACTCCCGAGTGGGACAATTTCACAGAGTTCAGCACCCTGACCCTCAGTCTGGCCACGCAATCTGGAGATTTTTCCTAAGAATGGAGCTAGCTTGCTTCTGGGGGTGGAGGGCTCATGACCTCCTTCCTACTCATGGATAAGGATGCTCATTTCCTCTTAGCTGTGCCTGTGATGTCCCCGAATACAGCTGGGATCAGTCCCGATGATCCTGGAGTTCCTAACTTGCAAGGTGGAGCATCCTTCAGGCAAGCTTTTTTTTCTATCTCTCTTTCCAGTGGGAACCCAGCTTGCATCTATAATTTGATCACCATTAGCACACCACTTTCAGAGCACTTTGGGGACTTTAAAGCGACTGCTCTAATTGCCCCCGGATCAGCCCCCTGAATACTTTTTTTTAAAAATGCTAATAGTCATATGTTCCACTGAGAATTTGAAAAAGAAAAGAAAATGAAATCGTACTTTTATGAAAATTATTCACTGTTACCCTAAAAACACATTCCATTTGAGATTTCATTTCAGCTCTGAAGACAAGGCTGAGAGGGGGTGGGAGTGGGCTGGACCAGACCGGCAACAGGAGAACAGCGCAGAGGGGCTTTTCCCAGGTGGCAGGCCCCACCTCAGATAACAGACTTGGCCCTGACCCACACTTGATAAAATCAGCCATATAGTAAAGACCTTCAAAGGGATAAAGAAAGGAGGTCTATTTTCCTCCATATCCCTTCCAGTCTCTTTCACAAACAGCCCCAAGACACCAACCCAGGAGGCCAAGACTCCTTTTCACCTCAGTCCTTAGCTGCCAGAGACTGAAACTGAGAGGAAGCCAGCCCTTCTAAAAGTGCATGCCCGTCTCATGACTCCCGGCATCCCCTGCTGAATGGGGACCCAGGCATAGTTATCAGAGCCCTTTGGGATGTACTTGATACAAAAGGCTCCAGAAGGACAGAAATGCCACCAGAAAGTGACCTGTCTGTGGGAAGAACAAAGACAGAATCAAGGCTCGATGCATAAGCTGCCAGCTGTGCGCCAGTCCCCACATACTCCCGATCTGTGGTGGGCTCTTGGCAGCACTGGTTACATGGCCACCCTCACTCTACCCTGGTTTGCCTGGTTCAGATCCAGCCAGGCATCTGACCTGTGTGTTCTCCCCTGCTTTGCAAACCCACCTGTAGGCTTTGCCCTGTTCCCCTATATATTCCCTGCAGGATCCCATCCCTTCCCTGTTCCCCATGCATTCCCCTTGTAAGATCCCAGCCCTCCCCTGCTATGTACCCCTATAGGATTGCACCAGCTCCCTGCTCCCCATGTACCCGCTGTAAGATCCCAGTCCTTTCCTGCTATGTACCCCTATAGGATTGCACCCTCTCCCTGCTCCCCATGCACCTCCTGAAGGATCCCAGTCCTTTCCTTCTATGACCTCTATAGGACTGCACCTGCTCCCTGCTCCCCATGCACCCCCTGAAGAATCCCAACCCTTCCCTACTATGCAACCAACCCCTGCAAGATCCTCCCACCTTCCCACTTTTTCTCTGGTCTCAGTGTCTGGCATAGCTGGGACCAGAGTCCGGATACACTGGAGTTGGAAGGCACTAAAAACCACCCCAACCCTCCCCTCTCTTAAAGTCAGAGTCTGGGGGTGGGGCGGGGGCACAGTCATGTATTTGAAGTTGCTATTTCATCCCACTTGCTGCTTAGATACATTACAGGGAAACTGAGGCAAGGGAGCACTCTGTCTGGCTCTCATCTTGGATATGAGTCCATCTTCAAGCCAGCATTCTGAAGTTCCTGGGCCAGATCCACTTTTATGCAGAGTTGGTGGGACTAGGTGGAGAGCCTGTGTGAACTGGCTTTTGCAGGGACCACCTCCAATCCCTTCTCAGTAGCCCAGCTGTGACCCAGGCTGGGATCCCATCTCTCTGTATCCATTTAGCTTTCCATCAGCCGCGGGTCAACAGGCACCCTGATGGACAGCCCAGAGCACCTGGACTGTATTAGTAAGATTGTAGGTTGGAGAATGATAACTCTCCCTTGTCATGTTTTTTTTTTTTTTTTTTTTTTTTTTTAAAGGAAGCAATTTTGTAAGGAAACAAACTGTGAGAGCCTGCCTCACCTTGCCCATCCACTCTGCTTGATGGAGGCCAGTGAAGGGGAGAGGAGAGTCGGTAGTGGGTGCTGGACAAGGGCGGCTCCAGACATGGAAGGAAAGTCCCCAGCACGTGTGCTGGGACAAGCGCCCCTCCAGACCTGGGAGAAAAGTCTCCAGACAGAGCTGGTGTTTGCTGTCTGGCTCAGTCTGCTGACTCTGGTAGGGATTGCTTACTGCAAGCCACCTGGCTGAGCCAGGCATTCTCACATGGGTGCGGGAGTCCCATCCCTTTCTAGAACCCAGAGCATGAGCTCTTCTACCTCCCTAAGAAGCCCCGCCCCCAGGAGACTCGTTTTTGCCCTGGGGGCTCCCTATTCTCAGCAGCGGAGGTGGAGCTAACGTTTCATTGTTCCTTTTTCTATGCATCCAGGTTTGGTGAGGTAGAAATGTTTTTTTGTTTTCTGTTTTGTTTTTTGTTTTGTTTTGTTTTGCTCCCAAAGTCAGCTTTGGGACACAGCCACAGCAGAAGGGAGTTGGAACTTTAGCTTTTCCTCCTAGTCCTGGCAGAATCTCGAATCAGACTCTATCTCTTCATCTGCAACATTGGAGTAGAATGCAACCCAGCTCTGAGGTTGTGTAGAGGGAGGGGCTAACTACAGAGTCCCCAAGCCCACAGTCAGCACCAACAAAAAACGAGGAAAACTCCCTCCCCACCAGCTGTGCTGGACTTGAATGGAGCTTTCTAATTCTCCTTTGCTTTCTTCATAGATACAGTGAATGTTCAGCAACTAGGTGCTGAAGCCATGGCAAAGAGCCTAGAAGAGAGGGCCCAGGCTTGCTCCCTCCTGGAACCAGCACAGAATCAGCACAAAAGCTGCCTTCCTGTCCTTGGTGAATACTGACCATCCTGTGGCCATTTCCTCCTCGCAAACACCCCAACTTCAGACACATTTCCCTGGAACAATAGGAGGAAATGAGAGGAAACTGGGAACTCAGCCCGGAATACTGCTGAATGACTCAGAAGCCTGCTTTCAGGATGCCGGTGGTGTGAAGCAGGGAGAAGGGAGATGTTAGCTTGACTGCAAAGGAGAGCAGGAAACGGTGCTCTCGCTCTCTCTCTCTCTCTCTCTCTCTCTCTCTCTCTGATGTGTGCAATGCGTGTAGCTGTAGGCATGAGTGTGGCCAATGTTTATGTGGTGATATGTATATGATGCATATGTATGATTTGTGTTTGAATGGTACGTATCTGTGGTATGTGGGTATGTATGTGGTGGCTGTGTGGTATATGGTACATATGTGGTGTGCAGTATTTATGTGCTGTTGTGTGGCTGTGTGTGGTAAACAGGTGGAAGGAATACTGTCTGTCAGTGATGAGACCTGTCTCTTAGAAGTTCTTCGGGCAGAAGGAGCCCCGGAGCAGGACAATGGGGTTATGAACACGAAAGCACAGCGTGCCAAACTGAAGAATGCTCTCAGGGAAGCTGGTGTTCGTTTCTGCTGCAGAGGGTCCCGGGCTTCAGGATATGGTTGGTCACTGTCAGAGTAAGAGCTGGTGATGTCAGGAAGTGCCATCCAGCAGAACAGACCCCCTATGATGAAGTCCTGGAGGGGAGACCCAAGTGTTTGCTGAAGGCCAGGAGCCCGGCAGAAGGCCAGGGGTGTGCATATTCAAAGGTCATCAGACGCAGGTGAGTAGGTCATCTCTGAGACGCGCCCCCCTTGAAGTCCCTGTTTCTGTCTGCACCTCCTTCTTCCCCTCTCTTTTCTCTGAGTCACATGTCCTCTCTAGTTCTCTCTATCCTCTACGGTACATTTGATCCTGAAGGGTACAAGTACTGCCCATCGTCTCCTCCCTAGGTCACTTGCTCCGGTCCTCCCTTCAACTAGCATCTATGAGAAGCCACTGTGAGCCTGGCACTGGAAGGCAAGGAGACTGCGTGGGCTCACTTTGAATTCCCAGTTCTCTAAAGAAAGAAACTGAATGGTGCTGAGCCAAAGGACAGCTGTCCTGGGATTCCATCCCTCTGATCCAAACAGCGGCAGAAGGAAGAGTTGCATCCCATGACTCCAGACCTTCAGTGGCACTGTAAGCAAGCAAAATCTGAAGCGCTACCTGCCCCCGATTCCTCGGAATGAGGCCATATCTGCTCCTTGATATGCCAGCACATTGACAGGCAGATCTGTGACAATCACTCTGCTTTCTGCAAAGCCAAAGATATTGATGAAGTTTGCTCAAAGACTCATCAAAGCCACAAATCCTACTTAAGTGTAAGGAGGTACAGTACTTCCTCCCGGTGTGACTGCACAAGACTCAGCTGGACCACTGAATAAAGTATCAAACATCTTGTATGTCGTTTTCCATGATGACAAGCGTCCTCTCCGGGCCATTTGCAAATATGAAATGTTCTGATCTGTCCTGGTCCTGATGGATGAAGCGTTGTCACAACAGCAGAAGCCATGTGTCTAGGTGCCGTACCAGCATGTCATCTCCATAGACTTGATGCCACCATAACATTGCTCAACTTTTCAGCAGCCTAATGACTTGGTTCTATTGATGCCCAAATTCACTGAGACCGTAGCTAGAGAAGGGCTTCCCAGTAGGAGACAGAGCCAGGGCAGACACCTGGCAGACACCGCCAACCTCCTGCCCTTCTTCTTTGGACTGAGAACTGTGTGCCAATTTTGTATTGAAGTCATTCACCCCAGGTAACCTCCTAGTCCCTAATCTATGCAAAACAGTGAGGTGAATGCTTTGCAGAGAAGGAAGAATGGCGAGCAGGATGTCACCCTTGCTTGTTGAGGCATCATCTGGGGGAGACACGAGGCCGAGAAATGCTTAGGTGGGATGTGGAAGAAAGCAGTTTCACACAGATGTTCTAGCTGAGGGCTATGGCTAAAAAAACAGATGAACATTCAGGGAAGCGGCTGCCACAAAGATATCTTAGTGTCTGTTAACCATTGCTGCAACAGCCAGCCAGCTATCGCTGAAGCCATCTCATCCGCCAATGAACTATCTCTCCCAGCAGGCCTTGCGGGAGGTGTGGGTAACTGGAAGACTTTATATTCATCAGAGAAAGCAACTGAGACACTCTGCTTCCCACCTGGCCCGTCAAAACCTTCCGCAGGTCTCCCCTACTCTTTCCTCTCCAGCTCATTAGAACAGACAACCCTGTGAGAACCCAGATGTGCTCAAAAATGGCACCGAAAAATGACAGAGACACAGACAGAAGGAGCTAGAATAAGTCACTAATGTCTTAGTGGCTAGCTGTTAGTATGGTTCATGATTGCTACAAGAATGAGAACAGAGCCAGGCATGGCTGTGCACACCTTTAAGCCTTTAATCTCAGCACTCCGGAGACAGAGGCAGGTGGATCTCTGAGTGTGAGGCCAACCTGGTCTACAGTGTGAGCTCTAGGACAGTCAGGGCCCTACAGAGAAATGTTGTTCAAGAAACCAAAGACCACAAAAGAATGAGAGCATATGCTGACCATGTTGAACAGGTGAGATTTAACTGACGTGCTTTAATAAGCTAGCATCTCCTAATACAACCGCGTCTCAACTTTGGATCATGCTAAAATCATATGTGGAGCTTTTTAGACACCAAGATCCCTTGAGCTTGGCCTAGGTGTCCTGACTCCGCAAATTTAGTATATGGTCAGAAAAATCAGCCACAAAAATTCTCAGGGAAACTCTGCTGAGCATCCTCCTTAGATACAACCGAGGTGTACACAAATATTATTGTAGAACAGTATCTGACTTTAGGGATCAAAGAGAATGAATGTTCGTTGGCATATGCATTTCCCTCTTCTACCTTTGAGGTCAACCGGCTTCTCTTCTCCACCACTAAATTGCAGTTTCTGGGTGCTAGGAGTTGACCCTGCCCCTCCCCCCCCCCAGTCTCTGGCCTCACTGCAAGTCCCCTCTGCTTGTTGTCTGCTGTCCCTGCTAGGGATGACTCTCCTGCTTAGGCGAAAGTCTCTGTATTGGCAAGCCCGGGTCATGAGTTTGTTCTGCACCCAGATAAGCTGAAAGTCTGATTTCCAATCTGTGAAATCTTGTAACATTCAAGCCTGGCCTAGTTACATATGCACTAACCTTGTTCTTTGTTTACTAATCTTGTGGAAATGTATGCTAACTTCACTGAGTGTGCACCATCCTTCTGGTTAGAAAAGTTTGCATTCCTGCCATATTCTCCCTTGTCCTGGTGGACCCCTAGTTTGCTCTGGCTGGCATCACACTTGTCAAACCATATCTGCACTGATCTTCTCAGGCCTCTCTTGAAACCCTAGCTGTGCGGAGCTCTGAGTGTACTCAGGCCACCTGCGAGGCTCCCTGCCTCTCTTCCTCTACTTATCCTCTGCTACACAGCTCAGCACTCAGTGGGTCCCAGTGCACAGCAGGTATTCTTAATACCTGCGAGCTCATGGTTCCGGCCTGGGACCAGCATTGTCTGACCTTAGGTCAGTTTTCCTAAAAATATGATCTTAGCTGCAAGCCACTGACTTGCTAGGCACAGCAGCCACCTCTGGAAGCATAATCCTCACCAAGAGGGCTTAAATTCATCCCATTTCCGCATTTAGCACAGGAAAACAAAATTTACCTAAGGGATTCTGAAGAAAATTCCATTCCTTATTTTAATGTCAGAACTGAGATTTGTAATTTCCTAATGGATTTATAATGGGAAAAGAAATTACCCCTTAATACAGAATTCTGGCCAGACACCAAATCTGTTCTCATTTTGAGTTGAGTCGTATGACCTCTGAGCAGCTGAGCACCCATCTTCCTCTGGGCAGTAAACTGAATATACCCATGGAACCAGAACTTGGAGACCCACCAGAGGTAACTAATCAGAGCCAAAGGGAGAAGCGCATGCATTTTCTTCTCTAAAATACATCATGGAAGATCCAGAGTGGGACTGGCAAGATGGGTTAGCAGGCAAAGGTGCTTTTCTCCAAGCCTGATGCTGTGAGTTCAATCCCTGAGATCTACATGGTAGCAGGAGAGAACTGACTTCTACAAGTTGCTTTCTGACTTCCACATGTATTCACACACACACACACACACACACGTGCGCACACACACGTACACATACACATGCATACACGCACACACGTGCACACACAAACACACCACAAATAAATATATGTTAAAAAAATAAATTCAGGATGATTGAGAGACGATGAGGGCCAGGTAGCCAGTTATCATTCATCAGCTGAGGACCACAGATGGAACAAACATCTATTTCTCACCATGCTGGAGGCAGGAAATCCAGGATTAGAGGGGAAGCAGGACCGAATTCTGGTGAGGGCTCTTCCCAACGGCAAATAGAGCCTTCTTGTCATGTCCTCATGTAGACAGAGACAGAGAAACCGAGAGAAAACAAGCTGCTCCCTGATATTTCTTCATATGAAAATATCAATGCCTCCATAGGACCCCAGCCTCCTGACCGTCCCTCTAAACCCAATCCCTTCCGAGGAATCCATCTTTAAACACCATTAAAATGTGTGTTAGGGCTTCAACATAGGAACGTGAGGAATCACAGACGTTCAGTCCTTGACAGGTGGCAAGGCAGGGGTCATAGTCCCACTGTCATAGTTTAGCATTCTTGGGAGACAGGCCAGCACCACCCAGCCTGCCAGAAGACCCCTTTCTCTCAGCCTTGCCTCACGTCTGGGCAAACCTAAAACCCTTAAGTAGGTGTCTCTGTGGGTCTGGTTTCCAGAAATTCTCTGCCCCTACGTGGAAGGATTTTAGCCTTTCTATAGCAGGTCTCATCGGCCCCGTGAGCTCTAGGACCTGGTTCCTGCTGAAAAAGAATCCACCCGGGAGGCTAATCATGTTCTCTTCAGGCTCCTGCAAGACGGCATATATGCTTTCCTCTTGATCAGGAGGGTGTGCTCAGGAAGAGTGAACACACGGGGAGATGGGAAGTGCATTTAAAGTCCGCCTTGTCCAGACACTTCAGCTGGGACCGTGGTCTCTTTCTTTGCCACCCCGCACTTGTTTCTAACCCAGCCTTCAGTCTATATCTAGCAAGCCTCAAAGGGCACTTCAAATGGACATTTATGCCCAGATCACAGTGTCCCCCCAAAACCAACTAGGAGACTGAGTCCTGTATGTAAAAGCAACGAGCCTTTATTCTTATTCAAGTTTGAACTTGGACCCTTCATGTCTCCAACCTACTGGCGTAATCGCAGACCCCCAAGCTCAGCTGGGGTGAGGTTTTTATAGTAGCAGAGGTTGGGGTGAGGGATCTCTAAGGCTCAGGACCCCTGATTGGCTGACATTTGTCTAGGGCTATACTGGTGAAAAGTTGGTAGGTGATCCTATCCACATTAGAAATTTCCTTTGGATGGTCTATTCTTGGGCGCAGATCCTCATCACTTTCTGTGTCTGCTTTCCTGCTTGGGTGTAGAAGGGAGCTCTGAAAGCAAGGCTGCAGCCACAGACTGTAGTTTCCCTGGTAGGCAGACAGATAGGGGAGAGCCTTGGCTAGATAACAAAGACGGTGAATTTCCAAGATGGCAGCTTCTTCCTCACCCTGCCAACTTGAGACCAAAAGTCTGGTAACTTAAAACATGGGCCTTGAAGACTTTTTCTCCCAACAACAGGCCCCCTGTGATGGACTGGCTCAACCAGTTCAAGGCCTGATCAGGACAAGCTGGCCATCAACCATTGCTTTCTTTCTTCAAACCAACCAGTACTAAATTAGGAAAGGAAAACTCTCCACTTTCCCAGCCCTTGATGAGAGACTGGATTTTTTTCTTTCCTGAGCCCCCCCTCTTCTGCTTTGCAGAGGTCTTTTTCCCTGTGCATCTGCTGCGTGCGGGAATTTCCTCATTCCCGATAAGCGCCTTTCCTCAACCTGTGACTCTGCGGTGTGTGTGATGTCTCTGCTGTCACGCTCAAGATGTTTCCTGCCTTTTACTCTTCAACTGGTCCAATCAAGACCCCTTGATTGCATCAGAAGGGCTCTGCTGCCAAGTAGGGTCCCAGCTGCACTTTGGACCTGCTTGGAGAGTCTATCACCCAGGGCTGAAAGAGAATGAAAGAAAGGGGGGGGGGGGGACATGGCTGCTCCTAGGTGTGTTGGAAGAGAAAGTTTATTGTAGACATGCGGGGAGAATGTAGTCAGAGGCAGGAGCATCTGGGAGAGTCCAGAGCTGAGCCACGTGGGGAGACGGGGAAGGGGAGAAGGGAGTGGGGAGAGAGAAGAATCATGTGTAGCACCAGGAGGCCAAAGGTACAAAAAAGGGGCAGGCAACCAAAATGTCTGGATTATATAGGAAGAGCCTTGGGTGGGGGGAATCCAGTCTCTGGGCTGGAGAATTCAGAGTAAGGGGGCAGGGTGTGCCAGCCATACCCAGTAACAGGTAGGGACTGAGGAAAGCTGGGAGAATCTGGTAGCAGGTTCACTTTAATATGCTAATTAGGCACCTCAGTTGTTTGTCAGGGCTGGAAACTTAACAGAAAGGAAACTCTTTCTGTTTCTGAATTCCAGTAGAGGTGAGGCAGCTGGGAGACCTCAGAGCTCCAGGACCAACAAAGTGCTAATAGTCAACTGGATAGAAGGGAGGAGTAGGCAGAGGGCTGGCTGGCCCAGGGCCCAAACCACACATGCATGAGGCCAGGAAGGCAAAGGTGGCCCTGAGACCATCCTTGAGGCCCCTTGAGGGGCAAAGGGTGTGGACAAAGTTCCGCAACAGGCACACTGAGGACACAGCCCCTGGTCCCCAGGATAATAGGAAGTGAAAGGCCTTGGGGGCTTCAGGCAGGACAGTGGCTTGTTTAGGTGGCCTGGTGACCACATTCTTCCGAAGACTTAGTCTTCTACCCAGAAGCACAGCTCCAAGCTCATCCCCGCTTCCTTCCCCAAGACAACACCATGTCCAGCTGCAGTACCAAAGCCCTTAACTGCTCCACCGTGGCCTTCATAGCCCCCATGGGCAGACCAGAGGCCAGTCATCCTCCACTTTCACCCCCAGTGCTCAGGGACACTATTGAGGCATTGGTACCAGGGGCAGCTGGTGGCACTGAGGGCCTCTGTGGTAACAAGAGACCAAAGACTGCATTACGGACAAGAATTCCTGGAAAGAAGCTGCGTTTGCAGATCTGACTCACAGATTCAAACCTCAATGTCTGTGGAGAATTTGGAACGTGGCAGGACTGGCCCAGAGTCTAACTGCAATTTATCTTTTTGCTATCTCTGGCCTTGCAATGAGCCACACTCCTTGCCCACCTCTGGCTCGGATCTAATGTCTTGATAAAAAGATAAAAATCGCTGGAATGTATTAGTTTAACAAATTCTCATTCTCTACCAACCAGAGGGCTAAGAATGCCCTCTATCCCACAGCATCTGAGACCTGGACCTGAGATTTCTCCACCTGTCTGGTACCTACCTCTCCGGTGTTCCCACCAATGCAGACAGGTATCTGCAGAAGCAGAACTTCTCCTTAATCAGAATGACAGGAAGGCCACCATCTCCCCTGGGAGTGGAGACTGTGTAGCAGGGTTAGTATGTTTTGATTTATGATTTTCTCTCTTTTGTTACTTATAAAAAACTGCAAGAAGCTGCTTCCCCATTGGAGCATGAAATTTGGAGCTAATCTATTTCTGGGCTATAGTCACTCAAACGTGCCTCCAGGATCAACTGCCTCTTCCTCCCTTGGAGGTGAGAGATGTGTTTTGTGTTGAGGTGAGAGATGTGTTTTGTGTTGAAAGCGTCATCAGATTTCCAGAGGGTCAGGGCTCTCAACCTTGTGTCTCCTGTGTGCCAGGTATGGGGAAAGAGTTGGGATAGAGGCACGGAGTTGAGCGCCCGCTCTGCCACCCAGTGCCCTCCCAGTGATGGAATACTTACCTTCAAACTTTGTTTTCCTCATCTAAGGAAACACCATGAAACAAGCCTCAAGGGGACTGTGAGCTCACTCAAGCCTCCCTTCCCCCGCCACAAGCTCCCAGTAATAGGACCTCAGTCTCCCCAAGACCCTGCTGTGGTACTTCGGGTGGGTCATATTTCCTTTGGCCCATGTGCCCTCATCTGTGAATTGAGACTGAATGAGACACGCCACAAGGCCTTTTCAATAAGCACCCCACCCCTTCTCCAGGGTTTAGCACAGCCCCGGAAACCCACAGAAACGAGCTCTTCGGGTGTTTTGTTCACCCTGCTAACCACTAGTACTGCACAGATCTCCAGCGATGATGTGTCTCCCCTTTCCACGGTTCATCGCCAGATGATTCTTCACTTCCGAGTTACTCCGAGGGAGGACCAGCCTGTGGGGGTGGAGCCAGGTGGAGCAGCCTGGGAAATGAGCCACATTCCTCCACTCTCCCAAGGGATCATGGGTCCAAGCCTGTGGCCTGTCAATACAGAGCCTCTCCTGGGGCGCTGACTCCACCCGCCTGGGCCATGTATAATTGACAAACCTTCTTTCTCCCCCACGCAGAGCCTGAGCTGGTACAACCATAATGCAGGTTGTTAAAAGCTTCCTGGGAAGCCGCTGCAAGAGGGGTAATTAACGTAATGAAGGGCTTTCTAATCTTGCTTCTTGTTGCAACGTTCATTCCCTACAAATTCTCCTGAGAGGCTTCCAGAAGCACCCAGAAGCACCCAGGCCTTTACAACCTTTTTTTGCATCTAAGTTTGTCGAGAGAGAGAGAGAGAGAGAGAGAGAGAGAGAGAGAGAGAGAGAGAGAGAGATTATGGAACCAGGCCTGTACACCCTGTTAGATCAGGATTGATGGAGTGACATGGAAAGCAGACAGGCATCTCCAGAAGCAGAATTGTTCTTTAATCAGAACTGCTGAAGGGTCACAGTCTCTCCTCAGAGTGGGGATTGTGTTTGGTTTGTGGACTCCCTGATTAGAAGCTTCCAGGGGTGTTGTCGGTCAGGTCAACTTTCCAGTCCACAGCTTCTAGGTCCACCTGAGGCTTTTAGGTCATTAACCCTTTACACCCCAGACTGAGACTGAGAGGGCTGAGCCACCTTCCTTAGACCCCACTCTTTTTTATAAGAACATACTACTAGTCTCCAGAAGGACATTGTGGTGGAGCTGGAGCAGCCAGGGAGCTCTGCTGAAACAAGAAGACTCTGTGGCCCAGCTGCTCCCACACAGGGCCTCCCAGGAGGCTAGTGAAGCAGGTGGGCGGCAGCTGTGGTTTCCACGGATGTGAACCTGTGCCTCAGAGGGGTGCTAAGCACAAGCCGTCTCATATAGGGATGCAGAAATAGCAGGACCAGGACCCAAGGCCAAGTGCTCCCAAAGCCGCTGGACCACTGTGAACAAAAGCATCCCTGGCTAAGCGCCTTCCTCTTCGGGCCCTTCCATAGAGTGGAGAAGACACAGCCCCTTTCACTTGCTAGAGGAAGCTAGAAGACCCTGGCAGGCAAGGTGGAGGGAAGGGATCTACAGCCTCAAATGCACAAGGCCACAGCCCCAGTGCAGTGGACTAGCTTGCTGCAACACAGGAAATGATTAAAGGGACTTTGGATAGGACAGAGTCAGCTGGGCTGGGATCCACCAGGCAATCAGGACCTGGGTAAGCTTGATTTGCTTATCGGGGAAACTGAGGCAGCTGACCAGAAATGTAGAACATCTCAATGTGGGGTAGTAGAAAGACTATATGACTGCACACAGGTACCTGGGCTCAGTTCACAGCCAGCCCAGGTGATGCCAAGCCAGAAGCATGCCTCCAAGTGGCCCTAGTGTTAGATTGGGCTCATGCTACAAGGAGACCCCTTGGCGGTCTAGGCAGGGGTCTCATCCCCCTCACCTTCCTTGTTCACTCTTTCTCCTCACTTCTCTATTTCATCCCGTGTGTTTCAGTCCAGGGATGCTGTGTTTAGTCCCAAGAGGACTTAATTAAACCCGGAAAAAAACAGAAGAATAACAAGAGGTGATGGAATCTCGGGAGCCATGAGCAATGGAGTAAGGTAAAGAGAGGAACAACAACTCAAAAACTGAGCTAAGAGAGAAAGCTTCTGCAATAATGTCATCGGCGGCATTTTGCTGTGCATCTAGAGATTTCCTGCAGAAGCCAGTCCTCTTCCTTTGATTCAATGCCAATCTCTCCAGAGTCCCTGATATTTCCGGTTTGCCTCAGGCTGAAACTCAGAAGTTCCTAGATATTAAAAATTAACATGGCACATACCCTTTTCTAAAAGCAAGAATAATTTACAATCAAGGTCTTTTATTTAATTGCACAAAGCGTCGTGAATAGGGAGGAAGGGTGAATCTGGGAAGAGCTATGGAGGTTGGCTATGATCAAAGCATGTATGAAACTCCCAAATAACTAACAAAAATATAATAATAATAATAATAATAATAATAATAATAATAATAATAATAAACAGTCAAGCTGGAGACATGGCTTAACAGTGAAGAGCACCGGCTATTCTTTTTTCTTTTTTTTTTTTTTTTTGGTTTTTCGAGACAGGGTTTCTCTGTGGCTTTGGAGCCTGTCCTGGAACTAGCTCTGTAGACCAGGCTGGCCTCGAACTCACAGAGATCCGCCTGCCTCTGCCTCCCGAGTGCTGGGATTAAAGGCGTGCGCCACCATTGCCCGGCAGCACTGGCTATTCTTACAGAGGACTGGGGTTCGGTTCCCAACACTCACACGATGGCTCATAACTGTAACTCCAGTACCAGAGGATCTAACACCCTCTTCTGGTCCTTTCAGGCATTGCATGCAGTGTGGTGCTCCCTACTAAAATAATAGTTATGACTCACTTAAAAATAAAAGCTGGCTTTGGAGTTGGACAATGGCTCTGTCCTCTAAATTTAAGCATGTTGTTAAAAGAAAAATTCAGAGTTTCTCTCTCATGTCAGGAGCTGTCTGGTATGGGACAGAAAGAAGAAAGAATTTAGAAAAAAAATTACTTTTCTTCATACCTATTTTTGTCTCTATCGTACCTTTCATTGAATATATATCTGTATAAATAATGTTTAAGTTTTCCACAATGAACAATGAATTTTCCGGCAGTAATCTTTGAAGTTTCCAGGAAGAAGATGGGGCCCCACAACAATGACGCCACCTGGTTGATATGATGTCATTATGCAGATAGCGCTATCATAAGACCTTTTTGGGTACCAACTACTCAAGATGGTTCCAACTTGATTAGCTGAAATGGTGCTCTTTTTTTTTTTTAACAATATTCTGGCCTGAACAGCAAATAAGATCCTCAGAAAAAAACCTGCCGAATACTCAGAGACTATTTGCACTTATACCAGACAGTAATCTTGAAACTTAACCATCATTTTACTTTCATAGGATCCCATAGAAAGAACATCGCCCCCGCGACATCTGGAAGTAATTCTAGAAGACGATGCCCCCTCTCCTAACAAAGTTTGTCCTCAGGGTTAGGGATGTGGGTTGATTATAATTGGTATAGGATTAGGGGTTGGGATGGAAATTATGTAAGCTCAGGATCTCTTTAAAAACAAAAAACAGGAAATTGGATAGGATAATAGATAGATTAATGTGAGCTTACTCACACTAATAATAGTAATAGAGTGAATACTTGTAAGCTATTATTTATAGGCAATTTACATTGGTATAGATTCTTGTATATTGATACAAATTCAAATTATATTGAATATGTTCCTATTTCTATCTATATTTGTATACCTAGGCAAAGTTATTTTGTCATATTGTGTGCATGTGTGCTTCTACCTCTGCTTAAGACATTTTGTATATTGATACAATTTTAGGATATATTTATCATGTTGCAATATACATTTCTACCTCTGATCAAGATATTTATACATTGTTTACATTTTGAGATCATTGTCCTCATTTGTTGCACAGTTGTTTAAAGATTGTTTAATAGTCTAATATAAAGTCTTAGTCTTTAAATCATATAAGTATTAAGAATTATAGGTCAATAGTTATCCATGTTTGTCATACTTATAGTTTGACTAATCAGGTTCTTTAGAGACATAGAGATTATATTTTGCATAGAGAGGTAATCTTCAACCACTTCAAAGACTGTAGAATATGTTACTTAAATAACTTAGGATTCTGTTAGTGTGAGACAAGATTGCTCTTGGCAGCACCAATCTATTCCTGAGAGAATGTTGAGCACCGAAGACACTTCAGTTTGAGCTTGTTTTCTTTTTGGTAAAACTGGCTTTTGGGCAAGGAACTGCCCAGGCATTGACCACTGACAAATGCATGATATCCTGACAGGACAAGCAGGATACAGAAAGAAAGACTGTCAAATCTTGTCAAGACAGGGTAAGACAGTTTTGAAAATTTTCCTGCCTCTGAAAATGGTCTGTCAGTTACTCTAGGCCTTAGCCAAAGTTGGTTGCTCCAACATTGCAAATGAGACTTTGGGTGACTGCCCAGGTAGCAAGATATCTCTATCAATTCTAGAGTTTTGAAAGTTGCCTGCAATGCTCTGCCTGTTTACTTAGGTGATATTATATTATTCTGGAGTTTTTGATGGAGTTGAAAAATAGATAGTTATAGTTTTCCTTAGTTATGATAAAAGATAAAGTAGATATAAATATTGTAATGGTAATCTTGCTTAATACCTGTTTTGTTATATGTAATTTTACTATGTTAAAGTTAAAATCTTCCTTTTTTTTAAACAGAAAAGGGGAGGTGATGTGGTATTCCCCTCTGAATGTTGTGAATAACATTGGTTAATAAAGAATCTGTCTTAGACCTGGCAGGGCAGAATAGAGGTAGGCAGCGAAAACTAAACTGAATGCTGGGAGAAAAAAAAGGCAGTGTCAGAGAGAAGCCATGTAACCCCACCAAAGACAGACTCTGGAACTTTAACTGGTAAGCCACAGCCTTGTGGCAATACACAGAATAATGGAGATGGGTTAATTTAAGATATGAGTTAGCCAGAAATGCACTTAAGCTATTGGTCAAACAGTATTGCAAATAATATTGTTTCTGTGTGATTATTTGTGGGCTGAGCAGCCAGAAACAAACAAGCAGCCTCCTACAACAGATCTATTTTTCATTCTTCTACATGTTGACATCCAGTTATGCAAGCACCATTTGTTGAAGATGTTTTTTTCTATTATATAATTTTAGCATCTGTATAAAAACTCAGGTGTTCATAGGTGTGTGGATTAATATCCAGGTCTTTGATTCAACTCCATTGGTCAACCTGTCTGTTTTTATGCCAATACCAAGCTGTTTTCAGTACTAAAGCTCTGTAATAGAGTTTGGTGTTAAGGCTGGTGATGCCTCCAGAAGTTCCTTTATTGTACAGGATTGTTTTGGCTATCTTGATTTTTTTCCATATGAAATTGATTATTGTTCTTTCAAGATCTGTGAAGAATTGTGTTGGGATTTTGATGGGGATTACATTGAATCCTTAGATTGCTTTTGGTAGGGTTGCTGTTTTTATTATGTTGATCCTACCTATCCAAAAGCATGGGAGATCTTTCCATTTTCTGGTATCTTCTTCAATTTCTTTCTTCAAAGACTTAAAGTTCTTTTTGTACAGGTTTTTTTTGTACAGGTTAGTGTTACCCCAAGATATTTTATGTTATTTGTGGCTATTGAGAAGGGTGATATTTCTCTGATTTCTTTCTCAGCTTCTCTATCATTTGTATATAGAGGGGCTACCGATGTTTTTGAGTTGGTCTTGTACCTGCCACATTACTGAAGGTATTTATCAGCTGTAGGAATTCCCTAATAGAGGTTTTGGAGTCATTTATGTATACTATCATATCATCTGCAAATAACAGAGCATCTATAAAATTTAAGGGATTTTTTTTAAAGGGATTGAAAACAACAGCTACCTTTTGATTTGTTTCTCTGCACCACAGTTATAAAGAATTTGATGATTCTATCTGTTTGCTGCACAGATGTTTGCCAGGCCTCTGCTTCAGTTTAAGGTTTCTGCTCACCTCTGATATCTGTGTACTGCCCAAATCTCAGGTTATTTAATCCCACTATCAAACAAACACATTGTCCCAGTGTGAAATGCATGGACAGAGGCAGTCTGGTCAGAAACTAAGTGATGATGATCACCTGAAGGCGTATTGGATTCCTCTGCCAGAGGACAGGGCATCATGGGACAATCTAGAGACCCTATAGCAAGCAACATAAAGTAGCTGAGATTCCTTTTTAACTTTCGTTTGGTGAGAGAGCCTGTTGCCCTTGGTACAGCTCTGGACTGAATAACGATGCTTCTGTTAAGGATCAGAGAAGGCAACTGTGGCCTCATGAGACTCGATCGTTCAGTGACATCATAGCTGTCTAGCTTACTCTCTGATGTTCATGCTACCATGACTCACTCATCCTCCGACTACCCTGTGGTGAAGCAAGCCACGACTGAACATTCAGTCCTAAGTGATAGTATCTAGGAAGAAATTAGCAGGTTCTGAGGTCTTCAAAACTCCCACATACAAAAGGGAGGGTAAATGTCAAAACAAGGTCTCGTCATTATTTAACGCAACTTAAAATCTTGTTTGGGGCTGAGGATGTGGTTCAGTGGTTGAAGCACTTGCTTAGCAAGCATGAGGCCTGAAGCCGAACCGAAGCAAGTGGAAACGCTTATTTTTCTGACCTTGTCACATGCCGGTCTCCCCCATAAAGCATTAGCAGTGCCACACAGATGCCCAAGCACTTAAAGTAAACACAGTTGGACCCATCTGGGGAGTCTGCATGGAGCAAGTGGGCTGCAAATGTCACTTGTGCCCTATTGGGAAATGAGGAGACACGGATCTGCCCAGTTAATTTCAGATGCTGTCACTGTTTCAATGACACAGCTCAGAAGACACCTTCTCCCTGCTGGGTGTAGATCTCGTCCATTAATCCTACACCCTTGAGACAGGCAGCAAGTGTTGGTGCAATTTAAATCAACCACACCCTGATGACCAGGGAATATCTCCCAAGACACAGAACAAGCTGCAAAGAGGGTCTGAGTGCTCAGAGACATTTGTTGTACCTTATCCTTTTGACGAGGATGACTTGGGTCTTGCCCTGAACCCAGCCAGTAACTGACCCTTCCAGGGGGGTTGGACACTACTCATATCCATCCCTAAGACAGGAAGGACCAGGGCCAGCTCAACCACCTCACCCACCTTTCCACAGAACACAGCAGAGAGTGTGGGCAACAGAGATATGAAGGTAGAGCCCCACCCACAGCTAGTCCACATCCCTACCCCAAGTGCTGGGGCTGCATGGGTCCTGGACTCTGTCTTGAATAAATGTAACTCTAGTCTGCCTCTCCTCTGGATGGCAGTGCTTAGGGGGAAGCGAATGGGGGGGGGGTCTCTTTTGCGACCTGTAATCCAATGCCAGGTGCTATATGTCTTTATTGCTTAGCTATCGGCTGCCTGCATCACAAACCCTGATTCTTCCTGCCAGCTAATGGCAATATTCAACTCTTACTCCTGATTTCTTCTAAGAGGGAAACAGACATTTGATGAGCATCTATAATGTACTAGCCCCAGTGTTACACTGAGACACAAATGAGCCGTTACATCTCCCCTCCAGGAGCTCAGAGCTCTTGGAAAAGACCAGAAGTGGGTATACTGTTGCAACATAGCGCCCTGCTCTGGGGGTTTCTTCTCAGTTTTGACATCTAGCTTCAGGCCCATTCCTTCAAAGGGATTTCACTGGACGTCTGCTTAAAACAAGCATCCCTGCTGTCTCTGTCAAAGCGCCCGCTGACTTCTTTCATATAGTATTGATTGATCATTCACCTGTGTTTCACTTGTCTCCCGGCCAGAATATAAACTCCACAAGAGCAAAGATATTGTCTGTTCATTCCCTTTGTAATCTTAGCATCTAGACCCTGTAGGTACCCAATTCATTTCCATTTTTCCTCTCTCTCTCTCTCTCTCTCTCTCTCTCTCTCTCTCTCTCTCTCTCTCTCTCTCTCTCTCTTCTTTGTTTGTTAGTTTAAAACAGGGTCACATGTAGCCCAGGATGGCCTCAAACTCACTATTCAGCTAAGAATGAATTTGAACTTCTGACCATCCTGCTTCTACCTCCCAAGTGATGGGTTTTCAAGCATTTGTCAGCACACTTGGTTTTCCGTGGTACTGGGATCAAACACAGGACTTTGGGCATGCTATGCAAGCACTCTACCAATTGAACTACATACCCAGCCCCCTGGTTTGTTCCTGGGGGACAGAGAGTCATACTGTTTTGTCATGGCTGACCTGGTGCTCACTGTCTAGTCCAAGCTGGTCTTGAACTTTGTGATCCTCTTGCCTTAGCCTTCTGAGTCTCAGGATTATAGGCCTGAGCCACCATGCCAGGCTGAAATGAACAATTCTTCCTTCCTTCCTTCCTTCCTTCCTTCCTTCCTTCCTTCCTTCCTTCCTTTTTTTTTTTTGTTTTTTGTTTTTGTTTGTTTGTTTGTTTTTCGAGACAGGGTTTTTCTGTGTAACTTTGGTGCCTGTCTTAGAACTCACTCTGTAGACCAGGCTGGCCTCAAACTCACAGAGAAGGCCTCTGCCTTCTGAGTGCTGGGAATAAAGGCGTGCACCGCTACCACCCAGCTACAATAAGCAACTCTTAAATGAAGAAATGTATGTAGTGATCTCTTTGAAGGCTGCATTAGATCTTCGAGCCCAGTCCACCCTGCTTGGCACTCCTTGGATTTTCAGTTTTGTGTTACTTGTTTTCCCCCAGCGCACCGCACGGCTCATACTTATGTAGTATTTACTGCTTCCACCTACCAGGGCGTGCAGCCTTGCCTGTTTTATTCCATGTGGTTCCGCTGGCACATTTGACAGACATTCACCAGCTACTATTGTAGTGAATGGCAACACTGCCCTGTGTGGGAGGCAGCAGGAAGGTGAATTAGTGGGATATTGGCAGGCGATGGGCACAGATGACTTCCTACAATACATGAGCTTCCTGTAAGTCCTCATGAATTTCTGCACCAAAATTAACTCAAGAAACAAACAAACAAACAAATGAAGACAAAATACATTTGAATTATTACCCAGCAAAACCCATAGGCCCGGATGTGTCAGTGGAAGGGTTCTACCAGACTTTCTTTAAATTGCAACCTTACACACAGACACACAGACACAGATACACACACACACACACACACACACACCAGGATGCTAAAAACTTAAGTCTATCCATATCTACTAATAAATAACACTTCATCACCAAATGGGGTTATCCTAAAAATATGAAATAATCTAATTATTAACAAATTATCAGTAATTTTACTCTATTGAAGAAGGCTGGATGTATCTCTCTGCTGTGGAGCACTTGCCTATTACGCACGAATGCCGTGGCACTGATTCCGGATGCCACATAAAGCAGATACGGCCGGGCACACCTGTAATCCCAGCCAGAGATGGAGACAAGAGGACCAGGAAAGTTCAAGGTCACCTGGGCTCAGCCTAGAGGACAATGACACAAGACCCTGTCTGTAGAGCAAGGGTGAGAGATTAAACGACAATAGAAGCAACTCATTAGTACTAGAAAAGGCATTAGATAAAATTTAACTCCTTCATATTAAAAGGAATTCTAGTCTTACAGAAAAAGGCAGCAACTTACATAATGTGACAGAAAAATAAATTTAGAATATCTACACAAACACCAATTTGATATTTATTTGTTTTCGTTTTGCAGTGCTGGGGATACACCGCAGGGCCTTGCACACGCTAGGTACCTTCTCTGCCACTTAGCTGCATCCCTGACTCCATCAATTTGATGTCAAAGCATTAAAGCGTTCCTTTTGAAATCATGAGGGAACAAGGAGGTCTTGGGTCACTGCTCTTATCCACCAGAAGAAGTTAACTAACTGTAAAAGGAAAGAATCGACAGAAACATGGAGGTGGGAAAATCTGATTACTTGTTGCTTAAAAAACAAATTAGATTCCCTACCTCAGATTATATGGGGTGGAGCAAGAAAACATGCAAGCAAGCAAACAAGATACATGAAAGAAGGAAATGAACAAGTTAGCTAAGTTTTTGAAAATCTGTCCGTCAAAGTTAAGTACGCACAGGAGGCTGCCCACAAGAGGGGTGGGGAAGGATGGAGCAGGAAGGAGCAGAGGGAAGGTCATTAGAGGCGGGGAAGGAGTAATGAGCCACAGCAGCAGCGGGCTGCAAGGAAACTGTCTAAACTGAGCCCCTACAACCCACATTTCAAAAGGACTCTGATGCTCTGGGGTGTCCACATGGAAATGGCTGCCCGGCATGCGGCTATGTTCAAGTTCAAAGCAAAAGACTCCAGCCTTCCCCACACTGCCAAAGATGACTTAGAGGCTGGTTCCAGGGAACGTGGCTGGGAGCTGCCCGCCTCTGGTACTTTAATTACGTATTTATTGACATCTGCAGTGGCTCCTGTGAGCAGCCCTTGTTGTTAGGCTGTTGCTGACACTGAGTGATAGCTTCTCGGTTCTTCTAATGGGTGCACACGTTTGAGCACTTACTCCAGAGCTGTGGCTCACAGGACAGATGGTCCTTCCAGCAAAACAAAGCCTTGGAGGAGTCGGTGATTTCTGACTTCAGTTAGCCACACTGACAACTCCGGACAAGGAAATTAGACATTCTGAGTTATTTCCAAATGGGCTGGATTATAATCGTAATTGCGAAGCAAAGTCACAGAATCCCAGACATTTAACAGCAGCGACTTTAATGACAAGCCCCATTCTTTTTGACAGATGGTAAATATGAGATCTTGAAATGGAAACAGTGGCATCAAGCAGCAGGTCCTTAACATTCAGAGTACTACCTGGATGCCAGTGCTCTCCTAGGTGCTGGGGACACAATGGTGAGCAGATGACATTCCCGTCCTCACGAAGTTAGTTAACCAAGATAGAGGCAATTACATGAAACCTACCACTCAGCACTGGGTGATCCTTCCAAGACCATAGGCAGGGTGTGATGGAGAGTGCCCCAAGCTACTTCCCCTGGGATGGTAAGAAACAGCTTCTCTGTGGAACATCGATTGGTTTCCTCTCAAGACAGCGGATAGAATCTATCTATCTATCTATCTATCTATCTATCTATCTATCTATCATCTACTTATTCCGGATACAGGGCTCTTGTTATCCTAGGATGCCCTGGAAATTGCTATATAGCCAAGGATGACCTTGACTTCTGATTCTTCTATTTCCACCTTCCAAATGCTGGGATTACAAGTATAGGCCCCCACGCCCTGTTGAAAATTGAATCCAGACTTCATGCACACTAGGCAAGAACTCTGCTGACAGAGGTCCACCCCAAGCTAAGAGAAATTTGCTCATATAGGGAATTCATTACAGAAAGCAGGAAGGACCAGGTTGTATAACTGTGGCTCTCCAAGATCAGCTATAGTAGCAGGCCACTCCAGCTCCAGATGGGAGACAGGGGGAAGTGGTAGGTTCCAGAGCCCAGGTGGGGCAAAATGGGGGCAGGACTGTTCAACAAAATCTGGAACTGCAAAGGTTTGCAAAGCAGCATGGGGGTGGGGCCTAGGAAACCCCCTGCCTTGTCTCTTCTTCCATCCGCTAATCCATCACCAGCATCTCCCACTCTTAACCAGAAACCAAAGGACAAGATGCATTTCCAAAATGCAAACCTTAGCATTTGGAAGGAGGCATGGCTGGGGAGGAAGCAAGGTAGATTTTGTTTTGTTTCTTTTTTTTTTTTTGAGGCAGAGTTTCTCTGTGTAGCTTTGGAGCATGTCCTGGAATTCACTCTGTAGCCCAAACGGGCTTCAAACTCATAGAGATCGGCCCGCCTCTGCCTCCCAAGTGCTGGGATTAAAGGCGCGCACCACCATTGCCAGGCTCAAGATAGATCTTAAGGCAACAGGTAAATGGCCAGAACAGGAGAGGATGGGTCAAGACCCACGATAAAAAAAACAGGGAGTCACGCAAACAGCTAGAGGGAGAGGCTCAACAAAGTAATAGAACTGTGGAGACAGCTCAGAGCCCTCTCAGAGTCTGAGCGTGCGCCCAGCTGTGTCACTTGACCATCTCCTCAGGCTTCCTCTTCTGCACAGATTTCCTACTTCCCATTGAGTTGCTTCTTGTACTTCAACCATCCAGTCAAGTGCTGTCTTTCAGCGGGGTGGGGGAAGTTCAGGGAGGAGGCAGCTGCAGAGGATTAGAGGCAGGGCTCTTGATCTGTGACGTCATGGCTTCCAGGGCTAGGAGCCATACCAGCATATAAGGCTGGCACCTGCCGCGTGAGGAAGGCCTCGTTCTCCACACTTAGCAGACAAGCAAAGTGGGGCTCAGGTTGATTCACTGGCAGGCTCAAAGGCACACAGCAAGAAGAAGGGCCTAGAAGTCCTCTCACTCACTCAACCTGACAATAATAATGGTCTCTATGGACCAGAATGACATTTGAAAGGAACACAAGATATAGGCTTCAGAGAACACAGATGACCACACTAGTGGCAACACTTAATGAAAACTATCTATTCCGATTTAAAAAATTGAGCCATGCACATTGCCCCATGTGTATGATTCAACAAATACTTAGGAAGCCAGAGCAGGATTGCTAAGAGTTTGAGGCCAGACTCTACTATATAGTGTGGCCCGATTCCAAACTAAACCAAAACAAATGTTTGAAAACCCAGAGTCCTGTTCATGTTTCTCAATTGTTCCAAAATTTATCGAGATTGATTAACAATGGGCTTGTTGATATATCCTTCCATAGACCAAAATTTTTCCATATCTTGGTCAAGAGAAATGTGTCAGTCTATGAATGTGGAATTCTCTGCTTCTTATGTTTTCCTCTGTCCTATTTAGCTTCAGCTACCAACACAAACCAAAAGTCACTTGGGAACACGGGGCCTCCACTTAAGAATTGCCCGTATCAGCCCAACAGCGGTGGCACACACCTTTAATCCCAGGACTTGGGAGGTAGAGGCAAGTGGATCTCTGTATTCCAGGCCAGTCCACTCTATAGAGCAAGTTGCAAGACAGCCAGGACAACACAGAGAAACCCTGTCTCAAAAAAGCCAAATAATAATAATAATAATTAATAATAATAATAATAATAATAATAATAATAATAATAGAAAATGTAAAAAGTGACCATATCAGATTGACCTATAGGCATGTTTGCAGGGTCATTTTCTTAACTGTAGATTGATGTAGAAGGACCCAGCCCACTGTGGGTGGTGCCACCCATGGGCACATGGTCTTGACTTACACAAGAAAGCAAGCAGAGAAAATCAATACACATGCCTTCTTTATGGCCTCTGCTTCAGTTCCTGCCTCCAGGTTCCTATCTGGAGTTCCTATTTTGATTTTCTTTAATGATGAACTGTGACTGGAAGAGGAAGATGAAATAAATCCTATGTTCCCCAAGTCCTGTGGTATGGTGTTTATCACCAGGATATTGCTGTAAGTGTTCTGAGGGCTTCTGTTGACTTTGAATGACACGTGCATATTGGGGCAAAGTCCCTTAGTTGAAAATGAGTAAAACTCTCAAGTCTAAACCAAACAGGAGGCTCTTGTGAACCTAGAGTCCTCTGTCCACCTATCAGGCTGGCTAGGCTTGTGTGTCCGGATTGGGATTGTGTCTAGGAAGGAATGAGAAAGCATTCTGTGTCCATCCTCGATTGGCAGGTGTTGGATTGTCAAGGACGGTAAGTTTTAAAACAAGCTATTACTAACACTATCATTTGATTAAACTGCTCCTTGCGATTTGTAAAACGTAAGTTTCAGATAACGTTTGCATTTCCATTTGTTCTGGGCGGTGGGGAGATGTGACTTCTGTTGAAGTTTCAGTCCGGGGCAATCTATTTAAAGTGACAGCCTGAGCTTTGCAGCAGACAAATGGTGTGTCCAGCGTGGAGGCTTGCCGAGCAGGGTGTAAAGAAAAATCTCGGTTCGGATGCAGCTGTCTTTGGTTAGCACATACCATCCTTGTAGGGAAACCTCTGGGGGTTGTGAAGTAAGTGGTTTTTTTGCTTCTGGGGTTTTGTTCTGAAACCCAGCAAGGAATAAATAGCATCATTGCAAAAACATTCCTGCCTAGACGTTTGATCTTGGCCTGGCAGCTGCTGCAGGGTGTGCCTGCCCGCTCACCCCTTGTGGGCAGTCAGGCTGGGGTTGCTCAGAGCCTTCAGGACCAGAGTAACCATGAAATTAACCATCTCAACTCTAGAAGATGCCCAGAGAGGACGAGTACTGTGCCTAAGGGAACACAGCAAAAACAGGTGTAGTGTTCTTTAGTTTCTCTCCCACACCCTCTGCAGGCTGTCCTCCCAACTGGAGGGGTTCATTTGCAAAAGTGTTACCCCTTTTATCTTGGTAAAGCAATGGCATGGGGGGGTCGCTAGAGGGTTCCTTAATCTCTTTATATTAGAGAAAGGTTCATATGAAGTCACTGAAGAGGAGGAGGAAGGGTGAGGAACAAAAGAACTGCGGAGTATAGAGTACTGTGAACACTCTTTCATCACGGTTGGGTAGAATCTTGTGGGAACTCCTGTCCCATCTCTGTCTGGGTCTCAAAGCTGCTTTCTGTCCACCCCAACTCGGCCTGGTTCCCGCAGCTGCAGGAGTGCTCAGTGCCCTGGTTCAGAGAGCCCCCTCAGCTCTTGGGTCTCTACAAAGCCCACCTAGCTCTCAGAGCCTGCCTCACATATCCTTGCCAACATCCCTCTCTGAAGAACATGTGCTTCTGGGTGCAGTGGTGACAACCTTCTCCTTCATCTCTACAAAGCCCACCTAGCTCTCAGAGCCTGCCTCATGTATCCTTGCCAACATCCCTCTCTGAAGAACATGTGCTTCTGGGTGCAGTGGTGACAACCCTCTCTCTCCTTCAGGCTTCATCCAGAGCCTGGCCCAGCATGGGTGATTCAAATGCATTGTCCTTTTTAAGCTAAGACACCCCCTTAGTCCTCATTCATAGGATCTCTCAGCCTCCATAGGACAGCTAATGAACCATTTGCATGGAGTGAGAGGAGAGCTATGGCGACTGCCTGAAGCGCCTGCCTGACTCTGCTTTCTTTCTCCCACAATTCTGTTCTGTCTACTCCGCCTACCTAATTTTCTGTCCTATTAAAGGGCCAAGGCAGTTTCTTAATTAACCAATGAAAGTAAGGGTACCATTTGTAGTGAGGAGATGAGCAGGTCTGCTTTTTGTCCTACCTGGCTCCTGCACAGCTAGCTTTACACCCTAAATAACAACACACAAACTGTATTCTTTTAAACACTGCTTGGCCCATTAGCTTCAGCCTCTTACTGGCTAACTCTCATATCTTGCTTTAACCCAAATTTAGTAACCTGTGTAGCACCACAAGGTGGTGGCTTACCAAGAAAGATTCAGCATGTCTGATTTGGTGGCTGGTTTCATGGCAACTGTCCCAGAGAGGAGAGGCATGGCGATTGTCTCACTTCCCTTCGTCCCAGCATTCTGTTCTGTCTACTCCACCCACCTATGTTCTGACCTATCAGGCCAAGCAGTTTCTTTATTAATTAACCAATGAAACAACAGATAGATAGAAACACTCCTACATCATTTGCAGAATGGTTTTGGAGCACCCCAGTTTTCTCTTCTAGCTCTAAACTGGGAAACCTCAAGACTTCATGAACGGCACAGGAATCCCATCCTCAACCCTTCTTCCCAGGGGGCCTTCTTCTGCATTTGTCCTTTCTTGAGGGTGACAGCCAAGAGCTAGCCCAGGTGCCCCATCAGGCTCAGGAGGCAACAGATAGGTTTTTGTGTGTGTATGCACGCACCTTTGTGTCTGAGACTTCTAAGACCATATGAGACTGGGGGAATGATTCCACCTGTAACTTACTTGCCTTCCTTGCTAGCATAAGGACCTGGATGTGATCTCCAGAACCCACAGATAAATATCAAGTATGGCCACATGCTCTTGTAATACCAGCACTGGGGAGGCAGAGATAGGTGGATCCTTAGGACTTACTGGCTTGCTAGTCTAATCAGTGATCTCCAGGCCAATGAGAGAGTCTATCTCAAAGGAGGTGGACAGTTTATGAGGATGATAGCCAAGACTGTCCTCTGACCACCACACATGCGCACACACACACATGCACCTACACACACATGAACAGACACATATACCGACACTGGCTGGGTTCCTCGCACCTACAGAGTGGCTCCCAACCATCTATAACTCCAGTGCTAGGGGTTACAGCTCCCTCTTCTGGCTTCCATGGTACTTTATCCACATGGATCACATGCATACATGCAAACAAACGCACACACACATGAAAGAAAAATAAATCTTTAAAAGCTTAAATGTGTGCTTCTCTACAGGTATGTGTCTGTGGGTCTTTGTGTGAATTTTGTGGGTGTCTTTGGGGTGGGTTGTGATAGCGTGAGTAGGTGTGTTTGCTCTTCTGAGAATGAGAACATGTAACATATGTGTACACAGCTGTGTGTGCACTCCAGAGAGGGCAGGGTGGCAACATAGGACTATCTGTGCAGTGTGGTGCTAATGTGTCACACAGGGCCTATTGCCCAGAGCATGTTTGGCAACCAGCAGCCATCCCTGCATCCCATGCTAACCTGTGACTTGGGCTGCTTCAGCCATGCACATGTCAAATTTCCATTTCTTGTAGGGGAGGGTGTTGTTGATTGGTGCCTTGAACGGTCTTTTCCTGGAATTTGCTGCCAGCAGGAATGCCTGTGAAGTGCATGACCCACAGTTCCGTTCAAAGAACCCAAAACAGTCCAGGGGACATGGTGGACACATTCCGTTTGGCACTGTGAAGATAGTTCTATTTTTAAGATAAGAAGCGGAAATTGTGTCTTCCCACCGTACAGTGAGGGAAGAAATAAAGATCTCATAACTCGTTAGGTCAGTGGTGAGCCCCAAATCACCACAACATGTCACACTTTCCCCCACTGCATCCCCAGGACACCAAAGGGCAAGCAGGGGAACACGTCTGTCCCACACAGAAAGCTCAGAGACAAAAGGACAACTCAAGGCCACACAGAGCCCAGGCCCTCAGAGGTGGAACCTGGTCTGCAGACTCCAGGACCCCAGAGGCCACGGTGACACTTCCTGTGCATACTACTCAGCAATGAAAACATCGTCAGCTGCCAGCTGTGCAAGCGAGAGCATTTGCAGCCTGCTGCCAAGAGACGCCACCAAATCACTCAGTTGGGCAATTAGCACCTCGGTTTGTGAAATGAGGAACAGGATATGCCTGACCCCTTGAACTTCTTCCCCACTGAACTGTCAGATCCAGCTGAGCTTCAGTTTGACCAAGTGAAGGTAGAGATGGTGGGAGGACAGGGCCTTAAACCAAAGGCTCGGCCAATGATTCCTGCCTAAAAAATTATCTCTACCTAGAAAGGGAGAGGTCTCAAGACACCACGCCAAGGCTAAGAGCCAGAAGACTGGGAAGCCGAGAAACTGAAAGAAGTAGTGGAGGCTCCAGGAGCACTAAGGTAGAAGTGGCTTGAATCTAAAATGCCCCCACAGGCTCATGTGTTAGTCACTCAGCTAGCAGCAGCTGCTTTGGGGCCTAGTCAGAGGAAGTCAGTCGCCAAGGGGCATATGACTTTGAAGGTTAGATCTCCTCTTTAGTTCTGTCACCAGGGCTGTTAGAATCAAAGCCCAGGTCCTGGCAGCCCCAACAAGCAAGGTGGAGCCATTCATCCTTGACAAGCCGTCAAAGCAACAAGGAATAGTGAAAATTAGGGAAAGAAGATGTATTCAATGCAGCTGCCTCGGGGAGAGGAACAAATAAAGAGAGCCAGGAATGTCCCCAAGTCCTGCTGCTGCACAAAAGACTCACAGCAACAAGAGTGGATAGTCTTGATGTGTCCTATGCTTTGGGCAAAGAAATCTCAAATCTGGGAGCAAGAGGAATCATTACATATTCACCTAGATGCAGCTGCCTGGGGTTTTGAACACATTTGAAAACAACAAACACTGTGGTCTGGGCTCCTGTTTCTTCACGGAATGTGGTTTGTCGTGTTTCTGGAACCCTGGTTGGTTCTAGTTTCTACAAAGAGTAAACTTCTTAGTCAGCTTGTTACGAAAGCTTTTAGAGTCAAGTTGTGCTCTGACAGCTCCCCTAGTCAGGCTGGTTCACCTGTCCTCATTTAAAGAGGAAAAGCAGAAGAGAGAGATGGAGTCACTCTGGCCATGTTAGCAAGAAGAACAAATAACGAGGTCCAGCAACCCTCAAGTCTGTCTTCTGGGTCCTGATGTGAGGTTTAGGTTTAAGTGGAGGGCAAGAGATACATGGAGAGAGAGGGAGAGAGATAGAGATATATAGATATAGATATAGATATAGATATAGATATAGATATAGATATATGTGTGTGTGTATGTGTGTGTGTATGTGTGTGTGTGTATGTACTTTTTTGGTTTTTTTAAGACAGGGTTTCGCTGTAGCTTTGAAACCTGTCCTGGAACTCACTCTGTAGACCAGGCTGGCCTCGAACTCACAGAGATCTGCTTGCCGAGTGCTGGGATTAAAGGTGTGTGCCACCACCGGCTAATATATCTGCTTTCTGTCCTCCACAAGGTGAGCAGCTTGTGCCACGTCTTTCTTCCATCCTGATGCTCTGCCTCATCATGGGACCTAAGTCAATGAAGCCAAGGACCACAGACTGGAAGCTTGAAACCATGAGACTGTGAGCCCAAAACAAATACATACATACATACATATTTACATATATACCTCTTCCTGTGGTTTCTTCATGTCAGGTGCGCTGCCACAATGACAGGTGGGCAGGAAACCTATCATTATCCTTAAAACACAATGAGAACTTCTGAGTGAACAAACAGTGTGTTGTGGGTAAGGCAACCCACAAGAGACAGACAAAAGTGCTCACAAAGACTGGAAGAAAGTGTTCATCAAGGAAATGTGTAGATGCCAGTGGTTTCTGCTCAGGGCCTGCATTGAACTCCCAGACCAGACCAAAATGGAGTCACTCGTGCTGAGATCTCCACACTACACCAAAGCCAAGATGACTACTGGACCTTCTGTGGAAGCAGGAGAGAGAGGCTAGCAATCCACCGACAGGCCACTCTTAGCTGCTAAAAGTCCCTTCTGCTGTCATTCTGTCAAGAAAGGAGCTGGAGAGATGGCTCAGCAGTTAAGAGCACCGGCTGCTCTTCCAGAGGACAATTCCCAGCATACACTGGCAGCTCACAACTGTCTGTATCTCCAGTTGCAGGGGATCTGACACCCTCACACAGAATATATACAGGCAAAACACTGGTGTAATTAAATAAATCCTTTGTTTTTGTTTTTCAAGACAGGGTTTCTCTGTGTAACAGTCCTGGTTGTCCTAGAACTTGCTTTGTAGAACAGGCTAACCTTGAACTCACCTACCTCTGTCTCCTAAGTGCTAGGATTAAAGGAAAAAAAGAAAGAAAAAAAAAAGAAACTAGCTTCAAAACAACTGACCCATTGTTGCCTGGTTCTGCCTTTTGTAGCCCCTTCCTGCCTATGAAGCCCCCTCCTCTGCTCAGGCATGGTGGCTCACTGCATGTATTAGTTTCATCTACCCTAGTATCTTGGGCTGGTTCCTCAGGCTTAGTGCTACTGATTAGGGTTATTGCTGGGCTCCACCCAACTGATGACGATAGCACCTTCCTCTTTGTGAGGACCAAAAACTGACTCGAGGCATTGCCTGGTGCCCAGCGTGGGGGCACGTGGGTGGCAAAGGAGGTCAGTCCAGTTGAGACCCACTGCCCCCAAGAAGTACCATCCTCCAGAGTGTTCTGGTGTTTGTGCAGCGTCTGCTGGGTCTTTTGAAACTGGGGTTCAGCAGAACATGCTTAGGAAAGACTGATCCAAGTCACGTTTATCTTATCCTTGAGGAAACTTCAGGAAATGGGACAGGGTCCACATTCAAATACAAGTGTGTCCATAAAGACAGACCTACAGCTTAAGCCCACATCTTCCATCCAAGTCTTCACAGAAATAAGACACCCCAAAGGGACAGTGTGATGGCTTAGTGGGTAAAGATTTTGCCAAGCAAGCATAAGGACCCGAGTTCAAATCTTCAGACATGGAAAAAGCCAGATGTGGTGATGCCGTATCATGTACTTATAATGCCAGTGCTGAGGAGACAGAGACAAGAGGATGCCTGGACCCACTAGCCAGCCAGGCTAATGAGTTCAGCAGATCCAAGTTTGTTGAGAGACCCTGTCTCAATAAATAAAGTGGAGAATGGTTAAGGAAAACGCTCAACATGGGCTTCTGGCTGCCACACGCCTGTATGTACACACCCAGAGAGAGAGGTTGAGGGGAGGATAGGACCTATGTGGTGGACCCAGGAAAGAATGACCATTGGCCAATACCGACCAATGTGAACAGAGCTCTACCCAGCTTTGCCACTCCCACTTTCCTCCGACCGACCCTATGCCTCACTTCCAGGATGGAGGTGGGCTTGTCCGTCAAGGGATCTTAAAACCTTCTCAGGATCGAGGTGACTCTGACTTTTTCTGCCTCCAGCCCTGTGCCCTACAACACTTAGGGACATTCTCATGGCTGCCTGCCTGAATCCACCAGGCGAGGGGAGCACAGTGGCCCTCAGTCCCCTCACTCAGAAGACCAAACTTGGAGAACAGGGAGAGGAGCTGAAGACTATGAGCATCCTGAGCAGACGGTCCCACGCCATTATCTTTTGCGTTGGTCCCGTGTCATCGATGGCCTGTGGTCTGTCCTTGGAACAGTGGAGTTATCCGTTTATTCCCATGCACCTTCAGGGGCAGAGGGGAAATTACCGCTTGAGGTGCTGTCATTTTTTTTATTGATTTTTGTTGAGCTTTACATTTTTCTCTGCTCCTCTCTCTGCCTCTCCCCTCCCCTTCAACCCTCTCCCAAGGTCCCCATGTTCCCAATTCTTTCAGGAGATCTTGTCTTTTTCTACTTCCCATGTAGATTAGATCCATGTATGTCTCTCTTAGGGTTCTCATTGTTATCTAGGTTCCCTGGGATTGTGTTTTATAGGCTGATTTTCTTTGATTTATGTTTAAAAACCACTTCTGAGTGAGTACATATGATAATTGTCTATCTGGGGTCTGGGTTACCTCACTCAAAATGATGTTTTCTAGCTCCATCCAAACAGGATTTGGAAACAACTCAGGGACTAACTGCTGGGCACACCTGTGAGGGATTTTCTCAATCAGGTTATGTGAAGCAGGAAGCCCAACCTTAAACGTGGGCAGGAACTTTTCAGGGGCAGCCTGGAAAAAGGAGGTCAGAGAGCAGCTTTGTTTTTTGTTTTTGTTTTTCCGCCTAATTGCCTTCCTGTCATGCTGGCAAGTTCATCTATTTTGTTTACATCTCGTTGTCAAGTTTATGCCCGCTGCTGCTGCTGCTGCTGCTGCTGCTGCTGCTGCTGCTGCTGCTGCTGCTGCTGCTGCTGCTATTGCCCTTCTTCCTGACACCAGAAAGCAGCCTCTTCAGGTTTCCAGCGTGTATTGAAGACCAGTGGTCCTTCTGTAGTGGGAAACTGCTGGTTCATTTCCTGGTCACCAAGACCTGAATAACCACACAGAAACTATATTAATTACAATACTGCTTGACCAATGACTCGGGTGTGTTTCTGTCTGGCTCTTACATCTTGAATTAACCCATTTCTATTAATCTGTGTATCACCACGAGGCTGTGGTGAAAAGTTCTGGGCATCTTTCTCCTTTGACAGCTATGGTGTCTCTCTGATTCTGCTTCCTCTCTCTCTACATCTTTCTGTTCAGTTTTCCAGCCTGGCTTTAATCTGCTAAGTCATTGGCCTGAACAGCTTAATCATCAACAAATAAAAGCAACACATATACAGAAGGACATCCTGCATCATCTCCCCTTTTCTATCTAAATAAAAAAGAAGGTTTTTAACTTTAACATAGTAAAACCACATATACAAAACAGGTATCAAACAAGAATTAGGCTTAATATTTAGTCTATTTGTATCTGGAAAGATTCATATCTAATCTTTTATCATTTATCATAAGGAAAACTATATCTGTCTTCAACTCATCAAAGACCCCAGAAGAATGTAATATTAACTAAGTAAACAGGAAGTGAATTGTAAGCAACTTCCAAAACTTTAGAATTGACAGAGACATCTTGCTGCCTGGGCAGACATATTCTGTAATATTGGGACATCCATCTTTAGCCTACAGGTCCATAGTATCTGGCAGACATTTTCTTGAAGCAGGAAATTTGGAGATTTGTTCTGCTTTGTAAAGGCAAAGTTTATCAGTTGCTCTCTTCTGTGTCCTGCAGAATGTCTGGCAGTTTCTTCTCTGAAGCAGGAACCCCGAAGAACCATCCCATCTTGTGGAAAGTTCAGCAGTCACTTTTCTGTGAGTCCTGCATGTCCAGTTCATACAGCATACCCTCAAGCAGTCCAGGCAAGAGAAGTTTCTTGTCCAAATGGCTAGCAAACTCCATAAGGAGCCCCTTGAGTGCCCATCATCCTCTTGAAGTAATTGGTGCTGCCTGAAGCAGACGTGTCTCACCATTAAGATAAGCCTAAATTCTTAAAAGCTTTTAAATACCATATTCTGTAGATCTTTGGAGTGTCGAAGATTATCTATCTAACTGAAATATATCTCTATATATCTAGAAAACCTAACTAACATAATTAAAAGTTTGGTTATTACAGATGACTATTAATCTATATTTCTTAACTATACGTTAAAGTTTTAAATGAGCTGCACAAACATAATACCTTAAATAAGAGTAAAAATATATATACACATTATAACGAATGAATGAATGAAATTTGCTGAGGCCAGCACAGCCTGGATAGCCAAGACTGGCCGGGGGTGCCGCGATTGAGACACTGAGGCTTCTTTCTAGGTGGAAGAACAGCAACCTTTAGTTTGCCCAGCAACCTTTTATACCTCTACTCCTTCTGTGGAGACCCACCGGCCAGAAAGAACACAAACATCCTTGTCAATTACAGACCACAAGGAAGTTCAGCTGTCAGTCAGGGGGAGTGAGGGCAACTGAATCACAACAAAATTTGTATCCATAGACCAAAATCCATACCAATGTAAAGTAGTCATCTCTATATCATATGCCCCTTTAAATGAAAACAAACCTTTATAAACAATTATTTTGGGAATTTGGGCATTGTTTTCTCCAAACTGCTTCCTGCTGTTTGTTGCGTGAAGTATTTTTAGGGTTCACAGAGACCTTTCAGGGAGTCTTGTTCCATCAAACCACATTAGCCTGGAAACAAAAGAAGATCCTCTTTTCCAAAGCAATATATCCTTAGACCCAAATTTTGAAGTCAAGACTCCTTTAAAATATATATATTGGTTTAACTTAGCAGCCCCCAGAATCAAATGTCTCTCTGCAGTCAAAAAATTCAAAGAAAACACAATAATATGCATAATCCAGACTCTCTGTCTATATTCCATCTTTATATGGCTTATTTTTTTACTCTACTACTTTTTAATATCAATTTTATCTTTACTCCTTTAATCTTTAATTGTCTGTACTCTTACCTATATTCTTCTTCCTCTCTCTCCTAAGCCTACGTACATTTTAAACACACTGTGTCTCTTTTAGAGATCTTTTATGTCTGAATCTTTCCTACTGTGTATCTGAAATCCTTTTCTGACAAGGAACATTTTTAAATGGCAAGCAGCGTGGTTATGGCAGCCCTGGATGCTGGCTCCGCCCCTCTTGGCCTTTCAATATGGCAGAGGTAAATTCACTGCCAGATCTGTGAGCCATGCTCACCAGTCCAGCTCCAGGAATGAAGCAGGTCTATGTCTCCATTAAGCAACTTGTAGCACTCTGCTCACAAACCCTAACTGCTCTGTAGAAAGACCTCCCAGTAGAGCCAGAACCACTGTCTTTTAAAGAAGCCATGCAGTTTTGGCTGCTAATGCTGTCAGGAAGCCTTCTCTTAAAGGAACCATGCCTCTGCTCACTGCCAGCAAACAGAGCCCACCCAAGAAAATGCTGCTACCAAGAAGCCATGCTTCACTCTGTTCTCTTGTGTCTAGAATTTCTTCCCAAGCCCTCTCAGGTTTTAGGTGGATGTAGTTGGCCCATGTTGGTGGCATCTGTAATTGGGAACTGCTCATTCATTTCCCAGTCACCTAGTCCCAAATAATCACACAGAAACTATATTAATTATAACACTGCTTGACCAATGACTCAGGTGTATTTCTAGCTGGTTCTTACATCTTGAATTAACCCATTTCTATTAATCTATATACTACCATGAGGCTGTAGCCTACGGGTAAACATTCCGGGCAGCTACATGGTGTCTCTCCTATCTCTCTCTCCCTCTCTCTCTCTCTCTCTCTCTCTCTCTCTCATATATATATATATATATATATATATATATATATATATATATACATCTGTTCAGTTTTCCAGCCTGGCTTTAATCTTCTAAGCCACTGGCCCAAACAACTTTATTTATCAACCAATAAAAGCAACACATATACAGAAGGACATCCCACATCATCCGTCAGGAGTCCTCCAGGTGGTCAGTACAAGATTGGGACAGCTGAGGCAGCCATCACTGTGGACTCAGCAGCCACCATCTCCGGTGTGAAGAAAGCTGTGGTTGGACACTCAGACCATATTCTATAAGCCAATCTGATAAATCTTCTTAATGTCTATTCGATCTATATATTAAAATAGTTAGCCGGGCGGTGGTGGCGCACGCCTTTAATCCCAGCACTCGGGAGGCAGAGGCAGGCGGATCTCTGTGAGTTCTAGACCAGCCTGGTCTACAAGAGCTAGTTCCAGGACAGGCTCCAAAGCCACAGAGAAACACTGTCTTGAAAAACCAAAAAAAAAAAAATAGTCAATAGAGGATATATTGGATATATATTCAATCTACCAGTTCCATCCCCCTATAGAACCCTGACTGGCACAGTCCCTCAGGGCCTTCCCAGTAAATATCTTTCTGTGTTTATAACAGAATATGAGTGATGAATCAACGAGGTGGCCAGAGCTGTGATCTGAAACTCAGTGAGGGCAGCTCCACCCCTCTCAGAGCCAGCTAGGGGATCCACTCATCCTCCTAGACCCCTTCTGCTGGTGACCTCAGTGATCTGCATGGTGACCTCAGTGCAGACATGGCGGCAGTGCAAGCAGAAACACATACCTGGCATTTTGCATTTCAGCACCAGGGAACCTCCCACAAGTTTTCAATTAGGAGAAAGATTTAACTCATTCCCAGGAGCAGAGAACATTGATTTATTCAATCCAGCCTCCTGTCTGGGTTTTGAATATCACTGTGTGTGTTTGCCCACCCTCGCTGCCCAAGACTGTTCTTTACAAAATCAGTAGGATTTTCCCCACTCTACCTTGGAAATTAAATCTCAGGGAAAGGCGGCATCCAACTCATTTTGCATGCTAAATTATTACAATCGAAAAAGCAAAATCTCTACAGTGCAGCTTTAAAAACATCTGTGTTTTTCTTTTGACTTTTGGGGATAATTAGCCCAGCTCATATTGTGATTGATAATTACTAAGCTATACTAACCTGCTGAAGGACTGGCAGAGAAAGAGTGTACTCAGAGAGTTTTCCCCAGAGCCATGGAATCATCTGAAAAAGACAAGGCATTGTCCTAGCCCAGGCCTGGCACCCACCTGTTCCTGGGCCAGGCGCCTACAGACTCTGCAGGAACCTTCAAGTCTGAAATTCAGATCTCTGGAGGCTGGGCCTAGAGAAGGGAATAGCGTGGGGAGACTTAATTTAACCAAATTGCTGGTATGGATTTTTGTTTCTGCATGAACAAATAATTGATCTTGTAACCATTCTGGCAGGAGAGGAGATAAAAAAATAAAAAAGAGAGACACTTGTGCCCTCCCTTGGGCTATCAGACAATAGACCTCAGAGAATTCAAATGTGGGGACTGGAGAGATGGCTCAGTGGAGATGTGAGCTCCTCTTGCAAAGGACTCAGCTCCCAGCATTTGCTTCCAGGGACTCACAACTTTCAACTTTCTGCAGCTCCAGCTCTGGGGATCTGACATGCCTCTGTATTCACATGCACACACACACACACACACACACACACACACACACGTACACACACATAAAGCACACAAATATGCATAATTAAAAAATTTAAACAATTAAAATTTACCCAGACTCCCATACTGGATGAAAGGAAAGGCTGGGGCCCTTGGATAAACCAGAGTAGAAACTTGGTTTCTGGAACAAGATTTCAAACAGTTCTGACAACTTCTGGACCACTTTGAAGGAGAGGCTGGCACTCTTGAGACAAGAAGGGGTTAGTGATGGATGAGAACAGCTGGAACAGAACTGCTTAGTTATGCATACTCCTTGCCCTCTACTTCAGCACAGCCTCTTGTCAGGACCCTTCCAATCATTGATTCTCAATGTGGGTCAAGACCTCTCCTGGGGTCAGGTATCTTGTATATCAGATATTCACATTACGATCCATAACAGTAGCAAAATTGCGCTTATGAAGTAGCAATGAAATCATTTTCCGGTTGGGGATTGAGCAGAGTGTAAGGGACTCTATTAAAGGGTCACAGCATTAGGAAGGTTGAGGACCAGGACTTGTGGGGACACTCTGAATCTCTTCATTCGTTGTTGTTGTTTTCTCCTGATGTGGCCGTGTTGGAAAAAAAAAACTCCTTTCTTTGCTCTTCACTACCATTTTCTCTGTAATTGGCATTTTAGATATAAGTAGCTGAAGCTACTTTTTTGGTGCTGCCAGAGCCCAGACTTTGACCTGGAAATTTCCAGTATCGACCTAATTGAGAAGTTTGACTTTTCATGAAAACTAGACCCAACCAGGGTTCCAGAAACTCAACAAACCACCCTCTATGATGAAGCATGAGCCCAAACTACAACGTCGTTATTTTTAAACTTGTGTTCAAAGCCAGAGGCAGCAGTAGCTAAAAGGTGGAGGTGTGGGGACTCCTCTTGGACTGGAAGTCAAACTTTCTTTGCCAGTCTCACGGGACAAAGCAAGACTGTTCAGTCTGTCAATTGGCGGGAGTCTTTTGTGAAGAAGCAACACACAGCAGGGACTGGGGACATAATGGCAACAGGGTGGGCACCGTCCCTGACCTCAGCAAACACACGGTCAGGAAAACGGATAGATCTGAGCCAGAAGAATGTGGAGGGGTGGGAACGTCTGGGGGAGCCTCAGGGAGGGGCTCCTGCTCTTCAGTAGAGCCAGACACCACTGAAGATGACCACACTGGACAGTGAGGGGCAAATAGGAGGAAATGCCAGGAAGGAAGACTACGAGGAAGCAAGAGGGGTGCACTCAATGAGCAGCAGCTGGGAGAGGGGGGACAGCGAGGAGACCAGCTCACTCATGGAGCTGGCAGAAATTGAGGAGGAGGGATCTGAGGGTGGAGGCTCCTTCTTGAGGAGCTAAATGAACTTGAAACAGACACCTCTAACTCAAGCGTGATAAGCCCTGACTTCTACCCGGTCTCCCAAATGGCAAGTGGGGACGACTCTCTGTGCCTTACTAAATATGGTCCCCCTCATTGCTTCCCCTGCCCCTGAAAAACCTTGCAAGCCTCCCCTCAACACGGTGGAGTCTGACTGGAGTTCTTGGGTGTTCTACAGGTCAGTGGGCAGATGGACCTCAGAGCAAGGAGGCCCAGCCACACATCTCATTCAGCCCTCATAAATAAGCCTGGATATTGTCAAGCCTCACAGTCGGGACAGAGGCTCAGAGTGGTTGGAAACTGACGATGGACTTTGGAAGCTTGAGTTAGAGCCCTGAGGAGGCCTCCCAGCCACAGGAGACCCTCTCAGGAAGACAGCTCTTCAGAGCCCTGTGCTCTCAATTGTCCCAGGAGCTTCCACCTGTAGCCAATGCCTGAGGGAACAATGTGGTAGCCATCTTGAAAAGTGGCACCTGTCTTTCAGGGCTACAGACTGAAACTTGCCCCTACCCTCCTCTTATAGTCAACCTTAGGGACATCAAAAGCTGCTAGAAAGTATACCAACCCCTTGGCCTTGTGCTTCCTGAAAGAACATAGGTCCTGGGCTTTCCACCTGTGGTCAGTGGCTGATCTTTGAGAAACAAGCTTAAACTTGCTTTCTACTAATTGGTCAGGAGAGTCCCAGGCCACTGTGATGTTTTTCTACCCAGAAGCCTTTTGTTTCACCATAGACTTTAATTTGGGGAAAGAGTCCTCCATGTTAGGGGTGGTAAGCCAGGTCACGGGAAAACTTTCTTCACAAATCTGTAAGTCTAGATCCCACTATCCACCACTGAGCTTTTCCTTGTGATGTGAACTGGTTGAGTTTTCCCAGCATGCTCTTCATCTATTCCACCAGTTAGGGGTTCTGTTGTAGCCGAGGAAAGCTGACAGGCCACATGGGGCACCTAGAAGCCTGGCAATGACCCACACACCATGGTACCTTTGCCTACCTGCCGCTCTCATCCCTCATTATTGAGAGTGCAAGAGTCCACCCCTTGCAGGTTTATCAACTAAATCACAGGAGGCAAGGGTGGGAGGGGGTGATGGAAGGGCAGGTGATGAGGGTAGAAAATGAGAATCCCATTCTATGCCAACCTCTAGTCAGGACCACCCATGTCTGGTCACCTTAAGTTCAACATCATTATCCCCAGAGAGAAACATTTAAGTTGCCGCTTGGTCCAAGGTGGAGCCACATTTTAGCCTAATCATCCCCTATGTTCCCACTCTCCCAAACCTCCAGCCCCCACAGAAGGGCCCCTGACTGTGACCTCAGTTAGTTCAGAGTGGTTCAGATCTACACATGCTCTCAAGCACATAGAGATGAGCTCAGCCCCGTGGCTAGAAGAAACAGAGAGCCAACTTCTTTTTTAAAAGAAAGATTTATTTATTTTGTGTGTCTGAGCGCTCTGTTGGCTTGTGTGACTTTATGTCAGAAGAGGGCATCTGATCCCACTGTAGACGGCTGTGAGCCACCATGTGGTTGCTGGGAATTGAGCTCAGGACCTCTGGAAGGGCAGCCAATGCTTTTAACTCTCCAACCCTGAGTCCCAGCTTCTACTGCTTTAGTACTATGGGATTCTCTAAACAGCCTAAAAGAGCAGAATTCCTGTTCCCATTGTCAGCAGAGGATAGAGTGATCTGTTCACAGCCACCCAGAAGAGAGGTGGCAGCACCAGGACTCAACTCCAAAGTGTCTTCTCATTGCCAGCTCTCCTCCAGTGTGAATCAGAGAATGCAGGCCCCTGTCAGCGAGTGCTAAGCATTGTGGGTACAGAGGAAGGGCCATTTCAGAGAAGGCACTGAGAGAGTAGGGAGACATTCAACAGCTACACACAGGCTGTCTCTGGGTGTTCCAACACAGAAGAGAGGCTGGGTATGGCCAGCCCTGTATATGTGGCAACCGGAGGAGGGACGTCCAACTACAACAGTGGTTCTCAACCTATGCATGTCAACCCCTTAGGGGTCACATATCAGATATTTACATGACAATTCACAACAATAGCAAAATTACGGTCATGAAGTAGCAATGAAATAATTTACGGTTGGGAGTCACACAACACGGGAACTGCATTAAAGGGTCGCAGCATTAGGAAGGTTGAGAACCACTGAATTACAAGAACTAGGCTGGGCAATTGAGCAGGGAATTCACTTTGGGTAACTAATAATTGAGCAGGGAATTCACTTTGGGTAACTAATGAAAAAGAGTAGGCTGTGTGTGTGTGAAGTGTTCACACAAGCTTACATGATTGTGCATGTGTACATACAGACCTACACATTCATTCTCACATACATGCTTTCATGTACACATATACAGACACACATATCCACGTGCACAATCATCCATGTGTACAAACATACACAAAATCACAGGCCAGGCACCTTTTCCCAGAGACACAGCAGGAAACCTCTGTTAAGTCAGAGGCTACTATTGTAGGCAGAAACATCCCCAAAGCCAACCCTAGGAGCAGCCAGTCCAGGTCCTACCCAGACGAGCCACAGACCCACAGTGCGTGTGGAATACACACGCTCCCTCTGGACACCCCGCCACTTGGCTGTAACCAGCGTGTGGCTCTTACCTCCTAACATCTCCCCTTAGGTTTTCTGTTCAAAGGAGCCTGTTACTATCTCCTGCCTCCAGGGTCAGGTGGGGACAGGGCAGTGGAGAGGGCGAGCACAACTACCCGGTCCCTGCGGCACACAGTCCTTGAGCCTCTCAGGGCCTCCTACATGGACACAATCCCCAGAAGCTAAGATGCTGTGCCAGGCCTTCCACTCCGGCACTGTCACCTCTACCCTGGTCTCTTCTTCTCAAACTCGGGCCTATCTGGGCAGGGTAGTCCCCACACAACCTTCTCCATTGGAACAGGCCTCGTTTGTTTCCTGTGGTATTTTTTAAAGATGGGTTAAGCCTCCAGTGTCCCACCGAGCCATCTGCAGTCTTGACTGTGGGAAATGTTGGGTGACAGTTTTGTTTCTGATGGGGAAGAAGGGAACCAAAGCCAGGACTTGACACCATCCCTGGATGAGGAGCCAAATCCCAGACGCCCACTGGGTAGATGTGGAATGGCGTTCTAACCCTGGGTGAAGGCTAGTGTTGACTGTCAGTTTGATAGGATCTAGGAGGCCAGCCTCTAGGACAACTATGAAAGGTTATTTAGATGAGGTTAGCCTCTGGGCATGCCTGTGAGGAATGTCTTGTTGGTTGATTGAGGGAGGAAACCCACCCTAAAGGAGGGCAGCACTTTTCCCAGGGCTTGGGTCCTGAACTGCGTAAAGAAGAGGAAGCTGGTTGACCCTAAGTGTACACCTCTCTTGGCTTCCCAACTGCAGATGAGATGTGACCAGCTGCCTCCTGTTCCTGCCGCCATGCCTTCCTTGCCTGCTGTCGTGTGGTCCCCATGACAATGGAACAATCTTGAATGGTAAACCAAAATAGACCCTTTCTCTCTTCATTTGCTTCTTGGCTTGTATTTTGTCATGGCAGCGTGACAAACACACCCTGTCTTCCCCACAGCTCCCAGGAGGCCACTCGTACCTGTTCCATCGGAAGTGAGAGGGGCCCACTTTATAGCAGCTACAGAAGACCTACACGGTTAAAAGCCAGCCTGCCTTCCCCGCTCATTCACTCGGGGCCCTCAGATAGAGTCTCTTCCAGGCCAAAACACTGACCTGTTAACTCGGTTTCCTGCCTTGGCCAGCCCTGCTCTCCATTCCTGTTGAACTAAAGTGTCCGTTCTTGCTACCTGTGTGAGGTTAGCTACGCTGTGTCTGCGGTGAGTTCAGATGGGCACCCCCATGGAGAGCAGTGACAACCAGGACACTTGGGGACAGAATGACGACTGGCTCAGATCCTGTAGACAGTGTTCAGGGTTGTCATTTATTGCGTGCCCTCCCCCCTCCAGATGACAAGACTTCCCTTAGTACTTGGGGGTTCATTAAACTTTTCCTACCAGCCCAAGGGGTGTGGGCCTACTCCGGATACCCTGGCTACAGCCACAACCACAGCCACAGAGCCAACACACAGACCACCCAGCCTAACCCTCCAGAGACAGTGTCCCATTCTCCCACCCAGGGACCTGAGCCACAGAAGGGAGGGCTTAGACAATCATGTCCCCTCAAACCCGCACTTGAGACACGTTCTCAAATACTGATGGAGCTGCATTTTCTTCTCAGCCCAAGAAAAAATTACAGACCTTTCACGACATTGCTGTTGGGAACGCTATTTCTAAAAATAGAGCCGGGTTCCCATTTATAGCTCCCACATTATCCGTCTCAGTGGTGCCCTGCACTGTTTTATATGCAAGGCATGAGAGAGGGCTCGCCTGGGTGTTACCCTTCCCACAAGAGAAGTGGAGCCTCTGTAGAGGCCACCCCTGGCCCACAGGGCACGTCTGCAAGTTGAAGAAAATGCTGTGCACATCCCCTGCACTGCAGCAGCCCAGGCTGGCTGGGTTCTGATGAGACAGAACCACCTGCACGGTCCACAGGGACAAGGTGGGAAATCTCTTCCTGATAATGGCTGGTGGGAGTTCTTCAGTTAGATCCGAACAAAGCTAGCAAAATATTTAGCCGAAACAACATTAATGGCAGGAATCAAAAGAAAAAGAGCGTTGCTCAGTGGGCAGCGGAGGCAAGACACAGGTCCAGGGGTGCTGAGAACGATCCAGTGGAGTGTGCTCGCAATCCCTGTCCTGAGGATGAGGAGGGGCGAGGCTGCGGGGAAAGAGATTAGTCACCTCTGCTGAGGAGCTTGCAAAGGCTGAGGGGCTCCAAAGGCACCTGGTCCCCAGTGCGAAAGACACAAAACTCCATACCTCCTTTGTTCCCCCATTCCATCACACATCAGCCCCCAGGGAGCCTTGGCCATGGGCACCCAGCCCCATTCCACATATCTGCGTCCATTGCTTCCTCATGTTCAAACCTTCTTGGCATCAAGGGCTTTTACATGAGTGGCTGAGTTCTGTGTGTCTGCAGTTAGCCAGGGCTGGGATTTCTCCAAAGCCAAATCTTGGTCCTGCCTAGACTACTGTGTGACTCTGTGGGAGGCTGCATCCTGGGAAAGACGGGGCTTCAGAGGGAGCAATTCCTAGGATCCCCTCCATCTCTCCTGAGACTCTGATATTGTTGCTCCTTCTGGATTTCTGATCCCACTGGACACTCCCAAAGCTGAGATGTCACAAGAGTGATCTATAGATTCTTTTCAGACACCCATCCTGGACCTGAATGCTGTAGACAGTATGTCTAATTTTCTCCTCTAAGGCCCAGGAAGCCCTGTCAGGGACACGTTATGGAAATGAAGCCCACCATTACACAAACCTGGGAGGTAACTCGATAGCCATGGATGCTTTTTTTTTTTTAAGGAGGAAATACAATTGGGCAGATTTTGATTACATACAAGAGTCTAAAATGCTCCAGAAGTGTTTCTCTCCCTTTTTAATATATAAGCAAATGAGGTCCCCATGCACCTGGCATAGAGCAGGGAGATTCTCCAGAATCTTAATCCAGCCCTTGAAGGTCAATGCTGAGACAGACTGAAGATTGGGATTCTGATGGTGTCGACCAGCTGCTTTCCAAATTTCAGAAGGAAACAGTCAACCTTGTCTTAGACTCAAGGAAGTTGCAGAGAGGGTGCCACTCACTGTGCAGCAACCAGGTAGTGGTGGCACGCGTCTTTAATCTCAGCACTGAGGAGGCAGAGACAAGCTGATCTCTGTGAGTTTGAGGCCAGCCTGGTATGTAAAGCGAGTTCCAGGACAGCCAGGGCTGTTACACAGAGAAACCCTGTCTTGAAAAACCAAAGGAAGGAAGGAAGGAAGGAAGGAAGGAAGGAAGGAAGGATAATAATAAATAAATAAAAAGCTGCCTTGTGGACAAGAGATGTATCTTTGCCTACCTATCATGAATAATGTTCTGGACTCTATCCTCAACACAACTGTGATATTTTGAATGAGAATGGTACCATAAGCTCACATATTTGAATGCTTGGTCACCAGGGAGTGGCACTGTTTGAAAAGATTAGAAGGTGTGGCCCTGTTGGAGGAAGTGTGTCACTGGGGGTGGGCTTTGAGATTTTTTTTAAAGCCATGTCCAGAGTCTCTCTCCGTGTCTATGGATCAGGATGTAGCTCTCCGCAATTGCTCCAGCACCTGCCTGCATGCTGCCATCCTTTTTGCTATGATCATGGACTAAGCCTTTGAAACTATAAGCAAGACCCCCAGTTAAATTCTCCCTCCTATAGTAGTTGCCGTGGTATCTCTTGGTATCTCTTCACAGCAATAGAACAGTTAGTAAGAAAATGCCATACACCGAGATGTGATAACACAACACACGTCTATAATCCCAGCATTCATGAAGTGAAGGCAGCAGAATCAGAAGTTCAAGGTCATTCTTAGCCGTATAGGGAGTTCGAAGCCAGCCTGGGCTACGTAAAAACTGGCCTCAAAACAAAACAAAAACAATACATACAAAAAGGCTACTTTTGACTGGGTTTGAGAACCAAGAGGTACTTTACACAGAAAGACTTGAGAACATGCCTGATTTTTTTCTCCCATTCAGCTTCTACTTCCACAAAGAATCAAAGAAATTAAGTAACTACCAGCCACTCTTCTAGTCTGTCCCCAGCTCTCGAAATCAAGACCAGCTTAGTGCCAAATGCTGGAGTGTGAACTTGCTCAGGATTCAGTTGCTCTGGACCTAGGCTTCAGGAGTGATGGTAGTAGCTACTCTTATATTTTTGGTTGTGAGCCTAGCCTTTAACGGCTGAGCCATCTCTCCAGCCCGGTAGTAGCTACTCTTACATTGCATTGCTGTGGCTGACTCCTTCCCTCCGGCTACCCAGAGAACACAGAGGACTCCAGACAGGAGTAACAGGGAATTCCTGCAGCCAGGAAGCCAGATGTCAAATCCTTGGTTGCAAGGCTCTATTCTTTGTGCCACACAACCTCACAAGAAGATGCAGAAAGAAGAGACTGCAGCCAACAAGAGATTAGAGAAGTGGCAGAATGTCCAACATTGTGGCTTATGCACAGACAGCTAGGGACAAGGGTATATCAACCTTGGTCTCCAAAGATCCGCTTAGCTGAACCCATTAAGTCCTTGGGGACCATGTTTGCCAGGATGTCTCCTCCAAAGGATGCAGTAAGAAGACTATGCCCTTAACTCTCAAAGAAACAATGGTTACTTGGGAGCCAGGCATTCCCAGAGGACATTCTGGATGAGCAATTATACATCTTTGCAATTTGTACGGCAAGCTCTGCCCCATACCCCTTGGCTTCTCACTAGCGTATGAAGGGGTATTAATATCCACTTTGGGAATGAGGAAACTCCAGTGTTCAAGGGACACACTAGCTACTTCCAACATGGAATGTTTTGCATGCTATGGCATGCCAAACAGGCCTTTGGACTAAAGTCACCTCCAGTCCCATTTCTGATGGCATAAGATGATCTATAGTTTCCAGAACATATTTTAATGTTTACAAGACTGGTTGATTTAAACTCTCTGGAAGCCAGTTCCAAACATCAGAAACAACATTTTCATAACACAGGAGGGGGGAGGGGCGTGAAGGGATCAGCTTACATTTTAAAGGATTTTTTTTTATTTTGGTGTGGTTTCTTTTTTCCTGCAACCAAGCATAGAAAGTTGAAGGAATCTGTTAACATATTGATTGCTTTGAGCACTATTTTAAATTAGCTTTCTGTTCCCCTCCATATGCTTTTCCATTAAATTTAAATAAATTAAAGTTCATTTCTCCGGAAGAGACATGCTGGGGCATCCTCGGGATCTGAGATGAATTTATCAGGCTGGTCTGCACTGTCAAAAATGCAACAGCAACACTTGCCGTAGGGCAGGGAGTGGCAGGAACGGCACACCATACCACCTCGTCTTCCCCTCCTGAACCCCCCGGGGCCCGTGACAGCCAAACCACCAACCTCCTGAACACACAGTCAAAAGCAGCTCCTCTCCTGACTCATCATGCTGTGTGTGGGAAACAAACCCAGCTTGGAAAAGCTTTATGAAATCTGTCTTTGCTGAGACCGGGGTGAGCTGGCTTCCAGCTGGGTGATTTCTGATTCGTTCAGATCATCCACCCCATGGCTCCATTGCTTCCCAGTGAGAACTACATATGTTCTCCCGACTGGCTTACCAGCGAGACACCTATCAGGCTAGAAGAAGACAAAAGGCCACTCTGCCCTGGTGTCCTGTGTTTCCTGAACAGAAGGGACCCTCATCTTCCACAGAATACTCTGGAGCACAGAAGCAAACTCTAGGTGACCTCAGCTGAACCATTTGGAGGCCAGAATTCAGGAAGCAAGAACTGGGAGTCAATAAATGCAGACTGACCCTTCTGCGGGCCTCTGTAGGAGACTCTGAGGAGCCAAGCCCCTGGAGAGGGTCTGACAAGGAGGAAAGACTGGAGCCCTGAGAGAAAAGCATCAGAATAGAAAAACTGACAGACAGCTACACTGACATGGTGACCCAGGTAGACCAGAATAGCGCAAAGCCCATTTAAAAACAGCCTGGCCCTCTCTTCTCAACCCCCCCACCCAAGTAGCCCTAGCTCCAGCTCTGAAACATGGGAAGAAGAGATTGCTTGACTAGGAGACAACACCCTGCCACTACCCAGGAAACTCTCCCTCCCACCAAACCGCCAAGGGTAGAGTGAAGAATTGAGCCTTGCAGCAGCCAGGCTGGACTCCAGAGACCCGGACTGGGCAGAAGTCGGCTCTCCGAAGGGCCTGACTGCGGGCCTGGGAACACACCCCACTGGCAGTGGTCAGCAGCGAGGCAGGAAGCACAGCACAGGGAGCAGGGAACCCCCAGCCGTGGTTACCCATGGAAACTCCACCCCCACTGCGGCAGCCCCTAGAAGGAATGAATGGCTAGAAAGATCCAGGGAACACAAGCTCTCCTGTTAGACCAGGATGCAGATGCCCAGAGTGTTGAGATTTGCGGTTTTGCTGAAAATGTGATGCATTTTCACCAGGAGGGGAATTTTTTTTCCCCTCCAGATATACCTAAAATAGTACTCGAGTTCATTGGCAGTGTGGCTGTAGCTAGTATGTGCAAGTTTCCTAAATATGTAGGTTGTACTTCTAATGTTTCATACTTTGGATTCCTACCTAATGGAGTAGAATGTTTGGAAAATGAAAGCAGACCCCCAACTTCTTCAGTCTCCCCAAGCTCCTGCCTACCTCTAGTCTTGCTGAATGGGGGGTATTGTGGGAAATCCAGAGTCTATGGGCTCTGTGTGTATGTTGTATTGTTGTTGGGATGGAAGGAGGGAAGGGAGAAGGAGGAGAAGTAAAAAAGAAAGAGAGAAGAAAGAGAGCAGGGAAGAGGAAGGAAGGAAGAGGGACAGGTAAAAACAAAAGGGAGGAGAAAGAGAGGAAGAAGAAAGGGAAGAGGAAGAGAGGGAGGAAGGAAGGAAGGGAGAGAGGGAGGGAGGCAGGGAGGGAAGAAAGGAGAGAAGGAGGGAGGGAGGGAGGAAGGAAGAGAGGGAGGGAGGGAGGGAGGGAGGAAGGGAGACTGAAATTCCAGCCAAGGTTTTTTCCCCTGGGCTGGGGAGATGGCTCAGTGGGTAAAGCAGCTTCTGCCTAAGTATTAGGACCTGAGTTCTAATCCCCAGCAACCACATGAAAGCTTGGCATGGAGGTGTGTATCTGTAACCCCAGCATGGGGAGCAGAGGCAGATATGAATACCTGGGGCCAGTTGGTCTAGTGGAAATGGTAAGCTCTCATCTGCCTCAAAAATAAGGTGGAGTAGCCAGGCAGTGGCAGCACACACCTTTAATCCCAGCACTTGGGAGGCAGAGACAGGAGAATCTCTGTGAGTTTGAGGCCAGCCTGGTCCACAGAACAAATTCCAGGAAAGCCAGTGCTGTTACACAGAGAAACCCTGTCTCAAAAAAAAAAAAAAAAAAAAAAAAAAAAAAAAAAAAAAAAAAAAAAAAAAACCAATGGGGGGGAGGGGCATGATTGAAGAAAACACACAGGATTGACCTGACCTCTGGCCTCCACATAGGCACACAAAGTTGAGTACCCCTCACACACATGTATATGCACACACACACACACACACACACACACACATAACCTATACACATAGATTCCCCTCTCCAAGTTACTTAAACCTTAGCCCTAACACAGCAACTAATACTAATCTTCTCTATGTAGTTTACTGGCTGAATATAGTCCACTGCACAGAGAAGCTACTCTGTAACTACAGTATCTTCTTCTCTTTGAACATTTAGGTCAGGTCTTTCTCTCTGTGTTCTGTTCTCTTATCTAACACTCTATTCTAATGTTAATGAACATTATGAATGTTGCAGATGTGGATTTTGCCCCTATTTGATGAGTCTCCTTGGTACACAGTTTCATGTGGGGTAAGAAGGAATCACTTAGACCAGATGAATCTTTGTGCCTATTAGCTCTGTATCATCACACGGCATCCCTGGTGATAATGCCGCCGGCTTTGGTGAGTGTGTCCTTCCTACTCTAACCCCAGTGCTCCAAGGTCAGATGGCACGATGATGCAAAGTAATAGTTCCTTTGATAGTACAGAATGATGATCCAAGCTTAATTGCTCTAACTACTAGCCACTTGTTCTTCTCTCATGATTGACTTTGACCAGATCTTTACTTTGCTGTCATTGTGGTTTTAGTGCTTACAAGCCCTGAAACTCTTTAGCTATCATAGATACTCGTTATTGTCAGCTGCATTTTAAAAGTCCTGTTCCCTCCCGTTTGGGTGTAAACATTCCCCCAGCATGCCCTGTTGTTGCTGTCATTATCTGGGGATCTGAAGACCTTCCACACTCAACCCAGCCATTCTTGCTGTCACTCCCACTACTTGGAAGTTGAATAATTCCCACACGGGTCTGATGGATTGTTCTGGTTTCCATTCCACTAGTTTATCTAAAACTTACTTTTTTTCACATTTCATGCTTCAATCCGTCTTGGAGTTTATTGGGCATGTGATGTTGTGCAGATCCAATTCGATCTTTTGAAAGGTTGGTTTATTTTTATTTGTGTGCATACGTCTGGGTTAGTCTGTGTGCACCGTGTGAGTATAGTTGCTCACAGAGGCCAGAAGACGGGGTTGGGCACCCTGGAACTGGAGTTACAAGTGGTAATGAGTCACATGATGTGGGTGCTCGGAACCAAACCCAGGTCCCCCAAAAGAGCAGTAGACATTCTTAACTACTGACACACCTCTCCAGCCTCCTAACCTGATCTTTTGCTCTGAATGGTTCTTCTACCACCCAACACAACTTTAGAACACATCTTCAGTCATTGCAGAACTGCTCGGGGCTATCCCCTTCCGCCCCTCTCTGCCCTCTCTGAGAGGAGCCGGTGCCTAGGTTTCAACAGCTTTGCTTTACAGTGTGGCTTTGGGTTGATTTCATTCCCCACCATCCTCTCTCCCTATTATTCCTTGCCTGGTAGCTCTTCGGTCTCAGAACATTCTTTGAAATTCTTGCCAAGTCCTTTTTTCACAGGAGACTTCAAAGCGTATTGATTTTAAAACATCTTTTGATTGGAATTGTATTTAATCTATGCATTAACTCGGGGGACGATAGACAGCTATTTAATATTTTATCTCACCGACTAAGAAAGGAGCTTATCTGTCAGCAATCTGATACCTGCCCCCCTCTGTAAACCAGCCGCAGGACTCAGTGTGAAGGGCTGCGTTCTCATACCAACTCCTCCGCTGTCTGGCGGGAGAATTTTAGGCAATCCTGCTGGCCAGGAGAGAGGACTGATGTTGGGGAAATAAGAAGGCGCTGGTCTTTCTCAGACCACACTCCTCAGCAGTGCCTGTAGCTTGGCTGCTTTCCCATCCTACAGGGACAGTTTTGGTATCGCTGTCCCTGTCCACCACCCACTCCCGGCTATCTTGGTATGAACTCTGCTCACCTGTCACATTGGTCACATTCCATCTGCTACCATCTACCTGCACCCTGTTATGATCTGGAGGTGGCAGATCGCTCACGGTGGCAGGATTGCTGTGGGGAAGCCTTTGGGAGGAAGGGCTGTGGGGAGGTCCTTGGGCAATGAGGCACTTCTCAGAAAGGATTGTGGAACCCTAAGCTCTCTAACTTCCTGTTTTTCAGCGTGACTCCTTGTACTCTCCGCATCATGATGTCATCTACCGTGATAGCCTCGGCAGAGCAAATACCACGTCGCTTTAAACAATTGCTACTCATGTGGGCAACCCACATGGATGGCCTGGCATGAACTTCCTCACCCCTATTATCTCTGGCCTTTAATCTCTAATTAACCTCAGGCGCCAGCTCTCATCTCCAGCCTGAAACCACATCACCTCCAACACAAGTTCACATGTCCTCCGATCTTTTCAGCCCACTGGTTTACCTGACCTGCCTGCAGCTCCTCTATGCCTGTGTGGAACCCCTACAAGTTTGGGCCCCATCACCGCCTCACTATCTGAGGGCTCCCCTCACGTTCGCTGTCCTCTCTACCCACAATATATTTTCCCAGCATCATTTCTCTCTATCAAATGTTGCCTCTGCTACACTGGCAACCTCTTGTCCCTTCCATGTCCGCACCTATTGATTCCTGTGGTCAGGACCCTCCACTGGGGCTACAGTCAGATAATATTGGACCCTTTGCTTCGTGGAGATGAAAGTGTCATTCCTCAGACATCCTGGGCTGCAGCTGTAGCCCGGAGTGTGGCTATAACTAGAGCTGTGACTTTAAGAGATAACCCAGGTTTGATAAGATTGTGAGAGTGGAGTGTGATAGGATTTGGTGGATTTGTGAGAAAGAAAAAGAAAAGAAACAGTGAGAAGAATGCCCCCGTGCCAAGGGAATGCCCATGAACGGCAACATGAGGATGCAGAAGTTCAATGGTGGTTTTCTGCACGTCAGAGAGTCCCCACCAGGAACCGAGTTACCCAGTACCTTGATACTAGTCTTCCAGTCCCAGAATTACAACAGATAAATTTCGGTTGTTTAAACTTTCTGGTCTGTGGAATGTTGCTATAGAAGCCCAACCTGATGGAAGGCACACCACAGTGAAAACATATTTAGGAGATATTTTATGATGACATTGTAAACGTAAGTATATTAACTTTACGTATTAAAGCTTTTTCTTCCTTTTTCTTCAACTTGAAAGTCATGACTTTTCCAAAAAAAATAAATAGAAGTGTGTTCGTTGACCCTAAAAAACATGTCTTGTCCCTGGGCAGTGCACCTATCGAGACTGAGAGAGAAATGCTTGTTGCTGCCAATGCTCAGCTTGAGAACTTGATCAGGCTGCCACGGGAATCCTGCACTTGCAGCCTTTGCTCCCAGGACAACACTCAAGCAAGGCTGCATGGGAACCGCCAAATGATTGCTCCAGCTTCCATGTCCTGTAAATAGGATGACTGTCACACATATGCAGTGTTAGCTTTCTGAAGTCCCGGCCTGCCTAAGCTCCAGATGCCAAGATTGGCAGCTCCTGTGAACATACCTTAGACTGGCTTCTTCACATCCTGCCCACCCCTACCCAAGTTTCTTGATCAATAAACTGCCTATATTCAAATCCTTGTCTTCATCTCTACTTGTTTTCTTTTCTTTTTGTTTATTTGTTTGTTTGGTTTGGGTTTTTTGAGACAGGGCTTCTTTGTGTGTAGCCAAGGTTGGCCTGGAACTCACTTTGTAGACCAGGCTGGCCTCAAACTCACAGAGATCCGCCTGTCTCTGCCTCTAGAGTGCTGGGATTAAAGGTGTGCGCCATCACCTCCTGGTATCTCTGCTTCTTGTTAAATGCAGACAAAGTGTAATACTTCCCAGAAAGACTCTGTAGAGGTTCTCTTTGCTAGCTTCCACCTCACGGAGGTGGCTGGAGTGGCTAAAAAGCCAACTCTCTCCCTCTTTGCAGACTGGATTCTCCAATGGAGCCAGTATACGCATGCCGTCTGCAAGAGCTGTGCTCTGTGCCTGTCCACGTCTACTCCCATTTATTCAATGTCACATACATTCAAAATCCCATGTGATAGCCCAAACCTGTTTATGCCAGCTTTCTGTGTAATTGTAATTGCGCGACTTCATTATATACAATTCAACCCAAGGAAAGAGCTGTGTGCAGGGGGAGCCGCTGCTTCTAGGAAAACCAAGTTAACATGCCCGGGAAAGACAAATTGTTGCAAATGCTATTCATCAGATCAGCGTGGGTTGCCATCTGTAATAGATTGGAAAATGGTTAAAACCTGAGCCGCGTCACTTCACAAGTATTTTAATCATCTTTCTCCTGAAAAGTAAAGTGGAACTGGAAGTGGCAGATCGTGCACTGGGGATTTGGCCAAGCACAGACCTCCTCTCTTGTTTCAAATCCCTTGCCCCCTCCCTGAGATCTGGGTCGTCTGGTTCAGGGGAGGGTGCCCCTCACACCTGTGCCATTGTCTAGCTCTAATCCCACCCACTCTTCTCCAGCTTGAAGAATTATCAACTCCTTCCTAATTAAAAACCAACTGGACAAGCAATCATCAGAATCTCTCGTTAGGCCGTGACTGTAGCGTTTATTCTCTCCAGCAGATCACCACTGTCTCTCCAAGCAAGGGGGAGATGGGATGTAAGAGACTGTCTCAATGCAGCCACACATCGATAGCAAAGTACCATAGGTTACAAGGCTAAAAAGCAACAAAATTAATACCTTATGGGGGTCAGAGACGCAGCGGGGTCGAGTTCTAGTGAGGGGTCCTTTCCAGGCTGTAGACAGCAACTCCTCCCATGGGGAGAGGAGGAGGAGAGTACTCTGAAGTCCCTTATATAAGGGATACTGATCCCACCTATGAGGGTTTATCTTGGAGAGACGGGGTTACAGACAGCATTCTGCCCCACCTACATGCCACCCCATCCTCACCAGGACCTCCTCTACCTCCCCTCTGTATGTAACGCCCATTGCACTGCCTCTGCTCTTCCTTCTGGTCCTTGTCAGCACAGCACATGCTCCCCATGCAGCATGCACAGTCCAGCTGCTCATGGTGCCAGCATCCAGATGGCAAGCTCAAGAGTGCACAGCACCTGCTGTGTGAGTATCTCCAGACCAGCCAGCAGACGAGTCAGGGGAACTCCTTCAGGCTCGTGACATACAGGGCCCTCTGATCCTTTTTTGTTTGTTTGTTTTGTTTTGTTTGTTTGTTTATTGAGACAGGATTTCTCTGTATAACAGTCCTAGCTGTCCTGGAACTAGCTCTTGTAGACCAGGCTGGCCTCAGACTCACAGAGATCCACCTGCCTCTGCCTCCCAAGTGCTGGGATTAAAGGTGTGTGTCACCACCTCCCGCCTTCATTCTGTGATCTTAATGGACTTCGTTTCAGGGATTGGCCTTTTCCCTGAGCTTTCTAATAAGGGTCTCACTGTGAGCCTTAAGCCAAGACTTCTTGGAAGCCTTGGGATCTATAGATAGCAGGAAGAAGACGATAAGGGAGTGGTCCCCAGCTCTCAACAACCCTGTGTGATCTGCCTTCAATCCCTGGGGTGATGTCCAATTCTTCCTGAAGAGGGATGACAAAGATATAAGATGTAAGGGCTAGCAGTGAACTTGGCCTTGAGCGGGGTGGGGACAGGGCATGCTAAAATAGGCCTGTGGGTCATATGGCCTCAAATCCAAGCCAAGATGTTTTGCTCTGGAAGAAGGGGATGGAAGGAAGACTTTACAATCTGAGGCCAACCCCAACTTCAGAAACAAAGGACCAACCTGGGATTCATAGTCATCTTTGGCAAGGCTGTGCTGAGCTGGTCCCACTCCTGGCAACCAGACAGCTGGGAGGCATCATTCCCATGGCAGTTGGCCATGTACCTCCTCCTCACCCCTCTCCCTCAGCCCCAGTGAGGACCCAGATGGCCTCTCCTGCCACCTGCTGACTGTTCCTGTGGTTTCCTTCATTGCGTCTCAGTTTCTCTGAGAGCTGAGATCCACAAGGGCAAAGCCTGCTCTGGTGAGGACTGGCTATCACCTTGAGAGTAAGGATATTGGAGGACTGCCCAGTACGCCTTCTTTACTTTTCACATGACAACACTAGAGGATGATCAGGTCTGAGGGTGGGGCTCTCCGAAATAGGATGAGCGCCTTTATCAAAGGAACGCCACAGCGCTCACCCCAGACCATGAGCCCTGTAGGATGACTCAGCAGTCTGACTGTACCTTGCTAGCTCCTGACTTTGGTCTCAGGAACTATGAGAAGTACATTGTAGCATTTATAAAGGTTAACAGCTTATTGTAATCCCCTCAGAGCACCAGGGGGTAAACCCTGCCCCCAGACTACTGTTTCCAGCCCCTAGAGATGCAGATGGCTAAGCTCTACCCTACAGAGAGGGAAAAAAAAAAGTTCAAGATCAGGCCACAGAATTCCACCAATCCCTGAGCTTGCCCTGTGATCATGCTGTAACATCCCACCAATCCCAGGCCACCCTGGGAAGCTCCACTTCCCCACCTCCCAAGAAACCCTATATAAACCTGCCTCCTGCTCAGTTCTTGGCTGCTTCTCTCTTGAGCAGAGGTGGCCACTGTCTTGTGTCTTTCCCAAGAAATCACTGAGGTTTGTTTCCCAATAAATGTGTGAGGTTTATTGTTCGGGGTGACTTTGTGGTATTCCTTGGCTCCCAACGGCCAGAATACCTTTACCTTTCCCCTCTGAGCTGTAACACTTGTACTTATGACTCCTCAAAGAACAGCAGCCAAATAGGCTACAGTCTCACATTGCCTGTTTCAATCTTCCCTAGAGCCTGGCAATAAGTTGGCGCTCCAGCAGCATGTGTCTCAAAGACACATGAACTCCATAACATCCAAGTCCTAGCGCTCTGTACAATGGCTCCTCCCTCAGACCAGAGAACCTGGCTTCTTACTTCCCCTTTGAGCCTTGTAGTAACCCATCTGGAAGCCTTGAGTTTTTCATCAAATACACGGCACATTTGGAGCCTGCCTTGGAGAGCCTGCTTTGAAAATTTCCCAATCCTGTCATTAAAAATTAAAAATTTATCCAATGGGGAAAAAAAATAAAAGGCAAGTGTAACTAACAGAGGAAGTTTGGCTCCATTCTAGTAGGGCGATTAGGAGCATCCTAATGGGCTGCTGTAATATGCTCCCATGGCATGTTCCCTAGGGGTGCTCCCATGGCATGTTTCCTAAGGGTACTCCCACAGGGTGCTCCCTAAGGGTGCTCCCACAGCACCAGTATGGGAGAAGGAGAACTTGCCTACTCGAGTCTCACGCCTGAAACTCATCGGGGTTGTTTCTGGTCTTCTCCTGGGTCTCAGCTTTTCTTCTAACAAAGGAGATGCTCTCCGTGAAGTTTGCCTGGGGAGCAGTCCCACAGCTCTCCTTTTCACCTTAGCTTTGTCTCTGTCCCCAAATGCGACATGGCCTCCATGGCCAGAGCCACTTAGACAGTGATACCTCCTTGGCTGAGCTCTTCCCATTTGCCTCTTTAGCTGGTAAAGGAGAAAGCATTACAGACCGTGAAGGCAGTGAATATGCAAAGTAGCTTCGTGTGGCTTTAAATTTCCATGTCACGGTGGCTGTCAGAAGGGTACACTAAATTCACACAGTAGCAATGGTCCTGCAGCCTGGGTATTTTTCTTTTTCAGTTCTTACCCATCATCTTACTCAAGCAGTTTTATGTTTCTATGCGTTTATCATTGAACAAAGTTCTGAATGTACATACAGTGACCCATGAGAATCTACATGCAAAACCAGAATTCCCATATCACTTGAAGCCTTGCTCACGACAGTAGACCAACACTGGCCATGGTTCCCTTTCACTAGAATGGTGTCATGCTGAGAATAGTATTCTCCTTTGACTGTATTATTTTTTCCGGTTGCTTTGCTGAAGGAAGCTACATAAGGGAGCATGGACCTCTTTCTGTTGCTGCGATAAAATGCCATGGCCAAAAGCAACTTAAATAAAAGTTTGTTCTGGCATATGGGTCCAGAGGGAGAGTTATGGCTGAGAGGGCATGGCATGACAACAGGAACAGGAAGCTGGCTAATCACATTTCCGCCCGAACACAGGAAGCAGAGAAAGTGAACAGGAAGCAGGCCAAGGCTCTATAAATCAGCAACATCTGCCCGCAGTGTTACACTTCCTCCAGCAAGACTTCGCCTCCTAAAAGCCTTATAACCTCCCCAGATTGTACCACCAGCTGGAGATCAAGCTTTCAAATACACACACCCATGAGGGATATTTCCGATTCAAACTACCAGAAAGTCTGTTGATCTTGTATCGCAATTTAAGGACTCTGTCCATTGTCATGGAGAAGGTCGAAGTAGCAGGAGCATCTGCGGCTGTGGTGGCAGGAACATGAGACTGCTTGCTCACCCCTTTGCAGATCAGGAAGCAGATAAAGGGAAATGCCATCCTTTCTATTCAATCTGGGACTCCAGCCTACGGGATGATGCCACCCACACTCAGAGCAGGTCATAACCCATTAGATAATCTTCTCTGGGAATTTCCCTGTGGACACACCGAGGATGTGTCTTACTAATGCGTCATGCATGTACTTGATGTGGGATTCCCCTTTGTATGCTGTGAATGTGTTTTGTTACCATTGGTTAATGAGTAAAACTGCTTTGGCCTACGGCAGGGCAGAATACAGCAAGGTGGGATATTCCAAGCAGATAGAGGAGAAAAAGAAGGTAAAGTCAGAAAGACGCCATGTAGCTGCTGAAGGAGAAACATGCCTACCAGTAAGCCACAGCTTTGTGGTGATACATACATTAATAGAAATGGGTTAATTCAAGATATAAGAGTTAACTAGGAATGTGTCTAAGTCATTGGTCAAGCAGTGTTGTAATTAATATAGTTTCTGTGTGATTATTTCAGGTCTGGGCATCCAGGAAATGAAAGAGCAGTCTCCGCCTACATGTGCTAATTTGATCAGGTTGACAGTCAAAATTAATTCTCACAGGCCCAGCTCTGGTGAAATTAACCCTCGAAAATCTTCAGTCTAAACCATAAGCTTCTATCCCTGGTTCCCAAAGTCTTGTGTTTATCTCACAATACAAAGCACTTTTTGTATCTCTAAGAGTCCCCAGAGTTGTAATAGTTCTGAAATTGCTCAAAAGTCCCACAGTCCAGTCTCCTCTTGTGGGTCAAAGCAATCTCTTAACTGTGACCCCTATAAAAAAAATTCTAAGGTACATATTTCCAATGGCACCTAGTAAACATTTTCATTCCAAAAGGAAGGAATGGGGGCACAGAATGGAAAGATGAGACCAGAGCCCAATAGAGAAATCACAAATCCTACAGCTCTGAGGCTGCCCTCTGACACTCTTGGTGATACCCTCTGGGCTCCAGCGGCTTTGGTCAGCCTCATCCCTCCAGCTCTGTGTCCTGTGGAACCCATGGTCTCTCCATTGGGCCGGTTTTCCTCAGGGAACCTGTACAGCCCATATTTCCAGCATTTCCAGTGTTCTCAGGTCTCCATTACAGCTGAGGTGTTAACCTTCACAGCTTCACACAACGGCCGCATCCGTGGGCGGAATCAGACCCTGATTGACATGGTTGGCCTTGGCAGCTCTCTGGAACCTTGGTGCAAACCTCCATGACCTCAGTCTTACGCATTTCATGTCAGCAAAACCAGACCAATGTAGTTGATGCCAAGTTCAGCTGCCGGTTCAAGATGTAGCCAGGCCCACTTGTACCATACCTAGAGCAATGTCTATCTGCCTTCTTGGAGGAACAAGAGGAAACACTTCCCTAAGCAATCGTTTTAGTACGGGAAATTCTTATGGCCAGGGATAGTCTCAGGTCAGGCTCTGTCCTTTGAAATAGATTCTTCATTTACAAGCTGGAGCCATCTGTGGGTGGCACCTGTCCTGTTGTTCTTGTAGAAATTCTTTGCCGTTAGTGATTTCAGACTCTTTAAGGAACTCCCTTTGTCAAAACCTGATCTGTTTACAATTCTAGCTCTAGCTGTCATATCATTTACGCTGCTTTCCTCATAAAACTGCACTTTTTTTGAGACAGTATCTCTGTGTAGCCCTGGCTGTCTTGAACTCATTATATAGACCAGACTGGCCTTGAACTCATGGAGATTCATCTGCTGTTGCCAGGAATGAAGGATGTGTGCCACTACACATAGCTTTTTGTTGCTGCTGTTGTTCGTTTGGATTTTCGTTTCTGTTTTTATTTTGTTTTGTTCATTTGAGACAGGGTTTCTCTGTGCGGCCTTGGCTGTCCTGGAACTAGCTCTGTAGACCAGGCTGGCCTCTAACTCAGAGATCCTCCTGCCTCTGCAGTGCTGGGATTAAAGGCGTGCATGACCACTGCCTAGAAATTAAGCTGTACTTTTAATATTTTTCTGCTTTGAATTCTCACTATAAACCTGAGTGAATGCAGTGGGCACAGCCATTCTGCAACCTGAATGTTGCTCTGTCTTGAAATTGCCCCCACCAAACAAATGACTTCCTGATAGAGACACTCTAGAGTTATACCCCCATTAAAGCTCTAGGTGAATCTTAATCCAATCAAGCTGACAACCCAAGTTCACCACCACACTGATCCTTGAGCCTGGTATTCTCAGACCAGGAAAGACAGAGCCTGAGCTGTGCTAGAATAGTGCCTGCTTCCTAGCTCTCAGAAGAGAGACAGACTGAGACACCCAGCGTTGGCACCAGTTCCTGTGGCAGCAGGCCAAGGAGCATGACATATGTGTAAACTTGATCACAGCTGGCAGCCTGGTCCCTGAATCAAGGGCCAAGAACACCTAAGCTAGCTCTGCTGGGTGAAGCTGTCTCTAAAGACTGTTCTAAGTTACGGAGATTTGAAGTGGTTTGTTATGCAGCATCATTACGGCTCTAGCTAGTTGATACAACCTCCATAGTCATACAAAGCCCATGTATGCACACACTCAGATCACATACAGCCCTCATAGGACATTCGCACTCTTAAAACACTCATAAACACAAGCAATTCACTCCATCAGAGAAACTCACAGGTGGACCACCAACCTGTTTCTCTCCTCCTCCATTCGTATGTTTACCTGCCCTCCCCCAGTACACACACACACACACACCTGTGTCGTGAGCTCATCTCACATTGGAAGTCACGGTTGCCCTACACCAGCCTGTGCTCATGTGTCTTGAGATGTTGTTAGAGCCACATTCTGGACATTGTCTGTCTTCATTCCGAATCACTGTGCAGCTTGGGGCTTCATACCTTTTATCTCATCAAGTTGTTACTGCATCCTTTTTGCCAAGAAAGTGGTGCTTTTGAAGTCCCAGCAGCTTGTTATTTTTCCCTCTTTCTACCCCAGTTATTGAACGCCTGTCAGACACGTTACATCCCGCTCTCCCGAAGGGAAAAATTACAGCTGGGATGTATGCAAACGGATTCTCAGGATGCGAATCTTTCGCATCCTTGCTGTTAGCGGCCCCTCTGATGGCCCTGCTTCTGACTGTCAGCACACTTCTCTGGCAAAGAGCTGGAGACCGATCTGTCCTTTTAACTCAGGAGAATAGGTGGCCCCCTCGGGTGGCAGGCAGTGTAGGAAATAAACTGTGCAGCAAAACACCTGGCCTGCCCTTGCTTCCGAGCCTCAGGAGGAAGCTAGGGGCCTCTATAAACTGCTGTCCATGAGTGAGCCCCTGAAACTTATGATCCCACAGCTCAGGCAGAAGGAAGCAGTGGCTTGAGAAAGCCTTCTAGCCCTCCCCATCCTCTGCTAAGAAGGATTCTATGCTGTCTGCACAGTGGCTTCATTTGGGTCCTTTTCTAGGAAGGGACACATAGGAGGAAATAGACCATGACCATCTGCGTAATGAGGGCTGTCACCTGTGCAACATCTAAGGGACAGCACAGGCAGGTAGGCAGGCATATGTCCTCATCCCAGGAAGTGTGAGAGTCTCTCTCTCTCTCTCTCTCTCTCTCTCTCTGTGTGTGTGTGTGTGTGTGTGTGTGTGTGTGTGTAGGTGAGTGTCTGTGGCAGATAATCTTTAGCTTGAGTCCCGAGGGAGAGTACATATTTCCAGATGAAGGCAAGAAGAGACGTTGGGGATGGGGAATGTCACATTCAAACAACATGGGTAACGTGAGAGGTTGAAGTGTTTAGAGACCTCCAAGAGCTCCAGGGAGCCCTGAGCCAGGATAGTCAGGGGAAGGTAACAGGATAGGTAGAGAAGGGCTCCAGGATAGCTAGGGGAAACAACAGAATATCTTTGGGGAGGGCTTCAGGGTAGCTAGGGAAAGGTACCAGAATAGCTGGGGTTAGGGGCTCCAGGATAGCTAGGGGAAGGTACCAGAATAGCTGGGGTTAAGGGCTCCAGGATATCTAGGAGAAGGCTCCAGAAGAGCTGGGGGAAGGTACCAGGACAATTAGGAGAGTCAGACTAAGAGGGCTGGATGTTTGCAATTGACAATAGGGAGCTCTGACAAGATTGCAGCCAGGGAGAAGCAGAAGCAGGCTTGTTTTCTTATTGGGTCCCTCCAGTTGCAGAGGAGGCAGTCAGGACAGCAGCAAGGCCCCAGGGAATGGCTAGCCAAGGCTGGACCTGGCCAGGAAGCCTCTGTCATGAAAGGAACACGTGGCAGCAGGTTCTCTCCCTGCCTCCGGGCTCTTGGTTTATTTGTCTCAGCATCTGTGAAGGTAAACAGGTGGCTGCCGCTTGCTGAATTTCTGAGCGGACTGGGTCTGGTTGCTCTTGTCTGTTTCTCCTTCATCCTCCCCACCATCGGTGCTATACCCTGAGCACTGCGATGTCCACACCTTGTGAATTTGTCCTTTTGACTTAGAACCTCTCAGAACTAACAGAAGAATACATATGGGGGGCGGGGTATTCAACTGGCTTACAGCATGTGGTCAGGGTACTCCAACAATGGCTGTCTCAGAACAAAGAGGTTGAGATCCCACTAAAAGCTCAGCTCACAAGGCTGGGTGCCTTAACAGTCTCAGTCTGGTACCAAAGGCCTGGAGGATTTCTGGGGAGCTGCTGGTCTTAAGTCCGTAGTAAAAGTCTGAAGAAGCTTGTTCTACTATCAGGGAACGGCAGTAGCCACAGGGTCAATAAATCCCCAGCTGTAGGAAGCCTGGAGGTCCTGTGCTCACAGATAAGCCCTTGGGAACCAGGAATGTCTCTTCAAAGGGAGACTTGTATAACCTGTTTGCTGCCCAGAAGGCTGGGAACAATGTGGTTAATAGCCTGGTGACCCTTGCTTAGACTACAAGACTAAGTCTTCCTCAGACCCTTTTCATGAGCATTGTTTACCTTGAGCCTGTGTCCTCCGTTAATCTATAGAACCTATCTTTATGGAAGAGGTCACTTGTACTTTCCAAGAGTTCCCGAGCAGTCACATCTTAAGCTTTGTTGTGCTCATGGGATTGAATTAATTATCACCAGGAAACCTTTTCTTTTACAAATTGTACTGTACTTAAAGATGCCTAAAATAAACTCCTTGGAGGTTAGACTCTCAAAGTCTGAACCAACACCAGCTACTGAGTCAGGGTGAACCAAACTGCCTTCTTATCTCCTGTGGATTGACACTTTTCTAGCCTTGGTGGTCTCAGAGACGCTCCCAACCTCCAACCCCCTGCAACCATCAAGACTAAAGGCCAAGGAAGCAAAAAAGCAAATCTTTCCTTCTTCTGTGTCCAGGGCCTACCAGAAGATACCACCACATTTAGGCAGCGGTGTGGGGGGAGGGTTGTCTTTCACATCAAATCAGGCAGTCAAGACAACATCTCACAGACCTGCCCTCACGCCAACCCAGTGCAGACAATCCTTCACTGGGCATCTCGTCCCAGGTGATTCTAGGTTGCATCAGGTCAACAATTAAAGCTAATAATCACACCCTCCTTTGGTCAAGCCCTCTATCAAGACACTGGTCAGCTCAAGCTGCTCCTAACTGGTAACTAGACCACAGCCTGGGCCCCTCTACCCTCAAACTCTTGCCTTGCCACATGCGGCTTTCCCCTTTGCTCAGGAAATATTTGGGGGGGGGGGTAGACAACAGCACCCAAGGCACTTGCTAGCTGCTGTCCTGTGAGAAGAAAGAGCACAGAAGGTGTTTCAGGTGCTCTAGAAACACGGTTCTATGTGGAGGTTCAGCAACCACGCAAGGCAGTTGCACAATTAGCACTGCCCCTGCTCCAGCAGGCCCAAAAGGCTGTCCTGAGTGTGGGTGCTCCAGCTGAGACATGGGAGCCATGTGGGGTCCAGACTGGACAAGAGGCAGCATATAGAAGGCTCGGGGCTGCGAAAGGACTTAGGGAAAGTAGCCATGGTACCTGACACAAATGGTGAGTCATGGGTTGACACATTGAGGATAAGCTCAGAGGGGATATCAAAATGAACCAGTGTCATACAAGGAATGAAGACAGAAACTTCCTCTTGATTTAGCTTGACCAAGAATGAGCCCAAATTTGAATTCTCCACTTCTCTCCTTGTGTCTTCCATCTCTGTTGTCTGTCATGTATGTGTGTGTGTGTGTGTGTGTGTGTGTGACCTGCCTGTCCTTATAGCCTACCTGATGTGCCTGTGTCTGTCTCTGTGTCTGTCCCTGACCTTGCTCTGCATTTATTGAACAGCACAGAAAGCATGGTGTGAGGACAGAATGAGGAATTCTTACAGAGATCGTTCACAGAATCTTACCAATGAAGAAGTGATGTCACTGACCCCAGATGGTTCATATAACACTCAAACCCATTCATGGATGTCATCCCCCTCCATCCTCATGTTGATTCTAACATTTATGGGGTGTTTCTTTTGTTTAAGTTTGCTTTCAAACTTTTGGCTGCTTTCAATAAGTGATTATCACAATACCCCACCACCACCACCACCACACACACACATACTAGTCTTGTCAGGAGCACTGAAGAATACATACTTTAAGATTAAAGCTGTGCATTTTGTGTAGGGTGCACAAGCTGATTGTGTGGGAAATCCAAGACATAGTAAGATTGGTCGCATTGTTCTCTCAAAGGAAAATTAAACTTAAACAGGCCTAACACACAGTAGGTCAGCAGATTGAATACAGAGTCTTAAGTCATCTCAAAGCATATTGTTAATTTAGATGTAAAGATTGGAAAGAGTTCATTCTCTTTGGTCAAGTGATATTTTCAGAAACATGTATCACCGTGGGTGAGAAGCTCCCAGGGTTGGGATGAGGCCACGGACAGCAAATGAGAATTGACTGTCCTGTGAGCAAGAAACATTCCTATCAAGGCTTAAACTCCTGGGTGAATCTGAGATCCTTAAAGCACACACACACACACACACACACACACACACACACGTTCACCCATAGCCATGTGTTTGCTTATGATCTTCACCCAGTCTGCCCTCAGAGAGCAGGGAGGGCACTTGGGTCTGGAGAAAGAGTCGGCATTCCTGCCCCAGGGTCAGTGTGGAAAGGTGTGCCTGAGGAAGACAGGGGGTGCCAGGCAAGCTGGGTGGGTATACCCTACCAACTAGGACCCAGTGCCTGACAGCCCCTGGGTGGGAAGAGGGAGAAAAGACTGTAACCTTAGGAGAAGCAGCCTGAGGCTCTCCAGGGACAGGCAAACCCAGAAGGACATCGCCACCAGAAACAGCAGGAAGTGGGTAAGAAGCTCTTTCGAAGGATCTCCCTCCCCAGGCATTCAGACACTACCATCTGCCATGCAGTGGAGCCAGAAGCCTGGTCCCCTTCCCCATGACAGTCCCACCATCAGCCTGGGGTCCAGACCCCATCAGAAAAGGGATTCAGAAGGAGCCTCAATTTCCCCATCTGTGAAGTAGGTATGAGAGGGTGGCCCTGTTGCTTCTAGCCCACCGCCCATTCCTCCTTCACTTCCCCTCCGTGTGACCCGGATTCCTTCCCCTCTGTCATCAGCTCCTTTTTAATGGCCCTTCTGGCTGTTGACCACAGACTCAAGATCCTTAGAGTCTATTCCCTTTTAGGATCGGAAAGTGTTGTACTCAACAGAGTAATCATTTTTCTAAAAAATAAAAACAAACCACAAATGTGTGGCTGCAGGCATATATTTCACCCCACCCCTCATTTCCTGAAAGGCCTTGGCTCAATGGCCAAAAATAGATGCTGGAGGCACATTAGTTGAGGTGTGAGGAAATGTGGGGGCAGGGTCTCCAGATCCTCATGCCCCTGTGAGGAGGGCAGACACCCTGTCCCACGGCTAAAGGGGAGTCAGGGAAAAGTCCACTCCTGTGAACTGCTTATGGACCACTTGAGGCAAGCAGTGGGGTGGGACGGCACTGCAGGTACACAGCCGTAGGTGCTGACAAACTGCCCAGGGCAGGACCTGCACAGTGCCCATCTGCAGCCACCACTTAGGATCATGTCCCAACGTCACCTCTGTTTCTCTTCTCCTGGAAATCAGTCTAAACCCCCCAAAGTAGAAAGGCCCCTGTCCCTCAACCAGCCCCACACCAATACTCAATGGAGGATGGGCTCTTATGGATGACACCAGAACATTCGTTTATGCCTCATTATGTCCTCCATAGGACAGGAAACAGTTCATTTTAGGGCAACTAGCCAGAGGCAGGCAGAGAAAAACACACACACACACATACACACACACAGACAGAGAGAGAGAGAGAGAGAGAGAGAGAGAGAGAGAGAGAGAGAGAGAGAGAGAGAGAAGAGAGAGAAAGACAGAGAGAGAACGCTGAGGGTGCCATAACAGCTTCTACACACACACACACACACACACACACAGAGAGAGAGAGAGAGAGAGAGAGAGAGAGAGAGAGAGAGAGAGAGAGAGAGAGAATGACAGCTTCTATATCCATAACAAGGGCAATGGGTCTGTTCTCTCTGCCTTCTTGACAATCACCATGTCAGGTTCTCTGCTGCCCATGGTTCTAAACCCAGTGTCCAGAGAACCAAAGCAAATCTCTTGCCACAGCCACAGAATCAGAGCCCAGCACCCTAACCCTCAGGCACCTCATGGTCGCCTGCTCAAATGAGGGTTGACTCAAGGCTTCCTGCCAATCGCTTAGTGTGCGTGACTGACGGGGAAACAGAACAGGCGTGTTCTCACGGAGAATGCGTCCTTCCCGATGATGTGTGACTAGGCCGCTGTTTGGGGTCTAAGAAGCATAAATCTCAGGTATTACATTTTCCACTTCGGTCCGTGAACTACAATCTCATTGGTGCTGTCATGCCCACAAGGCTCACAAACCTCTGTAATTCTAAGTCTACCCCAGGGCGAGAGGGCAGGAGCTGGATGAAATCCAGGAAACTGCTTCCATGCCTGGCTGCTTGGCCACAGGGCACAACTAGAGGCCAGAAAGCACAGCAGTGACAGTCAACGTGGCTCTTGGACACACGGACCCACAAGGTGACCCTGCCTGCTCAGGAGATGCCATCTACTTATGACTAACCTCTCTCCCTACTCTGTCCACTAACATCTCCATGGCAACTGATGTGTAGGTAGATAGCTGAGGACCTACCGTGGGCTCAGCGTTGACTGATTGACTCCTCACAATGCTTGTGTTATACAGATAACATAGCTGAAGTACCCAAGGTGAAATAAACAGCCCAAAGCCTGGGGTGTCCCCAGCAATGCTGTGGGCTGGGAGTGCATTCAGCTGCAAGTCCATTGTTAAATTCCTTCCCTGGGAGAGACACAAACAGTACCTACCCTTCTTCCCAAGGTCCCCACAGCAAACCACAACTTCACCAAAGTTTACTCTCAGGACTCACAGAGCAACGGGTGGCGGTTGTGTGCAGGAGCATCGTGACATTAAAGGAGCCACCCTGGAAGCTCTTTACCCAACAGGGATGATGGCTTCCCCATGGCTGTGTAAGGGGAAACCCCTGCCCTCATTCTTTGTCCTCTGTATCTTACAGCCCCTCCCCCCAGGCCCAAGGTCACATGCAGTTAAGGCAGAAATGCAGACTGATTAGGAGGGTGACTGGGTGAATGCTCAGCTGGGGGACACACCCCCTCCCCACCCCTCTGTCTAGCCAATAGGCACAGCTGGGACCATCTTTGTGAGTAGGCCCAGTAGAACCCGAAGAGGGCAGCAGTTTGGCTCGGAGAATAGTCTTGAGCTACAAAATCTTAAGCAAACTTGACCAATAGTAGTTTAAAGAAATAGGCACGGGTGAGTCTCCAGCAAATGTGGATCCCACCAGAGGTGTGCGCAGGGAAGGATGGAGCAGGCTAGAGTGCCGAGCCTCAGGAGGGTGCTCCTGCTTCTAAGTCCAGGCTGCTCCTCTTATCGCTGGTCTCCTCGCTGTGACTGTTTATCTCACAAAAGCGATGTAAGGGAGGAAGGGTTCATCTGACTCACAGTTTCAGGGTTTGGGTCTATCATGGCGGGGAAGGCAGCAGGAGCATGAGGGGCCTGGTCACACTGTAACAGCCATCAGGAAACAGGGAGCAATGAACACCTAGGTTCATGTCCTCCTTTCTAGACAGGCTGGGCCCCCAGACTATGGAATGTGGGCCCAGGTTTAGTGTGGCTCTTTTCTTCTCAGGCAACTTAATCTACATGATCCTTCACAGGCCTGTCTCCTGAGTGACTAGACCCTGCCAAGCTCACACTCAGTATTAGCCATCCCACTCTAGAAAGAAAGACTCTCTGCCCAGGACTTTAAAAGGTGGATGCTCCCCAAAGTATTGGAGTCTAAGAGGGCTCAATTACACCACTGAGGCAGAAACAGAAGGGGCAACTATTGCAGAACAGGAAGGTTCTCCCCCATGTCTTCCTTGGAACATGGTTCCCACAGCCAGTCCTGAGTTCATACACCTACTAGTCAAAACCACTTGGCCCCCAGTTGCCACGGTACCTAGTTCAGTCACAAACTTCATCCCCAGATGTTCTTCTACTCCAGGGAAAAGGGGCATGGACCTGTGAATACAGCGTTTCCTCTAGGAGGGCTGCCTCCCCTTCAGAGTTCCAGAAAACCAAACATGGAGTCCCATCATTGCTGCATGCCTGGGACTTGGCAAAGAGGACTCTCATTCTCACCAGAGAGACAGCAGGAATGTCTAACTCACCATGCTGCCCTACAAGGTGGCTCTAGGTCATCAAGTCCATGTTTGCATTCCTGTAAAAAGACTACACTTGTAACACATGATTATTTTTGAAATGTGAAGATAAATAACACTATAGCATCTCAGCCTTTGGGCCAAGATTAAGCGTGCAATAAATATCGCTAGAGAAAGACAACACCTTTGTTTACATATGGACACAGTTTTCCAGTCTTTGCTGTCACACATACACAGGGGTTTTTGTAGAATAAATCTCTGTCTTAGTTAAGGTATTATCTCTGTGAAGAGACACCATGACCATGGTAACTCTTATAAAGGAAAACATTTAATTGGGGCTAGCTTACAGTTTCAGAGGTTCAGTCCATTCTTGTCATGGCAGGAAGCATGAAGGCATGCAGGCAGACATGATGCTAGAGAAGGAGCTATGAGCTATCTTGTCCACAGGCAGCAAGCAGGAAGACATTTTGAGCCCGTAGGCCTGGCTTGAGCTTTTGAGACCTCAAAACCTACCCCCTAGTAACACACCTCCTCCAACAAGGCCACACCTCCTAATAGCAGGTGGCCAAGCATTCGCACGCATGGCATGAGTCTCTAGGGGCCAACCGCCACAAAACTGAGATCTAAAAGTCACTTGAGACCAGAGTGTCAGCACAATGCCTTTAAATCCAGCAGTCAGGAGGATGAGGCAGGAGAATCTCAGGTCTAAGGCCAGCCTGGGCTACAGGGAGAAACACCGCCTCGATACCACCACCACCAATAAACAGCAGCCTGAAATGCACCGTAATCACCTTTTCTGGCAGTGTTGCTCTGCTGTGGCCGCGTTTCTAGAGTCTGGGGACCCTACTGCCCATGCTCCGCAACTTGATAGCGTGCTTCCCACTGCTAGCTCCCACCCTCCTCTTTTTAAACGTCCCCCTATTACACAGCACACTTGAACAAGTGGCCTCATAGATACATTTCTGAACACACCGACTTCTCATTCTCAGGTAAATTCCTAGAAGTGCTGGGCTAAAGGGTAAGTGCATTTTAAAGGCTTCAGTGAGTGTTGCCAAATTGCCCTCCGCCCTCCGGAAGATTAGAAAGGCTTCTCCTAATGGCCACGGATGACTGGGGAGGCCACCTATTTAAGCATTAGCTGTCTTCTTGAAGCTTTCTTATCTGGAAAAAAAATAAGAATGCCCCTAGGAACCCTAGAAGGTTAATGAATATATTAATTTTTGTGTAAACTACTGGCTATTGGGGTGTTATTTAGAATACAATCATATGATTGTGATGGGGCCTAGTTAACAAGAAGCCATGCAGGCAAAACACAAGTTTTTTTTTTTTTCCACAGACCTGGCTACATTTAGGAGTGGACTGCAATTGTTCAGGGGAAGGTGTGCCACTTTGGGGGCCCCAAAGAGATCTGTCAGGTTTTTACAAGGTTGCTTAGATTGTCACCCAACTATCAGAGGACTATTCCTACTCTGCCAAGGGGCAGTAGGATCCAGCTCCAGAGCTCCAGCAAGGGAGCATCTGGACATGACAGACTGGATGCCCTTAGGTCTGTGAGGTTCTGGGCAGATGCTGCCTGGGTTCTGATCATAAAACAATCACCCAAAATTGGTAGATGACTGACTATCAAGTCTTCTAGAAGGAAGGGAAAGGGAGGAAAGAGAAGGGAAGGGAAGGGAAGGGAAGGGAAGGGAAGGAAAGGGAAGGGAAGGGAAGGGAAGGGAAGGGAAGGGAAGGGAAGGGAAGGGAAGGGAAGGGAAGGGAAGGGAAGGGAGAAAGAAAGGAAGGAAGGAAGGAAGGAAATACTGTCTATATTGGAGCATGAACTGATTCTAAAGCTATTAATTTCCAAGGTCAGAGAAAGCAATTAAGAGTCCTTGTGGCTGAAGGAAGGACGTGTGGAGGGGGCAGTGGATGTCAGGATGAAATCAGACACCTTTCATCAGAATTACATCACTTTCCTTTTGTGACCTCCTGTTGATTACAAGATATTGAAAGGTTCCTAATGGGGATTAGAGGTGTTCAGAGCAGAACTGTCCATTAAAGGATTCCCTCAGTGTTCTGGAATTTGTAACAATAAGATGTCTTAATGTTGACAGAGATTTCTGTCCTGCCCGGTCTCGCAGCTGTTCAGTCCCCAAAAAAACCACACAGAGGTCTACATTAATTATAAACTGGTTGACCTTTTAGCTCAGGCTTCTTATTAACTCTTATAACTTACATTAACCCATAATTCTTATCTGTGTTAGCCATGTGGCTTGGAACCTTCTATCAGTGAGGCAATCTCACCTTGCTTCCTCTTGGTCTGGATGATGGCTGCAAACTGACCCTTTCCTCTTCCCAGAATTCTCCTGTTCTGGAGGCCCCACCTATACTTCCTGCCTGGATGCTAGCCAATCAGCATTTTATTTAACCAGTACAACTGACAAACCTTTACAGGGTATAAGACCATTGTCCCACAGCATCTTAAGCCCTGCCACAGTTAGAGACGCACACCTTTAGTTAGATGAAGTTAGTATTCTTCCATACCACTAAGCCATTAGACAACTGGTCTACCCAATGAGAAATGACCCATAATTTACTGACTCAAATCTAATAAACCATAGACGATAAAACTAGAAGGGTTGAGAGGGGTATAAAATATCCATACTATATAGTCCATCCTATCTACCTACCTCAATTTATGGATGGGAAAACTTTGTCTTGGTCCCTTCTGGGACTTTCCTCATCTAGAGTTCATCACTAGGTTCTGACTTCCTTCCTTGGCCATAGGCCCCAAGTGCTTTAGGTCAGGAACTCTTCTGCAGGTATTCAGACTAACTCAGGAAGACGTCTGATCCTGCCACTGGGGCAGTCAGAAACTGAAGTTAGTGACTGAGGCTCAGGGACGCTGCCCAAGTTGTCCAAAGCTACACAGCTATTCATCACTGCAGTTTGGATGTGAGCTTTCTATCAGGGTCCTCATTACTCCGTACACACAAAACTCAGGGCTCAGGACTGTATGGACTGCAGACCTGGCACAATGGTTACTAGGCAAAGTCAGTCATTTCTGTGGGACTGACAATATCACCACCCTGAATCCAATCAAAATCTATCCCAGAATAAGAGAAACCCACCTCCCTAAGGGCTTTTCATTGGCACCCATGCCATCTAAGTAAACAACATGGGCTTAGGGTGCAATATACAACTTCAACCTCTAACATGTTGCTTTTTTTGTGCACTCATGCTATTCAGACTGGCCTAGAACCTTCCAATGATCAAGCTCCAGTGCATGCTTCAAGGACTCCATTCCACATGCCTGTAGGTGGCACAGTAAGTGACCATAAGTCACCTGTTTCATCTTCTGTCACCTAAAATCTGGGGACCTCTCCTCCCACCTTACAAACCAGCCACTCTATATGATTCCCCTTTCCCACCATGGTGATTTTTATCATTTCTCCTTGCCCAGGTTCCTGCCTGGGCTTTGGATTGAGTGGCAAGCAGATCACCACTCTGCCAGGTATTAACTTTGGAAACACAGGCAAGTGACTTGGCCTCCCCAGGTTGAGTCTGCTTTTATGGCCATAAGAGGCTGGTATCACGGATAAATGAAGCAGCACGCAGGACACTGTTTTGGCCCACAGCAGGCACCCAACACATCGAGTTCTCATTTCCTTTCATACATGTCTTAGAGGCATGCAGAGAGGATTAAGGGAATTTGTGGAGTGTCTCACACAGTTCCTGACTCCAGCAGATACAGTAAACAGAGCTTCCCTCTCTGTCCCCATAGCCTCTTCTTTCATCTTAGTTTATGTTTTAGAGGGATTTGGTGAAACTGTCTGCCAGGGAATGATAGCCAGTCTTGGACAATAAGGACGGAGCAGGGCACAGGGCAGGTCAAGGCTAAGCCATGGGCTCCTCCTAGCCGGGCTTCTGTGCTTCTGGGTTCTTAATAGTTCTAAGACAGCCAGGCCCTAAGCATTTACCAGCTGGGCCACCAGCCCATTTTCCCTCTCTGCCTGTCCCTCCCAAATGTGCTTCCACTACCACACTGCTCTTTAACAGAGGTCCATGCTGTCGACTCAATAATCTCTACCCCTGCTAAAAGTAAAACTCAGGCAGCACAAGCCCTGAGGAAGGGAGCTGAGGGTCAGAAGTCAAGTTCCCCACTTCCTAGCATAGTGAAGCACACTCAGCGAGAGCTGCAGGGTTAGGAGGACCCAAGAGATGTTCTAGAAAGCCAGTGGGGAGGCTTAGCCCTTCCCGTGGTGCTGGCTCTGTCCCAAGGCTTGCTTCTGTCTCCCTGCAGACAGCGTTGACAAAAAAGGCCTTTCTGGTTTTGTCCAGCTCCTTCACAACATCAAACCATTGACTGATACCAAAATGGTCACCTCATTTGGGCTGTCATCATTTTTTCAATTTTCCGAGTGGCTGCCTCTAGCGTGGTACATTACACAGGAAGACAGTTGCTGCATCCGTCCCTGCTGTCTAAACAGCCCGCGAGCCCCAGGGTTATCATCGTCTAGTTCCAGGCACTCACAGTGAGGTCTGCGGTATGGCTATCAGCCTTCTTCTGGGAGGAGCTAACTGAAGCTGCTGAGGACATGGGGCTGGGAACCCAAGGGCATGGGTTCTGAACCCTGCTCTGGCATGCAGCTGTGGCACCTGCAATGCCTTCTCTCTCTGACTGCATTTGTATTTTATTATCTTATTTCATTATGGTTGCATTAATATAGTATAGTCTGTGTAGACACATACAGGCCACAGTACTTGTGTGGAAGTCAGAGTAAAACTCATAGGATTCCATTCTCTCCTTCCCAAGTTGGGACCTGGGGATTGAAATCAGATTGTCAAGGCCTTCACACCAAGCCCTGTCACCCATTAAGCTATTTCACATGCCTTCTAACTACATTTTGTCACCCATAAAGTAAAGAAGCATGAGCAGGCACTTGAATAGAGCCACTTGTGATGTCAGTACAGTTACTAATGGGAGCCTAGTGATGGGGACCCAAGGCTGTTCCCAAGGCAAGCCAGGCCAGAAGACAGGCAGGGAAAATTTCATGAAACAATGAAACAGTATAGGCAGAGTCGGGGAAGGGGCTTGAAGGAGGGGAAGCCCATGGGAGCAGATGTAGTCTAAAGAGACAAAGTAAGACATGTGTCCCTGTGCAGGAAGGTGCGGGATGGTGGTAGGGGGTATCTGGCTTAGAGCCAGATGCAGAAACAGACAGCCTGGGCCAAACCTCATCTTCACCACCTACTAGTTAGGTTAGGGGGGTCTCCAACCCAAGCTTCCACTATTGCTCTGTAAAAGGAGGGTAATAATAGCTTGTGTCCCAGAGTTACCCATAGCCAGAATTTAATGAGCACATCCATGCAGAGCACTAAGCCCAGCATCAGGCATGTTAGTACATGGGGCTAATGGCGGAGGCAAGTGACAATTAAACCACTTTTATCTCTGAAATCACCTGCTGCTGCAACCCCAGGCTGTCCTTCCTCGGTCTTTTCTGCCCTCGCTGTGACACCCCTACCCATGCTGTTACGTAGTCTCCATCCTTCTAGAGTCTTTACATTTTAACCAGGCTATCAAAGCATATACCCCACTATAATGCATAAACCTCAACAGGGACTAAGCAGTGTTGGTATAACTATAGTAACAGCAAACTCCAGGGCAATGCGTGGAACACAGGAGAGCTATCAAAGGTTCCCACACTCAAAACTCTGCCCCTGGTTGAAACCGGTCCAGCCCAACTTGTCAGCTTCATGCTGGGCGTTTTTTCCCAACAGCAGTCAGGATCGACACAGATCTGTCTTCAATCTTGTTCGCAGTCCAGGATTGGTGGGGGACAGCCCCAAGCAAAGCAGATGCTCAGACTGCAATGAGACTCAGCAGGGTAGGAGGCTATATCACCCACAGCTGGTGTTAGCAGATTAGAAGAAATTTCTTCTTCGCGTTAGGAGGTAGAGGAATAACCCTCAGTAGAGGGAGGCAGAGAGAGAGAGAAAAAAATCCTAGGACTGAGGAGCTTGACTTATTTGGGAACAGAAAAAAAATGGCCATTTAAGAAGCAAGCTTTAAGTCCCAGGCAGGTGTCTGTGAGGAGAGTTGGCAGGCAACAGGCAGAATCCTAGGGTATCTAGAGAGAACACTGGGTATCAGGTGCAAGTATGTTATAGGGTAGACACTGAGCCTCTGCTGTTCTAGGACAGGAACCCAGGGGAGGTGAGCAGCGTGGGAGACAAATGGCACATCCAAGGGAGGGGAAATGACCACACCCATGAGGAGCAAAGTGAATTATTGCAAGACAGTCAAGCCTTGGCCTCTGCCACCATCAGCGCTTCCCCAACGGGGATGGGGAGAGCCACTAAGCTATTTAGACACAGTCCCTCCCGACAGGCAGGTCTGGATGTTGACAGGGACAGAACAGAGACTCTTCCATCCCAGACACAGGTGCTTCTCCTGGGCCTCCCAGGTTGCAGGAGGCCGTGCTAATCAAGAGGATTAAGATCACACCTGTGGCTTACAATGCACACGCTGCTCTTGGTGGTGTTGGTTTTGCATTCTGAAGCCTTGTGGAAAAGAAGCAGGAAGAAGAAGGCCCATTGATTAACAGAGTCTTACCATAGCTTGCAGGACACCCATCTTTCTCCTCCTGGACCACTGGTTCCCCCAAACTGAGTCCTAATTCCACCCAGGGCTGGGTTAGGAGGGAGACCGACCTCACTGTGACTCTGCTGTTCTCTCTGAACCTGTTCTCTAGTCTGCGAAATAGACCTCAAGCTCCTGTCTGGGTGAAACACCCCACACTCTCACCTCCCCCAAAAGCAGAAGAGTTCCTGGACCCACATCCCTGTCCCCTGCTGGGGACCACCAGCAGTCTCAAGGTCAAGAGGGGTGGAAGGCAAAAGCCAACTGCTCCCAACTGCAGTTGAGCCAGAGTCCAGGTTCCTCCTTTGCTCCTCCCAGCACGATCTGTACCTCTGGGAGCTGGGAGTGAAGCTCACAGAATGCCCTGGCTCCCGCTCTGCGGCCACACTCACACATCCAGGAAATGGACCATGATACACGGAATATTACGTTTTAATGGTCTGCCGCATCAGAGGCAGAATGAAGAATCATTCCTATGGTGTCCATGAATTAACTCCTTCTCATCTGGTCCCTGGAAGAGCCTTCTGGGTAAATGAATTGGGAAGGTAGAGTTCAGGGCTTGGGGGAGGCAGACCGTTGTTGAGAGAGTGAGGGGCTGACATCTGTGGCTGGGATTTTGTCAGTGTACAGGAATGAGCCAGCCTTTTTCTCAGTCCCAACTCATTTACTTCCTAAGCTCCCAAAACTGCCAGGAAGCCATCCTCACACCTGTTCACTGCAGCACCTGGCACAATAGCTAAGATGTGGAATCAGCCCATGTGGCCATCAGCAGACGAGAGAATGAAGAAACATGTTTACAAACACACAGAGTATTGCTTGGACATCAAAAGAATGAGGTTTTGTCATTTGCCATAAAATGGAAGGAACTGGAGATACTTGTGTTGGGTGAGGTAAGTCAGACACAGGGAGACAAGTTCTTCGTGTACTCTCTCACATATGGAAGTTAAAAAATACTAGTTGAAAGTAGAATTGATGGGGGCTGGAGAGATGGCTCAGTGGTTAAGAGCACTGACTGCTCTTCCAAAGGTCCTGAGTTCAGTTCCCAGCAACCACATGGTGGCTCACAGCCATCTATAATGAGACCTGGCTCCCCCTTCTGGCTTGCGGGCACACATGGAAGGAATGCTGTACCCATCATAAATAAATAAATATTTAAAAAAAAAAAAGAAAGTAGAATTGTGGTTAGAGAATTGGAGGGTCCCATATGCCTGGGTGGCGCCTCCTGGAGATAGTGAGCCAAAACAATACAAGCACATCCCTAAATCCCTCATGCCCTCTTTGTCCCGTCTTAGTCGTCCTCCTTTGCCACTTTTGTCGTCCCTAGTCTACCCTATCCAGTGTGGGAGGGAACTAAGTTAATACTGGGAGACCCTTGTCATTCTAAAGGAGAATACCTCTGTGTCGTATTCTCAGGTACCCCCCAGAAAGGAGTCTCAGTCAGGGTTCGTGTTCCCTGGAAAGAGTGGACTAGGACCATCAGTTGGCAAAGGACCATGTGACAGATTGCCAGATGTAAAAATCTAGGCATGGAGTTTGAGGACTGAGTCTTGGTAGACACCAGAATCCTGGAGCTGGGCACTGGCTTAGACTGGCTGTGGGAAGAGAAAGTCTATAAGCCTATACCCAGGCTAAGGAGAGAGCTCTTCCTTCTATACTGGGCTATTGCACACTCACAGTTGACCTGCTAGGTTCAAGTGCAGTGGACATTTCCTAGATGTGCCCAGACTGAACAAGGTTATCACATGGACACGGAGTTGCTGCTATACCTCATGAGAACTGGTCATCATGGATTAGGGAATGCTGCAAGATGCTTGCTAAATAAAGCCTGTGTTTATTGTTTTATATTTGTTTTTATCAACATATATTAATGATGTCCAGTGTGTGGACTTGATACATGCATACAGTATACACTAATTGAATCCGATCACTTTTCAACATCCCCATTCTTCCTGGTGAGGAACTGAGGTTTCCTGCCAAAGCTACCACTGATTTGCCAGCTATGTGGGTGAGCTCCCTGGGAAGAGGATCCACCAGCAGCGTCCATTCAGTGCCCAACCCTGAGCAGAGATTGTCTAGGAAAGTGGAGATGAAAGAAGTCAGACTTGACCCCTGATGTCAAGGTAATGTCTACTTAGGGCACTGTCAACTGGGGGCCTAAAATTAATTACCTAAACAAGGTAGACCTTTGCGTCTAAATAAACATATTGAGTCCAGAGACAATTTCTCACTATCTTTCAATATCTTCTATTTATTCTTTGACAATTTCAGACATGTATTTTGATAACACACCTCCCAACACATCCTGTTCCCACCTTCATTTCTTGCTCTCCCTCCCTCTCTCCTCTCTCTCCCTCTCTTAACTCTTTGATTCCAGTTGCTATGTCTGCTGGAGTGTTGACTGATCTTGGATTGATCTTGTGCAGCTTTCTGTGGGTGATTCTAACTGTAGTGAGTTTGAGTGTGAAGGCGATGCACATCTGGAACACAGCGTCTCACAGCACTCCTCCCCATCCTCTGGATCTAACATCCTTTCTGCCCCCTCTTACCTGATGCTTTCTGTCCCTTGGAAGGGGAATGGCATAGATGTGGCCCATTTAGGGCTGAGTCCTTAATAGTCACTTGTTCTCCAGAATCTCCACACTAACTGCTGCCCCTACAAGAGCTTTTCTGGCTAAGACTGGGAGTAGCACAGAGCTATTAGTACAAACATTAATGCTTAGAAGGCAATTTAACAACATGTCCATTTATCAAAACAAGCACAGTAGATTCTCTAGGACCTGTGACTGCCAGAAACATGCCTACAGTGCTAGGCATGAACTGTCTGTTGTGGAGCAGGCCTCAAATCCAATCAGAAAAGCAGTTGGTTATCCCCGTAACCTTCATGCCACTATTGCAACAGTAGTGCTTCTTACCTAGCAGGTGATTATTGCAGCATTTCATGTTCACTGCTAGATAATATCTTCACAATGTCACTCTCAGCAGTCTCCTTAGGAACTTCTGGAATATGGAAGCTATCCATCCAGGAAGGAGTTTTCAGCTCAGCTCTACCTTCATTTCTGTATGTTCTCCAGTCAAAGTATGTGGTATCTTCAACAATAGTCTCTAATTATGGCGGGCAACCAAGAGCAAGTATGAGATCCTGGGCTGTTTTAGGGGCTTCTAGGCCCTCAGTCTAGATCTCTTACGTCACTTCACCAGCAGCTCAGTGACACACACACTTCTTCTATCTTCTTGCTCAATTGCTTTTAAAGTGACACTTCTACTTCCTAGTCCACAGTTGGCTGCTTGAGTTCTAGCCAGAAGGAGATAAGTAGGAACAAATGGGGACACATCCTCCTCCATTATGACCATTCTCAGGGCTGCTCCTGCCCCTTCTGCTTCTACCCCTTCTACTTACTCTTGCTAGAATCCACCATTTTTCACTTCCTTTGAGAGACAGGGTCTCACTATCCTAAATTGCCTAGACTAACCTTGAGCTCATTCTTTGTTTTTTCTTTTTTTGGATTTATTTATTTACTATGTATACAGTGTTTTGCTGGCATGCATGCTTGCATGCCAGAAGAGGGAGCCAGATCTCACTACAGATGGTTATATGTGGTTGCTGAGATTTGAACTCAGGACCTCTGGAAGAGCAGCCAGTGCTCTTAACCTCTGAGCCATTTCTCCAGCACCCCTTGAACTCATTCTATTGCCCAGACAGACTTTGAACTTACAGCCTCCTGCTTAGCCTCCAGAGTGGCTAGAATTACAGGTGTGAGCCACCAAGCTTGGCATCAACCTGATTTCATTCACGACAGTCTTGAGCTGAGGCAAGACTTGGGTTCCAGTATACATCTAGGGAGAGTCAAACATTCGTGTGGAACTAAGTGTCATCCCCAAGGCCCACTGGAGTCCTCACAATTGCTCAGACCAGAGATACAGCCAGCGGGTCTCTCTGCTGTGCCCAGCAGTTGGCCAAGGTTCCCAGTGAGCTCTTTCTACACATTTCACCTAAAGCATACTCCACTATTGTCCCCTAACCTAGCTTTGTTTCTTAGTTGCTTTCATCTTCATTCCCTATCTCTCCCCTGGGAGCCTTTGAGAGTTGAGACTTTGTCTAGCTGGTCCATCTTTGAGTTCACAACTCCTGAATATTTGCTGAGGAAGTGAAAGGACTAGCCAAGTATGGGCCCTTTGACTCTTCACCGTGGTCAATAATGAGTTCACACACATGCTCCCGATTAGAAAACCCTCTGTTAAAATGTGGCCATGCCTAAGGCCTAAGCTGAGGTCATCTTGAAGGCATCTGTAAATCCTTTACTCAAAGCTGTGCACAAAAACTCAAGGTCTGTTTAACACCTGCTTCTACACAGCAATCAGCCAGGCTCATGAGGAATTGGGCCATCTTGTCAGCCACACAGGAAAATGGCAGATGTTCTAAAGAAGGAACCAGACAAACACAGAAGAGGCAAGCATTTTTTACAGCTCTTTGACCCTCCCCTGAGAGCCAGAATTTGCATCTTCTCATACCCACAGCCCCAGAAGAGAGGCACATGCAATCAGTCATGGAATCAATGTGACTGTCAGGCCACGTCCTGTTGCCTTCTGATCAAGATGTAGCACCATGTCTGCCTGCACACCGACATGCTCCCTGCCATGATGATAATGGACTGCATACAGGCAGACATGGTGCTGGAGAAGGAACTGAGAGTTCTACATCTTGATCCGAAGGCAGCAGAAGAAGACTGTCCCAAACTGGGTGTAGCTTGAGCATATGAGACCTCAAAGCCCACCCCCACAATGATATACTTCCTCCAACAAGGCCACACCTAATCCAACAAAGTCATACCTGCTAATAGTGCTACTCTCAATAGGTCAAGCATTCAAACACACGAGTCTATGAGGACCAGACCTATTCAAACCACTTCATGTATTCAGAGCCAAGGTCATAACCAACATAGAAATTGAGAGGACATCAAAGATGGCTAGAAAGGAGACAGCAGTAGGGAAGGAAAGCATGAATGTCGATTGGACCTCATGCTGAAGGCCATAGGAGCATCTGAAGATTCTTGGGAAAGGAGCAGATGCACAGCTGTGCCTTGGGAAATTCATTTGTGCTTTATAAAAACCAGAAGCAAAGAACAGCCTGGAAGGCAAAAACTGCACTGAAAGGTCATTGCCATCCATGGCGGACATCACTGAGGCTTGGAAGGAAGAGGCATTCTGAGGTGGCATGGTATCATTTGGTCACAGGCCCCGAGTCGCTAGAGATGTTACCACCATTCTCAGCCTCAGGGCTGGGAAAAGAGGTGGGGTGGACACCAAGACACAGCAGAGAGAGAAGGCCTGAGGGGAGATAAGAAACCAGGGTTTGCACAAGGGAGTGACCATCCATGTCTCTTCTCAGGGTCTCCCCCATTTCACCTTCTCACCCTGAGGGTTTTAGGCTCCTCAGTTACAATCCCTCACATGGGAACGTCTCAAATTCAATCCGTGGCAAAAACAAAGAATAGAGGAGGGACCACTTTTCCCTCCTTTCCCACCCCTCACCTCTACTGTTTCCTTCTGGTTATGATTTGAATTAATAAATGGTACCAAGGTCAAACATTTCCCTCAGGAGCTTCGTTTCTGGTGAAGTTCCCCTCAGAGCACCCCTCTCGCGCTCCTTTTCCCATGGCTGCCCTCACGTCAGACCTTCTTCCCGCCAAGCTCCCTCTTGAGTCCCCGTGTTCCCCGACATTGTCTACACAGGGTCACTGATGCTGAGCATCCCTAGCCGCTCTTTCCCATACTAGCTCCTTTCCAGAGACGATGTTCTGTTTTTTTAAAGGATGCTGGTAGGACTAATGCCATGGGGGGAGGGCTCCTGAAGCCAAGGTAGCCCCACGGGACCTCCATTCTTCTCAGACGCTGTGAGGAGCCATGCGACGCAGCTGCCAGACCTAATTGCCTGTGTTTCTCCTCACATAAAACACGGTGGTTTAATGCGATGTTCATTTCTCTGGAAGTCTTGTGTGGGCTGAGGAAGCAGCTGTACCGTGTGCAGACCTGCTGTGGAGAATAGCAATGAGGACCGGAGGCCCAGTGGAGGCTCCATTAGGCATGCGTCAGGGAACAAGCGTTCCACAGGTCAGCGCAGGTGGTTGCTGTAGCCAGGCCTCACACAGGGGTCACTAGAGAGACTGGGGATCCTCTGAAACACAAGTATACTGCTTTGGGCCACTTTGGGTGGTGAACATTTTTCCTCAAATAGGAAAACATTTCTGAATGAGGCAACTCCTTCTCCCAGCTCTGAAGCTATTTGGTCCTGTTGAAAAGGGTGGTTTGGGGGGCTGCAAAATACATCAGCATATGAAAATAAATACAATTTCCTATCTGAGCTCCTAAATAAGGCTCTTCTCAAGATACCCTATAGATTGGAAGAAAGGCTCCATTTGGAAGTACGTCGTTTCCCTCCTGCTTCTGAATCTTGCACTCCCATAGGTAAAGTGGAAGAAAATGAGATGTTTGCAACAGACAAAGAGACAAGTTTCTGATCCCGAGAAGACTTTCTTAGCACAAATGCAGGATGTTGGCCTGGAAGCAACCCAGGAAGCCTGTTTAAAGGGATCTTCCCTCTCCAGCTGCTGAGAGCTCCCCAGTGGCCTTAACACGATTCCCCCCACACAGAGGGAGCTGCACAATGACTCCCCTCGACCCAGCCTGCGGGCCCGGCCAGGGAATGGCTTCTCTAGGATGCCACAGAGTAAATGGGAACAGGTATATCCCCTGCCTCCCACCCAGTAGAGTACCCTGAACCTGTAGGAACAGCTAGCTTTCCATGCTTCTTTTGTTTTTAATTAAGAAACGTTTCTACCATAGAGGACTGTAAAGGAAAATAATAAGACTGTCTACTTAAATTAATCTTTCGCCATATTTGCTTCAGCTGATTTAAAACTGGGCCGAACCCGCCCTTCTCACGTCTTCCCTCTCCCCTGCTCTGACAGGGCTCACTCACATCCTAGACTTCAGTCTGTTTACTATAAACGTGTGACTCTATAAGCTCTACAGATCACTGTGCTGTTGTAATTTTCAAAGCTCATTTACATGACAGTCATTCTATATGAATTCTCCTAAAACTAATTTTTTTTCACTCAGAATTATATTTTGGAAGAAACAACATGCCATGATCTTAACTAAAGAGACTCCTCACCATAAAGATGTCGATTCCACCTGACTTAATTTACAGATTGAATGCCGCTCCAACTTTTAAAACACAACCAGGTTTTCGCCCCTGGAGCTAGGCAAAGCTGACTATGAAATGGACTTGAAAGAAAAAGTAGGGCTGGCCAGTGGTGGCGCATGCCTTTAATCCCAGCACTCGGGAGGCAGAGGCAGGCGGATCTCTGTGAGTTCAAGGCCAGCCTGGTCTACACAGAGCTAGTTCCAGGACAGCTAGGACTGTTACACAGGGAAACCCTGTCTCAAAAGCCAAAAAAATAAAATAAAATGAAAAAGCAAACCCAGTCAGGGAATTCCCAAAGCAAAGAGCCGTGGGGAGGGCAGCACCACCAGAAGTTACACATACTGGAGAGCCTGTAATTAGGAGTTTGGTATTGGCACAGGAATACAGAGATAGGCTAGGGGAACCAACAGAAATCCAGAAATAGACCCATATGCATCTGGAAAGTTATCATATGAGAACGGTGGCCTCATAAATCTGTGTGCAGAGATTTTAAAAAAACAAACAAACAAATCAGTGGTGTTGAGATAACGGGATAGCCATATGGGAAGAATCAACCCTGGAACTCACAGCACACATAGAATAAAATTCAAAATAGCTCAGACATTTACTTGGGAAAACTAAAATCATATAGACACTAAAGAAAACCTGGGAAGAAAGCTTATATACCGTGAGTATAGAAAAATTCTTCTTAGGCAGAAGCAATAAGGGAGACGGCTATGACCTCCAAATGCATCAAAACAAAAACATTTCTGCAAGGCAAAAGCACGCCAGGCAAAGCACCAAGACAAACCACACCTGGGCAGAGACCTCCGGGTTTCAGTCCCAAGACACTATCACAGACAGCCTAGCCTATCCTTAACCAGGGCCCTGTCCTTTTCTAGACAGAAGCCACTGTAGGTGTCTCTCTATGTGGGGTCCTTGGATTCCAGTTTCCCATGGTGGGAATCTGGTTCCAACTCTGCAGCCATGCTGGGAAATTATTTAAACTCTGCCTATCTCAGAGTTCTTATCTACAATGAAAAAAATTGGCAATATCCACCTCTCATGTTGTAAGGAAAAATAATGAGTTCATCTGTCTAAAATGCTTAAAATACACAAAGCTTAGACGATTCTAGAGCTTTAGTTAATAGCAATTCTTGGGGGATTTTTTTGTGTTTGTATTTCAAGAGACAGGATCTCAATATGTAATTCGAGGTCCTTCTGCCTCCTCTCCAGAGTTCTGGGACAAAAGGCACAGCTCACCACATCTCAGTTCCTCCTATTTCTTGAGGTCCATGGCTTCCTATAAAAATCAAAGCCATGGCAGCAAACTGTCTGCTTGTAAGTCTTTACTGCAAGTAGGAAACCCACCCACTCACTGGTTAAGAAGCAATCTGTTGTTCTTCATCCCTTCTTCCCATTGACTGACAAGAAACAAACTCCCAACTTAATTGTTGCTGTCACCAAAGTGAGCCTAATGACACTTTGAAAGTAAGTTCTTACCGTTGCCTATTTTTGTTCTCTCTCTCTCTCTCTTTCTCTCTCTCTCTCTCTTTCTCTTTCTCTCTCTCTCTTTTAATTTCTCCACTTTGCCATAATCTGTTCTATTAGTTTCTTCTTTTTTTAAACCTAACTGTGTGTCTGTATGTCCATGGAGGCTAGGTGTTGGATCCTCTGAAGCTGAAGTTACAGGCAGTTGGGAACCACCCAACATGGTTGTTGGGAACTGAGCTCAGGTCCTCTGGGAAAGCAGCAACTGAGCCATTTCTCCATCCCGTATTAGTTTTCAGTTAATAGAATCTCTTTTATTTATTTTTTACCAAATTCATACATAAAAATACATGGTTAAAATATTGTATTGCATTGACTTTTATATTTAATGTGTGTGTGTGTGTGCACTGTGTGTGTATGCACGCTTGCCTGTGCATACAGACATTCTAGAGAACTCATGTGAAGGTCAGAGGACAACTTGCTGGAGTTGGTTCTCTCCTTCCACCATGTAGGCCTGTGGATGGAGCTCAGATTGTCTGACTTGGCAAGAAGTATCTTTACTTGCTGAGACATCTTACTGGCTTTAAACAATGTATCTTAATATGTATTTTATTAGTTTTAATAATGAATCTGGTTTTGTCTATTATCCTTCTAATTACTTCTGCCCTTATCATTTCTCCTACTTTTCTTTCTTTTTTGTTCTTTTTTAGTTTTTTGAGACAGGGTTTCTCTGTGTTAACAGCCCTAGCTGCCTGGAACTTGCTTTGTAGACCAGGCTGGCCTTGACACAGAGATTGTCCTGCCTCTGCTTTCTGAATGCTGGGATTACAGAGATGCACCACCACTGCCCCACTTCCCCTACTTTTCTTGAAGTTATTTTATTATTTTGCCCTTTTGGGTTGTATTGGTATTTTCTGTTTAGTTTGCTGGTAGATTGATTGTCTTTGTGAAAAGAAGGAGGCTAAGTGATCTAAAGTCTAACTCATGAAGGTAAATCTAGGCGTGGCGACACGTGTTTGGGATCCCAAAACTGGTGGAAGAGCTCACTGCGTATCCCAGGCTGACCTTGAACTCAAGACCTTGCCTCAGTTTGGGATTGCAAATGTGTCACTAGGCCTGGCTTTACCCTTCTGAGTTAGACTCGAGACTGCCTGTCTTTCTTCTTTTCTAGCCTTTACATTTAAGGCTGGACAACGCTCCAGTCTGCTTCTTTTAGCTCGGTCCCACACGTGCTGACGGATTATGGCAGCCAGAACTACCATTTACTGACGCCCACCGTTCTCCTACCCACAGGAACAATACATTTCTTCATTCCCATCCAGTCTGGCTGCCTGGAAATGTGAGCAGAAGTGATAAATGGCATTCTGCAGTGATTTGAGGCTCCCCACAGCTCTCCTTACCAGCTGCAGCGACGGGGGACTTTCCAGATTGGCAAGGCTCGGTCAGCCTTGCTCTCTAAGTAAAGATGACATGAAGCCGAATGTCTTCCTGTTGGTGACAGACGTGTAACAGAAGGGGAGGACAGAAGTGTGGTGGGACACACCTGTAACCTAAGCACCACTCAAGAGGCTTAGATAGGAGGGTTGTGAGTTAGAGAACAGGCCAGACTATATGACCAGACCTTGATCCAGAGAAGGAAGAACAAGAGCAGGTGGAGGAGGAAGAGGAGGGAGAGCAGGTGGAAGAGGAAGAGGAGGGAGAGCAGGTGGAGGAGGAAGAGGAGGGAGAGCAGGTAGAGGAGGAAGAGGAGGGAGAGCAGGTAGAGGAGGAAGAGGAGGGAGAGCAGGTGGAGGAGGAAGAGGAGGGAGAGCAGGTGGAGGAGGAAGAGGAGGGAGAGCAGGTGGAGGAGGAAGAGGAGGGAGAGCAGGTGGAGGAGGAAGAGGAGGAAGAACAGGAAGAGGAAGAAAAAGGGCAAAAACCCTTTGGTGAGTGGGTACACCATTAAGACTTGAATGCTGTTTCTTCTCTCAAAATTTCTTAGTTTACTCTGGCTGACACATTTAATTGTTCTTATTGGTGTCAGACTTCAGTGCTTTCTAATTTCTTTTGGGATATATGAATGATCTAGTAGTTTTTGTTTTTACAATTAATTGCAGGCTTGAAATGGCAGTGTTCTCTAATTGCCGCATCTGGCACCTGCCAGTTTGGTGATCAACCTGGGTTAGTGTGTGGACATTTCCTTGCATTATTATTTTTTTTCTTTCTCTTGGTTGACCATGACCGAAAGAAGCACACCGCACTCTTCTGTGGGGTCTTTAGTTTTATTTTGTGCTCTCAAGGCAGGCTTGCTGTCTGCCGAGTGCTCCTCTGGCTTCAAGTCTCAGTTCTCTAGGGAAGGGAAGGCATAGAGGATTAATCTGCTTTTTCCAGTCTTGGGCTCTTTGACTATTCTAAGAAAACTGGGCTTCTTCTTCTTCTTCTTCTTCTTCTTCTTCTTCTTCTTCTTCTTCTTCTTCTTCTTCTTCTTCTTCCTCTTCCTCTTCCTCCTCCTCCTCCTCCTCCTCCTCCTCCTTCTCCTCTTCCTCCTTCTCCTTCTTCTTTTTCTTCTGATGTGTGTGTGTGTGTGTGTGTGCGCATATGTGCCTATCTTTGTTATTGTTAGTTTAATTTTTCTTGTTTTTCAAGATAGGATTTCTCTATGTGACCCTGGCTGTATTTGAATTCACCCTGAAGACCAGGATGGCCTAAACTCAGAGATCCACCTGCCTCTGACTCTTGAGTTCTGGGGATAAAGGCATGCACCAGTGCTCCAGACTAAGGGGTATTCTCATTAACATGTGGGTCATCCTTATTCCCTGAAATTGTGACAGCCCACAATGAGTTTTGGTGACCTTCATTTTTGAGTAAAAACCAAGAGTTCCTAGTCTGCCATAGATATGTGACACAGAGAGATGGAAGACACACTTTGAATCTGGACTGTGTGGTACCTTCATGGAGCTGGGAGGATAGATCTGCTTGCAGAAAACTCTGTTGTCCAGATCATGTCCTAGCTTGACCATCTTGCTGAGACTTCCTGGGCATGGAGATGTTCTCACTGTGTCCCTGACAGGCCAACACCGAGAATGGGAAGATGCCAAGAAGATTCTTGCCTGGGGCAGGAACAGTCTTCTTCCAGAGTCTGACAGGCTGGATGCTCATGCAGGACTAAAGGACTGTTGTCAGTGTCCTGAGAGAGATGGTGACAATGACAACAGTTGGCAACAGAAAAAGAAAGATAGATATAGGGATGGGCCCATGCAGAAAACTGTGTTTCCAAGACATATTAGAGCCAGTTATAAAAGCAGTTTGGGGAAACTTTAAATTCTACTCTGAAAAGGCTATGCTTAAGATAAAAAGAAATGGGGAGCTTCTAGAAGTTTTGGCAGAAGGGGCTCACAGTAAGAAATAAATCTGGACGTATCAATAGATTAAAATGTGCCAAGAATTTGATGTGGGGTGTTGGATGCTTATGACTATCAAAAACAAAGGGACCAGCCAGGTGGTGGTGGCGCACGCCTTTAATCCCAGCACTCGGGAGGCAGAGGCAGACGGATCTCTGTGAGTTCGAGGCCAGCCTGGTCTACAAGAGCTAGTTCCAGGATAGGCTCCAAAGCCACAGAGAAACTCTGTTTCGAAAAACCAAAAAAAAAAAAAAAAAATTAAAAAAAAAACAAAGGGACCAGACTCCTATCTCAGTGGACTTGAGAACAGAGAAGGAAAACTACAAGGGCCAGCCACGTGACAAGTGCCACAGCCAGGACCACAGTGCTGCCAGCTTTAACATCCTGTGCATTGCTTACTAAGCACCTTTGTCTTGAAACTGTGTGCAGAGCACATTATTATTCATATTTTATAGATGAGAGAGCTGAGGCAGGAAGAATTTAGCATCGTTTCCGCAGTCAGCAAGTCAATAGGAGACTAGTATCTGGGATAGAAAGACCGTTTAGCAATCCCTTGCTGTGTGATCCCGGAAATCTTGCTCCTCTGTACTGGATATATCCATTGGTGAAGGTCAAGTTGAAATAGTCCATGCAAGCACCAGGAACATAGGAAGCTCTTGATGATTGTTGTAACTTTCACTGCTGCTGTTGTTGCTGTTCAGAGTACGGGTGCCAGAAATAATGGCACCCAAAGCCAAGGTTGGAACTCTAAGATCACAGAGGTCTAAAGCCCTCTCCTCTGAGCCAACATCCTCCCGGTGAATGGACTCTAATCCTTCCTGCTTCACCTCAGTCACCAATGATGAAGTTCAGAGGCCGCTGGATGCCAGGGGTCTTCTTTCTACTCTCCAGAGAAGAGCTCGTGAAACTAAGTCTACTTTAACATTGAAATCCTGATTTGTCTTCAGCCAGAAGCACACAGCTACTTCTATCCCAAGATAAAACCAGAGGCAAATTCTTTCCACAGATGTCTTCTGGCTCTGCACAGGGAATAAAATGGGTACCACTTAAATAGACACAGCACAGGCTCGGGATTGTGTTGGATGCCAACTCTCATCCTTCTTCAGAGCTCCCTTCTGTTTAAGCTGATGCAGACTCCCTACTTTAAATAGAAATGATAAATTATTGACTATCATCGTGATTGATTTGCAGACTGTCTGCTGACCACAAAATTGTTCCAATTGTCTCCCAAAAGAAAATTCCATAAGTCATTAGCACACACCCCACACCAACATCTGTCACCTTAACGATACCACAATTGCTCTTTGACACTAATTACCTTTTCTGACTAATTTTCGATGTGGTATTTTGCTAATGACTGAGACTCAATACAAAAAAAGCCTCATTTTCCCTAAGCCTCCCATAGCCTATGGACTTTCACGCCCACGTGGTGGTTATTAACAGTGCGTCTAGTCCAGACTGATGGATCTGGGTTGCCTCCCTTTGAGCAGAGACTCTCTATTCCAGGATCCTTGACATAAACATCATTTTATCTATGGAGTCCCCAAAACATGGAGAAATAGAGGTTGCGAAGGTGAGTTTTGAACTTGGAGAGACAGTCATGAAAAGTGGTTTTCCATGGCTGGGTTGACAGGTGTCAGCTTGGCTCTCACACATACCTGGCTGTGTGTCATCCTCACAGCATCCTCCTGCAGTCCTCCAGGGTGGTTAGGGCCTCACCCATGCTACACAAGCATGCTATCTCTGAGCTACATCCCCAGCCTTGGATTCTGGACCTCTCCCATACCTGCCATCCCACACCTGCCGTCCCACACCTGCTGTCCCACACCTGCTGTCCCACACCTGCTGTCTCACACCTGCATTGCAGGAGCATAACAGAAAACCTCTGCAGTGACTTTCCCCATGGCTGGGGCCAGCACAGGTGACACTTCTAATGAACAGAACCTGAGAGGAGTGATGGGGCTGTCATCTCAGAGATTCAGTTACAGATGAAAGGGACATAGACGAAGGCCACATGACAGACAGAGTAGCTGGAGCAAGGAGACCAGCACTTGGCAGCAGGCAGGAAGGTGATCTCTGCGGGCTCTCTCAAAACCCTGTCAAAGAGAGTTCCTGAAAGTCATGGGTATAGGAAGACCTTATTCACTCTTCTGCAACTCCTAGGGTATCTGCTGTGTTCCCAGTCTCCCAATGTGCCAAAGGACTGTGTTGTTGGTTTCTGACCTTGACTTGAAGACCTGGTAATCCAATATTGTCCTTCATCCGGCAGTTAGCAGTAGAACAATGAAGCACCACCTTACAGTAGGGGGCAAGGCTGAAAAACGATAGTTTCCCATAGTGGAAGAACATTCTGGAAGAGCAAGAGTAGCTGGATTCTGCCTGTAGAAAATGCCTTGGGCAGGTGGAAGGGGGGTAAAAGGCATATTTGCACTTCCTTCTGTCTGGGCAAATTCTTATTCTGGCAAGACCCAGAAGCATATTCTTTATGTCAGTGAGAGTTCTCAGAAGGGACAGCCCACAGAAAGTGTCTATCACTGGCTCTCTATATCTGGTGGCTCCACATTGGTAGATAAGCCCAGGTATAGCTCAAAATTATTTTTCAAATGATGTCTGTACTGAATATGTACAGACATTTTTTCTCTTGTTGAATATTATTCTCTAGGTGACACAATGTAATAACTATTCACATTGTATCAGACATTAAAAGTAATATAGAGACAATTTAAAGTATATGATATATATCAGTCAGATTTCATTTTGATAACAAAATATCTGGGATAATAAAAGGCTTATTTTGGCTAACAGTTTCATATTGCCCAGGGAATCGGAGTGTGTCACGGCAGGAGCTTGTGACAGAGGGGGTTTTCCCCTGCAGGGGCCAGAAAGCAAAGAGAAACAAATATCCCAAGTGAAATTTTAGAAAGAAATAAAAAAGAAAGGAAGGACATCACTGATTCTGGGTTTCAAAAAAAAAAAAAAAAGAAAGAAAAAATGAATGAGTCCATGACTGCTCCTAGGTACGGGTGGAGGAGAAAGTTTATTGTGGGTAAAAGGGCGAGTGGAGTCAGAGGCAGGGGCGACTGGGAGAGTCCAGAGTGAACATGACCAGGCTGAGCTGGGCCACATGAGAAGAGGGGGAGGGACCAGGGAAGAGCCAGACCAAGAGGCCAGCAAGGTAAAGAGTAGACGAAAAGGCAACATAACCAAAATTATATAGAGAAGGGCAGCTGTCAGGACAGGCAGCCCAATACCTGGGCTGGAGAAGTTTCGGGTAGGGGCAGGGTGTACCAGCTAGGGACTGAGGGATGCTGGGAGAACCTGGTATCCAGGTCCACTGTAATATGTTAAGTAGGCACCTCCACCATTTGCCAGGGTTTGAGACAGTGTTTTGACCCCAAGTGTGTATCTTCAGTGATGTCAATTTCTGTACTCAGCTCCATCTCTTCCAAGTTCCATCATCTCCCAGCAGCATCCTGGGCTGATGGTCAAGCCTTTAAGACACAAGATTAAGCAATCACACAGGGAAGGGGAATACACGAGTCCTGAATAAATACTGTACCATTATATGTAAGGGATTCAAGCCCCCATGGGGATGGAAGCCTAAGAGCCATTCTGGATTCAACTCCTTGTAGACAATAGGAAAACGGCAACTCAGCTCTGGAAGCCGAGAGGTCCAAGACAAGTTGCCACTGTCCACCAGCTGATAACCTCAAAGAGCTTTGCTGTTGCTCTCTCTGAGGTTGGAGGTCCTGGAGTCGGAAGAGCCAATGTGTGAGGGCAAGAGGTAGACGATGGTACAGCTGCCGGAGTCAGCCAGCAAGGAGTCACATGCTTCCTCCTCTGCCCTTTCGTTCCCCCAGCACTTGAGCTGGTTGGATGAGGCCCACCATGCTGGGGAGGGAAGGCTTATGAGACCACCCCTTCTGTTGCTCATCTGGACGTGCCCACAGACATGCCTGCGAAGAACGTTCAGCCAAGTGTTTGGGCATCAGGATCAAACTGTCATAAAACAAACTGTGACAGCCCTGGAGGCACAAAACATCTCAACAATGGTCCCCATTTCACAAGTGGAAAAACCTGAGGTCTGGAAAAAGGGACTCTTAGTGTCCCGACCAATACCTCCCCAGCACCAAGGGCCCTCACCTTGAAGCTCTCATTTCCATCCAACCCTTTCTGTGTGCTCTCGGGTAAGTGCTTCACTTCCTGCAGCCCACATCTCCTCTCCTTCCAGGTTAGGATAATATTGAAACAGCCTCCTGGACACCCCTTACCACCCCGACCCCTCTGCAAATACATGGAGGATTTAATGAATGAGGTCCATCTCTGACAAGGCTCAGTGTGGTACCTGATGCGGAGGAAATGTATGAATTAATGCTTGACGTTATAGAAGGATTGATGACAAATTCCGTGAAGAATGTCAAAAATACTACGGGGAGCCATGTTTGTAATTTATAAGACTCTCTAGCCCACAAATACAGCCAGTCTCTTCCCCTACAAAATCCATACAATTTTCTGAAAATCTCAAGATTGATGGCACCCTTGGTCAAAGCATCAGGCAAGGCAGCCATCAAAAGCCAGCCAGAACCATCCATTCCACCCTGCGTCGATAGTCTGCAGCAAGACGGAGATTTGTTGGCCAGCATCCTGGAAAGTCCGTAAAGCAGAGGAGGCTGGGCAACAAGATCGGTTTAATTCTCCCTTTCCAAAGGGTTGTTATTCAATGTATCCTTCCTTCTCACAGCAAAGTAAATCACTGGCCGCCATTCCCAGCTGCAGATCCACAGATGAGCAGCCACCACCGGCCGCCCGCCCAGCCTACTGCTAGCCCACACTAACTCATACCCAGGAATCAAGAGGCAAAAGTGATTAGTTCTTGAGGTAGCTGCCTAACAAAGAAACCCATCCCCTCTATCCTCCCAAACACCTTGAGATCGGTCTCTATTAAAATCTGGGAGAAATGATGATTGCACGCCCCCACCCCCACCCCATCCCCAGTCCCAGTTTGAGGTTTACGCTCATTAGCAGCTGAGACCAGCTGCAGGGCTGCTGGCTACCAGAGGAGCCAGTGGCGGCTGTGAAATTAATGAAGTTCTTCCTTGCCCTCCTGAGCCTGCATAATCTACAGCCACTGTGGGTCAACGGCTAGGAGCCTGGAGGGAGCGTTCCTACCAAAAACACCCCAGGCATTCTGCTTAATAAAGTAACATGAGCTCCACATTTGATTAAGAAGATTGCAGTTTTAAAATGCACTGGGAAGTAGAGCCAGGCGGAACTGGCTGCGTCTCACAGGAGAGGCTCTCTGGAGGACCTTGCAGGGTGTCGGTGGTGATGTCATTGAGTGACTGGGCAGGGCTAGGTAGGAGTAGGGAGGGCAAGGTCACAAGCACCATCTCCAGGGAACACACTCTCCTGTCATGTGTAACTGGGGGGCACATCTGAGTCTTCCTGGCCTGCACAAAGCCCCCAGGCTAGAGGAAGTCCATAGATGGGGTGGCTAGGAACAGCCCGTGCTGGTGACTTCAGGGAAGCTAGGCTTGACACGTGAAGCCACAAAGGCAATCCTAACAATAAGGGCCAAGAAGAAAATTCATTTTAACGCCCAATTTTCACAGTGAAATAATATCCCTTGGCTTTTGTAAATCAATCCCTTACCTGACTTTCATAGTAGAGGTACACAGTATGTCCATCTTTGGCTACTTTGTCAACATCAGGACCCAGGGTACAAACATCCTCTCCAAAGCCCCACACAGCCCCAGAGGATTCACCATCTGAAGAACCTTGCCCTCTCCTTTTCTTCCTCTGCCTAAGAGGCCAAGAGATCTCATCAGTCTACTGCCTAGACCCCACTGAAGCAAGAGGCCATCATCCGCCATCCTTTATTTGCCTTTCTCATTGGAACTCAAGCCAGAGGCTGGAAGCGCAATAGCTATTTTGAGGCCAGAAAGTGGCAAGTGTGTGCATGCACACCTGTATACACATATACACCCCCCCACACACACACCCAAACACATATACATGCATCAACACAAAACAAAAACACAAACAGAGCAAACATACAAAATACATACCATTTGGGAGCTGGGGAGATGTCGCCATGGGTAAAGCACCTGCTGCTGAATTGGCAGGACTTGGCCTGGGCTCTGAACATAGCCAGTCACATCCTTACCTCTCAGCAGCAGCCAGCACCAGTGAGCGTGACTGCTCTACACCCATGGCTCTCACAAGTGGCTATTGTCACAGCTTTCCAGTTCAGGCCTTGGGACCCTGGGCACTAGGGTTTTAGCTCCTGGGCCTTGGTGTCAGGACCTTTGTCTCTTAGGGCTTGGCAGCTCCCTGGACCAGTTTCAACACCAGGACCCACAGATCCCCTATCTTCAATTCTTCATAGCCTTCTCTGTTTTCTGTTTCCCTTTGGCATCTCTGTTCCTAGCCTCTCTCTAGAACGCTTCAGCCAGCCTCTTGCTATTTCTCCCACCAACCCCATGATTGCCCCGACTGCCACCACTATCACTGCAGCACTGAGAGCTCCTCTTCGTGTGACCAGTTCCGCCTCCTTTACTTACAAGAACAATCCAAAGCTGTCAAGAGAAAGAGCAGTTGGGAGGAAATGAAGGATTTACTATTCCCACCCTTCCACTGAGCCAGCATGGCTCCCCTACAGCCTGAGTGAGATGAGCTGAGGGTCAGCAAGGTCACCCAGAGTTCACTGAAGCTTGTCCTGCTTAGAGCAGTGGCCGTGATGGCTCCGAGTCTGTCTGCAGTTGCTGAAGTGTCCTAGGAATGATTCAACAGTATCCAGCCGCCAGCCAGGAGGGGAGCTTCTGCAATGATCCCCCACCCAAGGCTGTCAGATGTAAGGAGAAGGCCTGTGAATTGGCCTGCCCTTGACAGTTCTAGTATTCACAGAAAACAAATGCTTTCATGTGAGCCTCACCAGAGCTCAAGACAGAACAGTTCCAATAGCATTCAACCGTCCTTGATAGATCCAGCCCTAGTGGCCCCGGGAGAGGTGGGATTTTACAGTATTGACACAACTAACCTCACAATCAAAAGAAAAAGGGGGGAGGCTTCCTTGATACTAACAAGGGGCAGAAAGATGAGGACTGGAGCCCAGAAGAGTTGTCAGTTGTCTGAGGTCACACAGTTAACAAACAACACAACAGTCCCTTGGGCAGTATCAACTTTACCCCATCTCCTGCCCTTCGCAATCATTGTAGGCTTAGACTAGAGCGAAGGGATTCTAGCTCTCTCACAGCCGAGATCGCCACGGATCTAAGGGCTCTTTTGCTCAGAGCTCAAAGGATGAAGACAGGTTTTCCAGGAAAACACATGGGCTCCTCGGCCCCCTGCTGACCCCTGCCCTACTCCACAGCAGAGCTTTCAATAGCAACTTGGGAAATCCATGTGCGTTACGCAACCTCACCAGCCTGGAGCATGTTCTCTGCAACACGGCCTGTGTTCTTCGTGGGAAGCTGGCCCATTTCCTGCACTGCACTCCAACTGTGCTGTGTGGGAACAGGACAGTCCTCTGTCAGGCCAGTCTGATCTAGGTGAGGTGGGCGGGCCAGACTAGAGATAGGTGATGGTTTACCGTGGCAGATTCTTCCTCCAGATGTGTAACTGGGGATAGGTGATGGTTTACCGTGGCAGATTCTTCCTCCAGATGTGTAACTGGGGATAGGTGATGGTTTACCGTGGCAGATTCTTCCTCCAGATGTGTAACTGGGGATAGGTGATAGTTTACCGTGGCAGATTCTTCCTCCAGATGTGTAACTGGGGATAGGTGATGGTTTACCGTGGCAGATTCTTAGTCCGGATGTGTAACTGGGGGATAGGTGATAGTTTACCGTGGCAGACTCTTCCTCCAGATGTGTCACTGACACCCTTTTCCATGAGAAAGTACATTGTTTAGGCCACCAGCAGCAAGGACAAATCTTATTTATTCTCTTTGTTTAATCAAAACAATGGAACTTCCTTCAAGCTTTGAATATACTAGGTCAAAGAACTCTGCCTTAGCTCCTCAGACCCTGACACCAACACACACTTCAGCTGCATATCACCACAGAGGTTGACTTGTGCCAGTGAGCAAGTGACCCAGGACATGGTGTAGCGCCTCTAATCCATGCAACAGTCTGTGGAATCCAGAGCACCACAAACTGCTCGCCATGCTAGTAGAGCCTACGAGGGAGCCCACTCTGTTTGCAGTTGGTACCTGAGGTGACACGGTGTGATGAACCTGTTCTCCAGACAGGCAAACTGAGGCCTGGTGATACTCAAGAAGTTGGTCCTGCACACCATCCTCCCCACCCATTTTCCAGTACACTGGGCACTCACCAGATGCCTGTGGAAGGGACTAGAAAAGAATGCTGGGCTCTGGGCAGAATGGGTACCAAGGAAGAAAAAAGGAAAACCCTCAAGACATTTGGGGACATCAGCACATGAGATGGCCATGTGCCATAGGCCTGTGGACATAGAATTGAAGTACTGAGAAGGATATGTTTGGTGCAAACGGCAGCATCTACCTGAAATCCGTTATCCAAGGTTGGGATGCTCTATTAGATGGCATGACAGGACCATCTGAAGAGATTACCTCAGGTACAGCTAGATGCAGAGTCTAAATTATGAATGTCCCTGGGCTTGTTGGTCCCATGTTTTCCTCTGGTCCTACTAGGGCAAGCTCTGTTTGTTTAACAGAAAGATGGCAACTGAAAACCCCAGTCTCACCTTCTAGTCTTCATTCCCAGGTGGCAACTCATGGCCCCCATTGTGCCAGGACAAGCTTCCGTATGGCACTAAAGGAGGAGACAGTTTTTGACTCAGACTGTGCCCTTTGACGAGCCGGTGGCCAAGTGGACACTCTGATATTTGCCCTCCCTTACTAATGTCCAGGCTATAGCTACTTCTGCATCGAGGTCCCTCTGTCCCCTTCTGGGTCTCACGTCCCTCTCTGGATTCTCTAGGAAAGACCACACACTGCAACATGACCCAGGAGAATGTCCCTGGCAGGAAGCTGGGGCAACTCAAGATGGCAGGAGCTGTGATTGGGAGAAAACGCAAGCTTACGCTGTCTAAAGACAAAAGAATGGATCTCCAGGGAAAGCTTTTCAACAAAATGGAAACAGCATCGGAGATGGTTTCGCTGTGCCGTACGGAAAAACTGATACTGGGATCCGGCCAGCTTGACAGAGCTCCCGCTGGAGCGCTGGTACTTTCTACACGGGAATCCAGTCTGTTAGATAACGCTGATTAAAATGCTCTCATTCAAAATGTCTTTTGGATCACAGTGTCCCCAGAAGCAAAGGAGGTGGGTCAAAATGTGACAGTCCATGAGCAAAAGGCAAGGCAGAAGGGCCAGAAGCTGAGGTGGGATGGAACCATGCCCTAAGAGATGAGGGGCAACTCACAAAACGCTGAGGAGCAGGGAGTGGGGAGGCTGGACAGGCAGATGCCAAGTGCACTGCCCCCTGTGGCTCTGCTAAGGCCACACTCAGAGGCTTTCTTCCTACAGGTGTCCCCAGGAGCTCTTGCAGGGGGGAGGAGCTCTTTTACCCTCTGTCAGCTTTTTCCAGCCTTCCTGGCTTCCTCCAGTGCCATCACGATGCCAAATAAGAATAGCAAGCAAAATGCTAGACAAGAGCTTTTCCTCCCCCCCTAAATGCCATTTATTATTTTTGTATTCTAACCGCAAATACAGTGTGGTGCAAGGCAGGCCTCTCAGAAGCCCGCCTCCCCCTCCTCCCTGCCGCAAAGACAACAGAAAAAGACAGCAGCAGCCCAACTTTGCTGACCAAGGACTACCTCTGACTGGAGCCTGCTGACGGAGGAGGCTCAGGTCAAGAAAGCCAACAGCAGGTGGAGCAAGGCAGAGCCAACACCGCCATCCTGATGCCCATGTGAGCCTGAGCGTACTCTGGCTGCTCTGATCAGAGTCCCACATCCCACGCGCAGCTAAGTCACCAGGGTGGGCGTGGCAGACACATATAGGTCACACACGCCTCCATAACAGCCCCACAGGGCAGACATGAAGTGAAAATCCCCTCCCCACTCATGCTTAATGAATGTCTCCTGGACAAGGTCAAGATTGCTACTCCATTTCATGGATGAAAACTTAAGGTCACGGGTATAAATTCCTTAATGAAGATCTCACAGTTGGAAAGCAATGGAATCACCTCGTAGACCTTAGCTTGTGGGGCTCTAGAGTTGGGTTCCCCCCACCTTTATTTATCATATGCAAAAAGAGCAGACAGGGTACAGGGCAGAAAGGAGGATAGGGCAGGGTAGAGAGGGAAGGGCCATAGATGAGAAAGCTAGGCCCAAGACTCTACCATTCCATTTCGCAGAGCCCTCAAATTCAGCAACACCCACACATCTATAAACTCTCTCTCAAATCCAGTAGAAAGCAAGGTGAGTCATCTTTGGTCAAGAAAATCTCTCCACTAAAAAACTCTTGTGGGCAGCAGGATGGCTCAAGGAGGTGAAGACGCCTGCTCCCAAGACTGAGAATACGCAGTCAGTCCCTAGGACCCACACAGCAGAAGGAAAGAGCCAACTGCTTCAACTGACCCCCACCCCTGATGCACACATTAAATAAATAAAAATTTAATTTATTTTTATTTTTTGTTTTATGTATATGGGTGTCTTGCCTGTGTGTGTGATGTGAATCAGGTTTATGCAGTGCCTGCAGAGGCCAGAAGAGGGTGTCAGCTTCCCTAGAACTGGAATTACAGAGGGCTATCACGTGGGTGCTAGGAACTGAACCTGGATCCTTTGCAGGAGTAGCAGGTATTCCTAACCATTGCGCCATCGCTCCAGCCCACTAAAATGTAACTGAAAAACATTAAGGATTTGCTTTTCTTTAATTTTCCAGGTCAGAGTCCCTGGATGGATAGAAAGGGGTTTCTTTTAAGTGTCACTGCCACGACTCCCTGCCAAGTTACAAGCTGATACCTGACAACCAGCAAATGCACCCAGACTTCAGGAGTACCACTGAGGATAAAATGGCCCAAGCTCTGGCCAGCCTGCCCCCTATCCCATACTCCCCAACCCTCCATCCCCCTCACTCCCCACACTCTCCCACCCCAACCCCCAACTCCCCCACACCCTCCCATCCCCCACCCCCTACTCCTCCAACTCCCCAGCCCTTCACCCCCCAACACCCTCACACACACACACACACACACACACACATACACACACACGAATACACCCTTGTTCGCCCCCAACCCTTTACTGCCTCCCATCCCTCCCACCCCTACTCTCCCCCCATGCCCTTCAGACTCTTGTCTTCCCAACCCAGGAAGTTGTACTCCACAGCCTTTGGGAAGATAAACAAAAACAGCTGCTATTTTTGAAAGGGTATTTTTGTCAAACAATCTCTGGTTTCCTTCAGGAATTTCAGCCACATAGCCCCCTTGGTGGTGCGGTTTCCGGAGCTGACACACATCCGATTGGGCAATTGGCATTGTTACTTCTGTCTGTCAACCCCTCAAAGTTTCTGCTCCTAGGAAGTCACACCCAGGCCCCGCAGTGTACCAAATCCCTCCTCCATCCCCGAGTCCACTAGTGTCACTCAGCCCTTGCCTCTCTCAGAGGACAGGGTGACACAAAGGGTCAGAGAACTGTGAGCCTGCTGTGGAAGTTCACACCTTTAATCCAAGCTCTCGGGAGATCGAGGCAGAAGAATCAAGGTCCAAGGTCAGTCCAGGTTTATGAGACCCTGTCTCAAAAAAAAAAAAAAAAAAAAAAAAAAAAAAACTAAAAACAAACAAAAAGGTTTCATAGAAGCAGGGCTCACTTCTTCAGCGTTCTGTCTAAGGAACAACTCGTGGCTGGGTGTTTATAATGCAGTGTTGGGCAAGGTAGTTCATGCTTCTAATCCTAGCACTAGGGCTACAGAGGCAAGAGGATTGCTATAAATTTAAGGCCAGCCTGGTCTACACAGTGAGTTCCAGACCAGCCTGAGCTATACAGTGAGGCCCTGTCTTAGAGGTGTGGTGTGGTGTGTGTGTGTGTGTGTGTGTGTGTGTGTGTGTGTGTGTGTGTGTGTGTGTGCGCGTGTGTGTGGTGTGTATGCACTGTGCACGTATACATGTATGTGTGTCCATGAGGCAGTGCATCCATTTATCCTTCCAACCTACCTTTCTCAAAGACCCTGTGTGTTGGTGCCATGCTGGAGGTTTGGAGAAGGGGTAGCAGACCCAGCAAACCACGACCACTAGCAGCTCCAGTGAGAAGCCCGAGTCCAGGTCCAGGATGCCCAAAAAGCAGAGACCAGTAGATCTACTCTGAGTGGATGCAAGGGGAAGCCCCCTAAGAGTCGGAGCACTCTCAGGAAGTATGTATGAGTTAGGCTGGCTTCATCAAGTATCCCAGGAGGTGACAGAAAACGGGAAAGAGTTCAGGCATTTAGATACTCTGGGTAGTCCAAGGCCAGAGCTGCAAGGTACCCCAGGATGCACTGGGGGCTCCCTCAGGACACCGCTAGAAAGGCCTGGAAGTTATCTTCCCTCCGTTGCTGGACACCCTGGCTAATCTCCATCTTGCACTCAGTGTTGCGATCCCCCACATTCCTCCTGGTAGGTAAACCGTGCTTGTCACTTTTCTCAGAGACCCAGCAACCGGGTGTACATGTTAATTGAGCTTTGCAGCTACTAACGAATGAATGCTGAAGGCTTCCTTGTGGGAAGGACCATTCCTGAATAATAAGCAGAACCAAGATTCAGAGCCAGGGAACATGTTATCTGAACCTGGATCCACGATTCATCTGGTACAGATGTTCAGATTGAAGACCACCTGCGGCTACCATACCCGAAGGGGTGTCATGCATGTTGTAGTTATCACACTGCATATTAAGATGGGAAGAAGTCCTGAGCATCCTAGCTGGTCTGTGGGTTTGGGAAAACATGAGGAGAATGCCTTCCCCATTATCCCACAAGGACACAAATGTCCATCAAGTTTCACCCTGATTGGTCAGAGAACTAGGAATTCAGTGGGTTTTGCTGTTGTTTTTTTATTTCTTCTACTTCCTAATTCACCCCTGTTTCTGATGCTTTACTTAAGTTCTCTGCCAGGCGGTGGTGGTGCATGCCTTTAATCCCAGCACTCGGGAGGCAGAGGCAGGCAGATCTCTGTGAGTTTGAGGCCAGCCTGGTCTACAAGAGCTAGTTCCAGGTCAGGCTCCAAAGCTACAGAGAAGCCCTGTCTTGAAAGGGAAAAAAGTTCTCTACCAACACATGCATGTTCATACACACACACACATACACACATACACACGTGTGTATATACACATGTAAAAGCACACTCAACTTCAAGAGGCCCGTCTCCTCAGCCAACTGAACGAGTGACTTCCTACCTCATTCCAGAGATCAGTCACATTTAGCCACAATGGGGTGGAATCGGCCACATATTCCCCACCCCGGAACGAGACCCTACTAAATGCTGTTGGCCTCGTCTCTAGGCTTCTTCCCAAAGCGGAGAGCTGCTGAGCATGGACCTTGGCTGGCAGAGCGTGCCAGAGAATTTGTCACAGCTCTGCTCTTTCCACGCTGCGCCTCGGTCCTCGTCTGTGTCTGCGATGCTGTCAGAGCGGTGAAGGATTTTAATGATTCAGCACCATGTGGCCTGGATCAGGCCATGGGTCTAACACAGCATGAGGGTGGATGGCAGCAGGTCACTTCTCTCTGCCGCCATCCCCAGACTCTGTAGTTGGCTCATACAGAAGCTGACAGATGCCCCAGGTTGGGGCGGGGGGTAGAAAATGTGTCCCCCCAGAGTAGCCTGAGCAAGGCCTCTTCCCAATGTCTCTGCAAGCTGGGGACAGTGGCTGGACTCCAGCCTTCTACATGTGTTGCTTATTTGGAAGAGGACAGCCTGTCTAAGGGTCAGATGCCATTAGAAGCACAATGTGTCCCCAGAATTCACAAGTCACTTGTACTCTTCCTTGGGCCGTTGGCTCACTTGAGTGCAGGCTTAAGACATTTAATTTGTTCTGAAAAGTGCAGCGCTCCTAAGTACAGGCCCACACATCAGAAAATGGGTCATTTCCTGTACTTCCACCATACAGGCTTTTCTAGCATTTTCCCCCTAAAAGCAAATTAGTGGTGTATGGAAATGAGCTGAGAGAATTCATTACGCTAATTTATCTAATTTTGGAGGCAAACCTGAAATAAACATCACCTTGCTCTCTAACACTTAGCCCTCACAGTATTGATTTCTGAGTCACATTAACCCTGTGCAAGGACCTTTTTATAGCCCCAAAGGGCTGAGACTACCAGCCTCCTTGTGAATATAAATGCCCTACTTAGAGGCCCTGAGACATCATTCTCCAAGGTTGTTTTAAGGGGTGGCAGGCACAGCAGGCTGCCTAAAGTTCACCCAGGAATCTGCAGGCCATACATGCTGGAACTCCATGCAGAGGCCATCGATTCTAGCAAGATCAATGCTAAGAACCACAAGCAGTCCTATCAGAGGAAGAGGTGGGACTGGGTCATCTCAGGTTCTTGTCAGTATTTACAGTAATAGCCTATGGAATTAAGAGTCTGTCATCTTACTGTGACAGAAACAGTCCATGACAGGGCTAAACCTACCTCAGAAGGAAACCCAGTAGCCCAGTAATAGATTTGCTATCTCACGTTTCTTATTGGGCCAGGGGGACGTCTTCAGAATGACACATTTCTGACGGATGGGATGGGCCAGGGGTGAAAAGCGCCTGCTGCTAAGTCTGATGCCCTGAGTTCAATTCCCAGGATTTATGTGGTGGAGGAAGAGAATCAGCTCCCTCGGGTTGTCTTCTGGTCTCTGTATACATGTATCACAGAGCATGACAGAGAGAACGAGAACAAATAATAAAGACGTCTATACTTTTTTTTTAAATTAAAGAAGGAAGGGGAGGAAAAAAAGGATCCATTTGCCCAGCAAGACTCTGAGTTGGTGCTGGCCATTTTAGTGAACCCACTAAACATGCCAGAGGATGAATGTCACCAAGCCTAACAACCTTCCCAACAATTGTGCAATCCTGGAAGCAACCAAGGAGGGACTGGCCCCCTGGGAACATTCTCTTCCCCCAAGCTCTCTTTGCAGTTTCTGGGTACTGGGATCTTCTGCCCCCCACCTATGTCTTGGATATACAAGCTAGATGCAAGGTAAACACCGAGCTCTAGGCAGAGTCACTCACCTCCTGGCTCAGCCCAGACATCTTTTACAGACTAGGACAGACCACCAATCCATCAATCCCCCACTCCCCGAGAGTAGACTGTCAAAGTGGGCTGCGGAACCCATTTGAGGAGCTGGTAATGGCGTGGTAGGACAAGCTGGAGAAAAGCAAGAAGTACGGTTTCCCTTTCTGGAAAGAGCTAGGGCTCTGGCGCATGTTTGTTAAAGCTGCCGGAGACATCCCTTAAAGAGAAGGGCTCAGGTGCAGATGCTCCCTCTGGCCATGGGTATTACTCACTCTTAAAGATGGCAGTGGATTGGCTGGACCATCATTCATCATTAGCTCCCACTCTGTCCCGTGTTCACTCTGGTCAAGGTCACATAACTTGCTCTGGTCAATGGAATTTGGGCATAATCACAGGGTGGAAACAGTTCTGGCCCTCAGTCTAGGACTTAAAGGGCAAGGCTTGTTTCCCTTACCCCTCGAGAAGCCCACCCACTGTCCCATCTTCCCTGGGTCCCAGATCAAATCTGACACATTGCCACATCCCAATGCTCAGCGGGCACTGTCATCACCAGCAGAGGCCATTTGGACATTGAAGTCCTTCTGCACTGAGGCTGGGACACCTGGGGAAATGGCAAACGCAGTGGTGATTGCGACCCTGACAGCTGTCCACACCCTCCTCCAAGGCCGCTAGCTCAGGGTCCCACTACTTGGCTGCACTCACTTTCCCAGTCACCTGGGTTCCTCCCTGAATCCCAGACCCAATGCCCCGCCCCCTTCTGCTTCTCTAAGCTCCCACCTGACACTGTGTGGCCTCATGATTCCCAGCCCCTAACACCAGATACAGTATAGGCCCAGATACAGAGTGAAGATTATCAGGGAGGGTGGGAAGCCATGCGAGCCTGCACTGGCTGGGCACACAGAACACTCCCTCTCCTGAATCTTGGAGTGGCAGGGCCAGAATTGGAACCTGGATCCTTTCAATCCCATGATCCCAGTTCTTTATGCTGAAGCTGTGAGTTCCATAGAAGCAAGCCAATTTCACAGCTACTTGAGACCCTTGATCAAGAGGGAAGGTGACCTCTCGCATCCAGTGCACCACAGAAGGGCCAGGTGGGATAGCCATTTTCATAGACCAAAACGGGGACTATCGGCCACTGGGAAGGCTCACCAGAGCTATGACTGATTGAAGAGCCAAGCTAAATTCTACCTTGGTTCATATATCTCTCCACGGCCCAGAAAGATTTCAAGAGAGGCTCTTGAAATGGCTGTACAATCGAGATTGGCTACTGACTCATGCATTTCCTCCTGGGCAACCAGAAAAACCACAACTTGCAGCTAGCTTGAGGTCATAAGCCTGGGTCTTAGCCAAAGAGATGTTAGACAAAAGTGATGCATACCACTTTCAGGACCTGCCCGCAGAATCATGGATGTGGTTGTCATGGCAACCCTAGAGACCATATGTTGTGAAAAGTAACCCTGTAAGATGGAAGAGCCTAGATGATGAGTCTTCTGCTCAACCCATGACAGAGTGAATGAGACACACACTTTACTGTGTTTATCTATTGCTACTTGGAGAATGCTTGTTATGGAGGCTAGCTAGCCTAGGAACAATAGAGGCTAATATAGACTGGGGATGCTTTCAAATGCATGTAATGGAAAAGTGAACAAGTATATTATAAACACATATATTGTTATTTTCCACATAACAAGAAGTCCAGGAATAAGCAGCCCCAGTACCCAGATTGAATGACGTAATCCATATTTCTGCTCAGCCTTCCTTCAGGTATCGGCTCTTGTTCTCACACTAGTCCATCATAGTCACGGGGTGGCCACTAAACTGCTGGCATTTCACCTGCAACTCAGGTAGGAAAAAAGCAAAGAACGAGGCAAAAGGATGAAGGCCAGCTGAGTCTGCTCAAGTCAGCCGACTCCAAGGTTTCATTGAGCGGGTCAGTAAACACCAGCGACTGACGAGTGGGAGTGATGTGACTCTGCCTGCCCAACACACTCACAATTGGTCTCCTGGGCTCGCGGGGCCAGCCTGCCTAAGACCAGCAAATCTATAGAGGTTCCTGAGCAAACCATGAGTGATGTAGCCACTGAGCGGTCCACAGCAGCCTCCCGCTGCACCTGGTAGCGCATGTCTGAGTTCCCTTTCTAGGAGTCTTCAGTCAAGACTAGACAGTACCTGGCTGGAGCCTTTCGGGCCTCAGAGTTTCATTTCCTCACCTCAGAGCTTCATTTCCTCACCTGCCCAGAGGCCCGGTTCTCAGGGAGAGAATTGCTAACAGGCTGATGATCCCCAGAGTAGCATGAGGTGGCAGAAGGAAAAATGGCGCTATTCCAGGACCCACAATCTTAGGGCTACTCCTTTGTTAGTGAGGAGACTACTGACCGCTTTCCATAGACCATCGGAAACAGCTGAGCTGTGTAAAAATGAGTCCCCTTGATGTTTGTGAAGGTAGGGGAGGGGCTTGATTGGAAGGTGGATCGTGAACAAGCAAACCATAAGGAGACCTCAGAAGGAACCAGTTTGAGTGCTGACAAAGCTTTATACACTGGCCACTCCTGGTAAGATGGTTTCTAGTGACGTAAAAACGAAGCCTTTAGAAACTGAGAAGATTGCCGACCTTTGAAGCAGGGGTGTGTGTGTGTGTGTGTATGTGTGTGTGTGTGTATTCTATGAAGTAGAGCTGAGATAGATGATGATGAAGAAGACAGACAGACAGACGGACAGATGATGGATGCTTTAAATGGATGGATGGGTGGGTCTATGGGTTAATGGATTTCAGTCACCTAATACAGTATGCATTCATAAGATATGATCGTAAAAGGTTTCGAGTGGGAAGCTGTGCTGAGAGACCCGAGTTTAAACAACAGGCACCTGTCTACGGAAGAGGCTGGACTGCGGAGCTCCGCAATGAAGCCCTAAGCAATGAAAGCGTGGATAATGTTTGTCCCTTTTTTTTTAACATTATGCATTTAATTTTTTTCTTTCATAAGCACACACTGTTTTTTAAAAACAAAAGAGCTACTTAGAAAACCATGAATGTTACAAGGTAATCATGGAAAACTGGATAGGGCTGAGGGACAATGTGTTCAGCTGAGTTAGTGCTTAGAGAAGTCACTCTGCCCTGTTCTGAGTGTCCTCTTTGGTGACCGCAGTTCTCATAGCCAAGTTCAGTGTCTCTCCCACAGAATCAGTGACTCTGTGTAGCCCTGGTTTCTAAGCCCTCTCCCACAATCTGGCTGTAGTTGTGACACCCGGGGATCTTCTACAGGTACAACCAGCACGAGTCTCCTTGAGTCACGGTCAGACCTTGACATTCCTTCCTCTAAATGCCACCCCCCCACACACACACACAGGGTATTCTCTCTGCTGACAGAGACCCATGCCACTACCCCGTTGACCTTGAATTCCCTCCAAATGCTGGGACAATGTCCTAAAGTGTCCTACATACTGAGTAAGGAAGAGATCTAGGCTTCCTCTTACTTTAATCTAAAGTTAGATTGCTGTCTTCCACCCTTATTTTTATGACCTAATTTTCTTCCATCTTTCTGCTTTATACTTCACAGGGATAGGTAATGTTGACTGTCAACTTGACAGACCTAGACTTAACTGAAGAGACAAGGCTCTAAGCTTGTCTGTGAGCGATGACTTAGATTCAGTTGATTGAGGTGGGACAATTCACCCTAAATATGGGTAACTTTGTTCTAGGGGCTGGGGTCCTGAACTCAAACAAACAAACAAACAAACAAACAAAACCAAAGATAAGGTGAGGAGAAGCCAGCATTCATCTCTTTCTGCTTCCTGACTGCAGACGCAATGTGACCAGCTGCCTCACACTCCGGCTGCAGCATCTTCCCCCATGATTAACTGTGTCCCCTTGAACTTTGAGATAAAGCAAGCGCTTCTTCCTTTACGTTGCTTCTTGCCAGGTGTGTTATCACGCAAGGAGAACAGTAATGAACACACACCCCAGTGTGTAAACACACCACACTGAACTGTAACTTTCTGACTTAAGCTATGCTGTAATTGGCTGCTTCTAACATTTTGATCCGAACAGCTGCCCCATTATGGAAATCAACTAACTATTCAATGCCAAACCCCTTTCTAATTATTGGTTTTTAAATAAATGCAAAAATTATAAATTATAAAATTCATTTAATAAAATATAAAATATGATTTTATAAAAATTATTTTAAAATAAATTGTAATCTATTTTTTAAGAACAGACTCTCAGTTATCCCAGGCAGCCAAAGATGATCCTGAACAGATCCTCCTGCCTCTTCCCTTCCGGTGCTGGACACACACATACCACCATGCCAGCTTTATGCTGTGCTGTGAACCCAGCTCAGGGTTTGATGCATGCTAGGCAAGCCCTCTCCCAATAACCCAAGTCCCCCAGCAATGCAATTGGAGAGAAAAAAATCCAAAAAGATAATAAGTACTCATTATTTTCCATGAATCTACGTTTTTTTCCTGTTTATTCTTAACAAATAAAATCTGTTTCCCTAACAAAGAAAACAGCTTACACAATATAGCATCCTTTATCATTTTAGAAAAATGATTCTAAATATTTGGGTACAGCACTGAGATGTGGCCAAATGAAAAGTAAGGGGATGACAAATGTGGGAGTCTGTCGGTTGGAGGTAGAGGAAGGGAGCCTCTCTCTGGCTTCCTTGTAGAGGGGACTCATTGGTGTTTGTTACAGAGGTGGGCAGGGAAAGGGTCCCTGGGGATAAACACTGGGCGAGCATCTTCAAAAAGTGCTTCTCACAATCTAACACCATCCCTTACAACAAGAGAGGAACGGTCTAGAAGATACCCATCCCATAGTAGCAAATTAAGAAGGGGAAGTTTTCTAGTGAGCATCATGGCCACTAGAAGATCCAAAGCTCCAAATGCCAGGAATGCCTGTCACCCCAAGAATCTGTCTTTCAGCTTCAGGCAATCCAGAGCCCGGTTTAGCCAAGCTCCTATGAGCTCTGTTCTCTTTCTCTTTCTCTTTCTCTTTCTCTTTCTCTTTCTCTCCTACACATCTCACCTGTAAAATGGGAAGGTGGGGATTAAATTACACAGTGCTATGCTCAGAAAAAGGGAAGGCCACCAGAAGAGAATCAGGCAGTAAGTGACTGCCATTATTCATGTACCGCCTGCATATGCTTGTACAGGCATGCATATGTGTACATGTGTGTGCAGACAGACAGACAGACAGATAGATGGATGGATGATAGATATTGCATATATCTAATTCCCAGCTCCTTGTCCTGGCACCTGCTATCTGGCAGGAACATGGAGCCCTAGTTCTAAGTCCCACTGTGTCTGAGACCCCTGAGCCCTGCCGCTACCATACATCCCCAGAATGACACACTCTCTTCACTGTGTGGATAGCCCTGTCCTCAGTAGCAGCCCTTAAGTTCCGTGTCTTTCCTAACCTTACTCCACCTTGTCTGTCACCACCATCACACTTGCAGCCCTGGATCTACCCATTGCGGGTATCTGACCATCGGTACCCTGCCCAGAGCCTGTATATAAAATACGGATACCCCCATCTGTATGTAAAAGTCTATAGTGTTGAACCTGGCACCTGAGTCCTGCCTGTGACCCTGGTTCTCTCTGGTCTCATTCCTCACTGTGTACCCAAAGCCCAGTCCACCCTTCCCTTCTCCCACACACCTCCCTTCTCCCCTACAGCTCAGAAGGTGCAGTCCTTAGCAAAGGGTCCCTTTCTCCTTCTAGAAACTCTGAGTTTCGTCATCTAGGCTTGCCTCCCCAGGGCATTCCAAGTCCCTGCCCCACTTTGTCCCCACCTGTGCATGTACAGGAACCTCTCCACAGCCTGCTTCCCATTTCCATCCCACAGGGTCGGTCCCCCACCGCACCACATCCCAATGCCCAATCAGAAAGCAGTTATGGAGTAAATGGGCAATGTGTTCCCGTTAATGACCAGAGGCATGGACTCCATGTTCACCACAATTACGCTTTCCTTTCTCCAGTTCAAAACCGTGCCCTGTTGCAGGAAGGACACGCCAGTGGAAAACATCTGGCCGGAGAGCCGGACAGAAGATGGAAAGAAATCTGGTTTGTCCTGTTTACCATGAGGCCGAACTTGGAAAGTCAATATGCAGCCACAGCATACTGGTTGGGTGGAGACGGCGCCCACACCCCCCATGCCGTCAGCACCCCCCACCATGTGCTGCCCAGGCAACTCGGGGTTCTGACAGGCTAGAGACTGCAGGCCTCCGGGGCCAGCTCCCTGCTGGATCACTCTCTCAAAAGGGCTCTCTGTTACTGTTCCCTTTGAAGGAGTGGATGGAGACAGGGCACTTGGGGACAAGGTGTCAGTACTTGGGGTCTGTTGGTGTCTCTGCCTTGTGATCCTCAGTGAGAGAAGCTGACTCCAACATTTCTGCCCAGAGCAACTGCGATTGTAAAAGGAAAACAGAAAGCTTATGGGATAGCCCCGCACCATCTTACAGAGACGGGAGTTGAGAAGAAAAAGAGGGGGAAGAAGCTTCCTGGGTCTAAAAACTACTGTGGGTTGGTAAAACCAGAGAATAGGCCAGCCACACTGTTCCCAGCTGTCAGTCACATACCCTTAAGTGGCAGTCCAATGTCCTCCAACACCAGGCAATCTGTCCACCAGGCATCTTGACAACCTTCTCCGAGCCCCTGCCAGAATGTCCCCAGAGTACACTGACATGTCATGTCCTCCCAGTACCCCATCAGCCTGTCCCTCCATTATCCTGACAATATGTCCCCTTGCACTCTGACCATCTAGTGCCCAGGCCACTTCAGGGTTCCAGAACTTCCTGCAGTCACAGCTCCAGAGAAGGCTGAGCTGGTGAGGACTTGTGCCGTATGCAGGACAATCTCGCCATTTTGCAAGAGGGAAAACTGAGAAGGAAGGAACTGGTCTGAGGCTGCCCAGTAAGATAGAGCCGGTGGCGGTTTCCTCTGTTGTGCTGAGACCCAGAGGGGCGCTTTTCACAGCCACGCTGAGAACCAGAATCTTCCATCTCATTGTCTGTGGCTAAAAACCTTAAGAGCTTCACACTGGTGAAAGGGCATTAGTGGCGGTCACTCCGTTCATTCTACGGACACTTCTGTGTCATTTCTTCCCTAAAGCCCTTCACCTGCAGATCCATACCAACCTTCAACCTGACTCTGAGAAAGAAGGAACAATTAATTACACCCATTTCACAGCTGAGAAAACTGAGGCTTGAGGACGTTAGGTATCCTGCCTTTGTCCACCTGGAATCAGGCTTGGTAACAAGCCTGGTTGTTCAGCACCTGGACACTGACTGCCACTCATCCAGGAGGATGGCGGACCTAAGCTCCCAGCACCCTGCCCATTCCCCCAGGAACCCATCTTCCCTGTTCACGTCATCCCAGGTAAGCACTTGGAGTGCAGAAATCAGTGCTCGTGAGACAAATGACACACATGGTCCAGCTGTGCCCTTGCTGTTTAAACTGCCCAGCTTCCCTCTCCGTGGCTTCACTGAGTGCAAGATGGATGGATCTGGAAGCACATGGGCTTCTGAGGGAAGCGCAGACTGAACTCAGGGCCGCATAAACAACAAGGCTGATGCCTCATGGACTGGCACAGAACCCCTGACCCAAGCCAAACATACATAAAGGCCTAAGGTTAAAGCCCAGGATGTTGTCTCCTCTGCAGGGCCAGGACTGTAGGATGGATCTGGGCCAAACAGGATGTCCTTGGCCAAGCAGGACACCTTCCTGTGTTTGCTGACACAGAGTGTACACTCCTCATCCTGGTGACCCTGAACAAGTGTCCTAACCTTTTCCTGATGGAGAAAGAAAATACAAACACACATACACATACACACAATAACAGACAAATCTTAACACTGTTGACCTGGGAATGACCTTGGAGCCGCCTGGCTTCTGCACCGTTTAACACAAAAGGCGCTGGGTGGAGGCTGACCCCAAACCTCCCAAAGACTTCCAGAAGCACCTGCCTGTGATTCTAGGGCCACGTGTGGTCTTGGGCTGACGGACATGGCTGTGGAAACTGGAAACTCACTCTACTGCCTGGCCAGTGCCCTCAGGCCTCAGCTTCTTTACCCATAAAGTAGAGCCTGAAGCAGAATCTTCCTCCCGGAGAACTATGGGAGTGTGCATGTGAGCTGTGTCTGCTAACGAAAGCCACAGAGCCGGGCGCTGGAGTCATACATCATGAGGAAAGGCCTGTATTTCTCCAGCAGTGGTCACTCTCCTGATGATCAGTTCTCTTAGTCCTCATTACAGCCTTCCTCTGGCCTATTGATGAGAACCAGGTACCCGAGTTTGCTGTGGCTGCTTTTTACAGACATCCCAATGTTCTGTGAGGTCAACAGATGCTGAACCTTCCCCCATTCATGATTCATGATCCTTGCCTCCCAAAATTCAGGCCCTGAAGGATGGGCTGACCCTGAGACTCACTTCTTTTGAGCAGAACACATCAGAAGCGCTGTGTGATAGAAAGGGATGAATTAGGTTCTAAGAAGCCTGTGGCTTCCATCTTGCCATCTCCTGGACCATCACTAGTTAGCTGGTGACCGTTATTGTGAATTAGTTATGTGGGTGGTGTACGTGGCTGCTCACGTGTGTAGAGGCCAGAGAAAAACCTTGAACTTTCTTTAGAAATGCCATCCACCTCCTTTGAGACAGGGCCCCTCACTGGCCTGGAGCTCACCAACTAGGCTAGGCTGACTAATCGCCAAGCCCTGGGGAGCCACTGGAATCCACCTGCCTCTAACATCTGGGATTAACAAGCATCTGACACCAAACCCAACCATTTTATGGGGCTTCTAGGGTTTAAATTCACACTGGACGATGGTGGCATGAGCCTTTAATCCTAGCACCCAGGAGTCAGAGGCAGGTAGATCTCTGAGTTCAAGCCTAGCCTGTTCTACAGAGTGAGTTTCAGGACAGCCAGGGCTACACAGAGGAACCCTGTCTCAAAAAACAATAAACAAGCAAGCAAACAAACAAACAGATAAACAAACGAAATAAACTCCAGTCATTGTGCTTGTGAGGCAAAGACTTAACTAAGTGAGCCATCCTCAGAGCCTGGAGGCCATTGATTTAATCATGAGACTTTATAGAGGGACTAAAAAATCTTCCTGGTGACATCTTGAGGTCGGTGAAGGTCAGGGCCACTCCAATGGATTTAGTGGGAAACTGTAAGGCAAACCTGCCCCCCTGAGGTGATCTGATCCCAAATTCCTGACTGGTTACATGGAAACTGTGAAATGGTAAACGCTTGTGAATGAAGCATCTTTAAATGTGGGGGCAATGGTGGATGTAGCTGTACTATGCTTGATGAACTCCTGCTCCTCCATCGTGACCCAGGAGATACGCTCCAGCCTCTGTGAAGCCTTCTGTAGTTCTGTGTCTCTTCCCTTGATCAACTTCCCACTCGACTCTCAAATTTCAGTTAACATGGCAGGCCTGCTCCACCGATGCATCCATGGACCCCTGGAGTAGAGACAGAGCCTCAGTCACCCAGGTAGAGCCTGAGGTTAAGAGTCTGTCACTTGGCTGCTCACCATCACATTTATTCAATGAGTAAGTGCCTTAAGCAGCAACTGTCGCCCGCCTGGGCACTACCTTGCACGCCTTGCTCTCTGGCTCTTGAGAGGCTGCTTGGCCCGCTCCATCCAGAGTCCACATGCTGGCCAGCCTGGGCTTAAGGCCAGTTCCCTCATCTGCCCAAGAGGAGGTGACAATGCTTCCCAGCACTTGTTCTCCATGGGCGCTGGCAAGTCCCCTCCGCTAATGTGCCCTGGTCTCCCGGTGGAGCATGATGGGGAAGGGACCAGCAGGCAGGTCCCGTTCACTCAGGGCCTCACTGCGCCCCACCCCCACCTCGCTCCACCTCAAAGCTGCTACTTCCCAGATGAGCAGAGTAAGGCTGGGAGCCGTGTGGCAGCTTGTCTGAAGCCACACAGAGCGGCAGAGCTAGGACCCCTCAGTGGCAAAATGGGTAAAATCTCCATAGCAGAATAGGTTCCCGACACTAGGCCTGCGGATGGCTCACAGATTCCTCAGACACCCTTGATCTCTCACAACACAGCTGGTTACTGGAGACTCTGTCCCCTAAACAAGGCACGTCCACTGTGAGTGGGCTCTTGTTAGGCAAAAGAGATCTTTGTCATTGTCATTTAAGGATTTGTTTTGTTTTGTTTTGTTTGGTTTGGTTTTTCGAGACAGGGTTTTGCTGTAGTTTTAAAGCCTGTCCTGGAATTAGCTCTTGTAGACCAGGATGGCCTGCCTCTGCCTCCAGAGTGCTGGGATTAAAGGCAGGCTGGGCAAGGACCAGGTGTGTTTCTGCCTGGTTGTCATTTAAGGATTTTGAGACGAGATCATCCTGGGTTAGGGTAGAACCTAAATCCAGGCACAGAGGCCTTCATGAAAGACAAAAAAGAAGGGTTGGTGGGTCAATGAGAGAAGCCCTGACAACCTGCAACTAAACCCCACAACCTACATGCAAGTGGAAAGAACCAGCTCCACAAAGCTGCCCTCTGATCACACACACAAGCTATGGCACGCACAAAATAATCAATCAGTCAGTTCAAGACAAAAGACATGAATAGTAGAGAAAGCAATGTGAAGACAGATGCAGCCATAAGCCAAGCAAACCAGAGATTTGTAGCAGGCACCAGCAGCTGGGAGAGGCAAGGAATGACACCCCACCTCCTTGGTCCCCAGAGGGAGAGGGACCAGCTGATACCTAGACATTGAGCTTTTAGATTTTTCTCTTTCTTTTTTCTTTTCTTTCTTTTTCTTTTTAGTTTTTTTAAATCACTGGATTGCTGATTTTTTTTAATTCTTGAATGTACACTCATACATAATTTTAAAATGTAGGCTTAAATGATTTCAACCTCTAAAAGAAAGATGAAGAACCCAATCTTTCTGCTGCTAATGTTTCCAAAAAATTGAAAGAAATTTTATAAAAAAGCTAAGAGGGTCTCTAAGGATATATTAGAAGATGGTCTTTTCAACTGCAGTGTACAGTGGAGGGAAGCCTGGGATTAAAATGTCACCCATACATCCATAGATTAAGAGGTCTTTGTTTGAATTCAGTGAATGCTGAATCCACATCAAACTAGGACTTTTTCTCTTTTTTTCTTTCTTTTTTTTATTATTATTAAAAATTTCTGCCTCCTCCCCACCTCCCATTTCCCTCCCCCTCCCTTAACTCCCCTCCCCCTCCCTTTCCAGTCCAAGACTGCTTCTTTTTAGTTTTCAAGACAAGGTTTCACTGTGTAGCCCTGGCTGTCCTGGAACTCACTATATAGACCAGGCTGGCCTCAAACTCACAGAGATCCACCTGCCTCTGCCTCCCCAGTGCTAGAATTATAGATATGTGCCACCACTACCTGGCTGGGCTTCCAGATTTCTGATCGGGAGAAAATAATCTTCTATTGTTTTAAGCAACCAATTTTGGGGTAATTCATTTTGGCAGCCCCAGGAGAAGATACACAATCTTAAGAAGGATACTATACTTTTGTATAATATTGAGTAAACTGAGGTTGTCTGTAGTTTGATGTTCCTGGTCTGGGAAAGACCAGACCTCCTCATTCCACCTTCCCAAGAACTGGGAGGGAAGAGCCCCCATGAACCTCACTTAAATAGCTGTGACACAGGGCACCTCAGTGAGCACCTTGAAGCACCAATGCCTCGTGCCCCATAATTTTAGTGGCCTATGATACGAATGTGTCATTGCACTGTATCAATGGCAATGTCCCCATTTGTTTAAGTGAGTGTTTAGGGCCGTATTCACCTTTCTTATTGTCGCGATAAGACCCGGCATGACCACTTAAGAGAGAGTTTTATTGGGCCATGGTTACTTGGCCCCATGCACTTGGAAAAAACAGTATGTTGGTAAGAACATGTGGCTGAGACTTCCACCTCATATGCATTGGGCTAGAGTGAGGAAGAACAGATTTGGGAGTGGATATGAACCCAAGAATTAGACTTATCCTTCCAGAGCCTGCCCTGAGTGACCCACTTTGCACCAGTTAGACCCTAGCTCCTCAGATTTTCACATCTTCCAAAAACAGGATCAGCAGCTGGGACCAAGTCATTCACATATTAACTGGCGAGAAATATTAATTATCCAAGGAGAAATAACCACCGAATCCCTCCATGTTCAGCTGGGTTGGGTTGTTTTAAAGTTTGACAGAGGTCTACCATCATAGGCATAAAGGAGTGGCATGGACTTAGGGGCAGGATAGGAGTCCCTTGTGACTGAGCGCTGTGTCTTGGGTGCTATGATTGAGTGTGGTGTCTTAGGGACCGTGTCTTGGTGCTGTGGTGGTTTGAATGAAAACCAGAGTCTCACAGGGAGTGGCACTATTAGGAGGCGTAGCCTTGTTGGAGGAAGTGTGCCACTAGGGGGTGGGCTTTGAGGTTTCAGATGCTCAACCCAGGCCCAGCATCTTGCTCTCTGCCCGCTGCCTACAGATCCAGATGTAGGACTCTCAGCTCCTTCTCCAGCACCATGTCTGCCTTCATGCTGCCAGGCTTCCTGCCATGACAATGACCGACTAAACCTCTGAAGGTGTACCCTAGGCCCAAGGCTCTCCCCACCAATGCTGTGTAGTCAGTGTATGGATGGGGTGACGATGTGGCTTAGGGTGGAATATTGGATCTGGCAGAAGGGAGAAAATGGCAGAGACATGTCTACCTTGACTTCACTCTTTCCCCTGGGGACAGCCCCCGCCCCCGCCCCGACATAGGTGATGAGCATCCAGCAGGGAATGAGAAAATCCTTGGGACTGACATCCACCTGCCTGTGGCTGCTTGGTATTTAACACTGTTTCTGTCCCAGCTCTGAAACCAGCCTGGAGGTAATGGCTGTGCTTAGAGTCTGAGCCCACTTTGCCAGAGCTGAAGATTAGGCTCACAAGACGGCAGGAAATCTCTAAGGAACGGTCCAGACTCAACAGTGGCTGGACCTCAAACAATAGTTAGCCTCCCAGACAAATAAACCTGCCAGGGAAGAACTCTTCTGGCAGGAGAAATAAAGAGACCATGCAGAACATATTCTTAGAACATTCAACACTTTCTCCTCTGTTAAAAAACAAGTAAGTAAAAGCCCTGCTGTCTGTTGTCTTGAGGAACCCACCAAGAGGCAAGTGTCGAACGACACTCCTGACAGAATGTTCTAGAACTTTCTCCCACGTCATAAAGAGCACCTTCCTCTTTGTAAATCAATGCCCAGGTATCTCCCTCAAAGCCATGTGGACAGAACTGCAGGGGAAACAGGTTAATTGAGCACCAACTTCTCAGAAAAAAAAAAAACTGCCAGCTTTTAAGGGTCTAATCTTCTGGTGGGTGTCTCAGAATAAGAAGCTGTGGGAGGCCACGGGGAGTGTTAGTATTCAGTCAGAGCTTCCTTACTACCTAACTTTCTCTCAGCTTCCCAGCCTGCTCCTGACTCCTATCATAAGCCCCCTTGCTTCCTGTCCTCAGCTCTCCATGAACTTCCAAAAGTCTCCCTTGGTCTGCCTCAGCTACTACTACCTTATGCACTGTGGCCTCCCTCTGGATAACCTTGAAGCCCCTGAGTTTCAGTCAGAGCACAAAACTGGGGTAAAATTAGAGTACTGTACAGCAACCCCTGTAATTCTTGTGAGACACAGGCTTCCTAGTCTCCCCTGTACTCCGCAGCCTTTCCACAGCCTTGTTATTCAAAGCATAGCAATGCAAACACCTCCACAAACTCCACTGTTGGTGCAATTGCCCAGGAAGGTGACCACTCTCCAGCCATGTGACACCTTGCAAGCCTGTCGCAACCCATTCACAGAAGAAATGGCCAAAGGGCTGTTCATATTATCAGTATATAATAGACTCACATTCACACACACACACAGTCAGTACACGGGGGTGACAGCAAGTGTTGTCCCGGTGGCTCAGAGCTCAGCAGAAGGAGGACAAAGAGTCACTCTGTGAATCTAGTTGTAAATCAAGGGACAGCAAGGCCTGGCCTTCAGAAAGATGCATGAGTCTTGAGACACTCACACAATTCCTCACCACACATGTGGCCAGGAAAGCGAGAACCTGACCAGCCATCTGAGAGCCTTTCTAATGAGCCAGCCCCACACACATCAGTTCCCACTTGAACTCCTAGAAACCTGTCAGGGAGTCTCTTGGGTAAGAATGTCATGTGAGTCCCTGTTGGTAAAGGACTTCTGACATCCTCAGGGTTCATAGACCTCACAGGAAGTGGGCAGGGAGGCCAAGGCTCAGGCAAGTGCTCCCCAGCAGCCTCCTTAGGTGTGTTAGAGCCTGGAACTTTCCCTAAAGGTGACTGGACACCCACTTTATATATTGGGAAGTAAGTGTGCAGGATGAGGCAACTGGGTGACCTGGAGGTAAGGGTCAGGTCCAGGACTTGATTTCAATTCTACTTTGTTTGCTTGTTTCCTATTTTTGTTGTTATTGTTGTTGTTTTTCAAAACAATGTCTCACTATGTAGCTCTATCCTGGAACTCATTACGTAGGCCAGGCTGGCCTCGAACTCACTGAAATCCACCTGTCTCTACCAAGTGCTATGATTAAAGGTGTGCACCACCACACCCGGATGAGGTCGATTCTTTAAAGCCCTAGAAAACTACTGTGAGGCTGACAAGATGGCTCAGCAGATGAAGATGCTCGCTGTCGAGCCTGACAGTCTGAGCTAATAAGAGAGAACTTGCTTCACAAGTTGTCCTCTGACTCCCATATGTATACTATGTCATGTGTGCACCCATACACACAGAGAGAGAGAGAGAGAGAAAGAGAGAGAGAGAGAGAGAGAGAGAGAGAGAGAGAGAGAGGAGGTGGAGAGGAGAGAAGAGGAGAGGAGAGGAGAGGAGAGGAGAGGAGAGGAGAGGAGAGGAGAGGAGAGGAGAGGAGAGGGGGAGAGAAATGATAGGTAGACAGACAGACAGGCAGACAGACAGACAGACAGACAATTTTTTGACGCAGGCTCTTGTTATGTTTCCCGGCCCTCCACTTACAGGGAAAGCTGAGAGACGGGGGGAGGGCAGGATGTCAGGTCTGAGAGGAGGTACGAGCCCTCTGGCTCTTGTGAGAGCTGCTCAGTTCAGACCTGAAGAGAGAGGGGTGGGGCATACACACAACAAACCAACAAAAAGGTGTCATTGCTGAAGGAGATGCCAGACAGTGGGCAGAAAAGGTGTTATCCACTTCAACAGGAAGATGCTGGTGCCAAGAACTCCAACAACTGTGATTAACTCATAAATTAGTTCCTAAAGTAGTGAGTGTTCCAAAAGGTCCATAAACTCCAATAATACGGGCACTTGACAGTCATCTGTCCCCAAACCCAGCATAGCTTTAAAATGAGGAATAGGGGCTTCCTGTCAGCCTGATGAAGAAGCTGCTAGCCCAGGATAGACACTGACCCACCAGCCCTATCCTTGACAATAGTGTGAAAGAGTCCCCTCTGGAAGCCACTCAATCCCTGAGTCATAAAACAGTGTGTGTTGTCACATAGCTGTCCTCCCTTCCAGACACTCTCCTTTGAGGTCATTAGTTACATGGTGACACAAAACTTACAAATCCCTCAAGTAATTATCATGTGGGGACAGCAGCCAGGGGCCTGAACTATGGCTGTGTCAGAGGCCAAGAGAGGTCTGCCCCTGGCACACACCCAGGCCTCTCCTCTCAGGGGTGCAGGATGGTGGCATCAAAAATAGGAACTGTCCAGACTTCTCACTGTGGTGGAGACTCCCTGCCCGCTGTCCAGCACACAGGCCCAACAGAGGAAGGGACCATCTGCAGGAGACTCTAGCTTCACCCCAAAGGGACCACTAGAGAAATAAAAAAATCTGAACATGGATTGGTTCAAAGTCCACATAGAAAAAGACCTCCCCCCCCCCCCCCCCGCAACTCTGCAAAGGGGCTCATGGTCTCAGGGATAGAAAATTCAACTAAACGAAGGTCGCCTGTCTCTCAAGCGACTCAACTGCCTTCACCAGCGTTTGCCTGAAGAGCAAATTGGAGACAAGGGTAAAGTATCCTGCAAACTTTAATGTGCCCTGCAAACTGTAAAATGCACTGCAAATTTCAAAGCACTTAAAAATAGATATGAAAGACCGTTGTTTCCAATTAAAAACAAAACAACAAAACAACCTTTGATCCATTCCAAAGCCACCAACTGTCTCGGAGATGACAACATTGAAGCTAAAACAAAGTAGAACATATTGACTGCAGAGCAAAACCCTTCCAGAATCCCAATGGAACCAAACTGAGTTACTGGACTGATTCTGCAGCCAGCTTTGTGCCTTGGGTGAGTCGTCTTCCTCAAGTGTTAAAAAAAGGAAGTCCAACTGGAAGATCTCCAGGATCCTTTCTAAGCCAATTATTTGGGGGCTTTTGTATTGCACTTCCAAATTTTTAATTGTGTGTGTGCGTGTGTAAGCATGTATAGTGCGTGTGTGTACACAGGTGTTCATGTCATGTGCACTTATGTGCCAGAAGAGAGTCAAATGTCCCGTTCTCGGTCTCCACCTTATTACCTTGGGACTGGGTCTCTCTGAACCTGAAGCTAGGCTGGCAGCCAAAAAGCCCCAGCAATCATCCTGTCTTCCCCAACCCCCGGGCCTGGGACCACACCCAGCTTTTTATGTGGATTTGGGGGGATTTGAACTCATATTCTCGTGCTTGAGCAGCAAGCACTCTTACTCTCCGAGCCATCTCCTCAGTCCCTGAAAGTTTTACGAACCTATATTTTGTGCTATTTGCCTAGGTTTCTAAGGATGTAGGAAGCAGGGTCTTCCCTGACATTATCAAGAGAGAGCTAGCGCCGGGCAATGGTGGCGCACGCCTTTAATCCCAGCACTCGAGAGGCAGAGGCAGGCGGATGTCTGTGAGTTGGAGACCAGCCTGGTCTACAGAGATAGTTTCCAGGATAGGCTCCAAAGCCACAGAGAAACCCTGTCTTGAAAAACAAAAACAAAAAAAAGAGAGAGAGAGAGAGAGAGCTAGCATCACCCTCAGATTTACCTTGCAAACCTGCTCTGTTCTTTGACCCTCTCTGCCTGCTAGAGTATTGCCTACTGTGGGCCTCAAGGGTCAGTGCAATATAGCAAAACTTAATTCATTGGTTCTTGCTGGATTTTGTGTTCTGGTAGCAAAGAACAGACCTGGGTTCTTAAAAATAATTTGGTCCTGGAAAGCTGACTGGGGTGGCAAAGGAATAAAGAAGGACAGGCACACGTACAGAAAAGCTGGGGTCAGGTGGGATGTGTGCACCCTGATGAAGTGGCACCAACGAGGAATCTCGGCATGTTATTTAGTACAGCACAGGGCGGGAAAGTTAGTCTCCTAGGAGAGGTCTCTATGTGGAGCAGGCTCAGGCTGTAAACATCTGGAGGAGGAAGCTGCCGATGCTGGTGGTTGTACACACGTGTCAGTTGTTTATAAACACTTGCTCTTGGACCGGAGGAAGGCTTTGCCAACTTCCCATGTGTCCAAGGTCTTGGTCCTTGACATGGCCCACTCATGCCAATCATCACACATTCTGCTCATGCCAAACATCACACGTTCACACAGAACTTTACTAGCTCGGGGCCTCACTCACTCCCTAAAGTTTACTTGTCCAAAATGATTTCTATAAATTACAAAGAGCAAAGGTTTAGGGAATCGATGTCAGTAGGAAAGTGACTGCCAGGTGCCTTAGTCCGTGTTCTATTGCTGTGAAGAGACACCATGACCATGGCCACTCTTATAAAAGAAAACATTTAATTGAGGCTTGCTTTTAGTTTCAGAGGTTAGTCCATTATCCTCAAGGTGGGGAGCATGGCAGCACACAGGCAGACATGGTAGCTGAGAGTTTTACATCCAGCTCTGCAGGCAGCAGGAAGAGAAAACCACTGGGCCTGGTATGGGCTTTAGAAAAACTCAAAGCGCCCCCCGCCCATGACACATTTCCTCTAACAAGCCATACCCCCTAACCCTTTCAAATAGTCACTTCCCTGCTGACCAAGCATTCAAATCGATGAGCCTATGGGGTCCATTCTTGCTCAAACCACCACATCAGGCAAACACGAAGACCTGATTTTCCCATCGCCCATATTAAAGCTGATGTAATGATATGCCCTTGTAATCTCAGCACTGGGAAGGCAGAGACGGGCAGATTACTGGGGCTCAATGGCCAGCTTAGCCTACTTGGTGAGTCTCTGGCTATGAAAGACTGTGTCTCAACAAACCAAGTGGACACCTCCTAAGGAAAGATACACAGGGATGACTTCTGGCCTCTACGCATAGGATTGCACAAGCAATACAATACACTAAACACAGGCACGTCCCTGCACATATATGATTACACATATGCACACCAAGTACTTTTGAAGAACAGAAACTGTGTAAGCTATTCCCCATGCCATGAGTTCCAACAAATAGGTTAGAATACTAAAAAGTCTTAACAGTCAGAAAGAAGGAAGAAAAGAAAGATAGACAAGTAGATAGATGATGATGATGATGATGATGATAGATAGATAGATAGATAGATGATAGATAGATAGATATTGATTGATTGGTTGATGATAAATAACTGATAGGTGATAGATACATAGATATTGACAGATTAATAAATAATAGATAAGTAGAAATATTGATAGATGACAAGTAGACACACATGTTACTACATATATACATACATATAGATATATAGATGATCTATTTGAAAACTAAAATATTACTCTACTGGGTTTAAGAGATAGATGTATGTAAATACAGCAGAACATTAGACTATTACTTGTTACACATACTGTGGTCTGCCAAGGCTCTTAGCAGGCAAAATCATAAGAAAAGACATTTTGGCTAGTAAGATAGAAAGCAGTGCCTCCTCCTCTGGGTCAGCAGCATGAGTCTCTCCAAGAGCTGCCCAGTAAAGAACCAAAGCTGGCAAACTGTCCTGAAATACAAGTCATCCCTGAAAGTCTCCGGGAACTACCTGAATGACACTTGTCTAGTGAAGGAGCTGAGAAAGCCGGCCAAGCCAGGCATCAGGGCACATGCCTGCAGTTCCTGAGCTTGGGAAGCAGAAGCAGGAAGCATACTGCAATGGTAGGATAGAAACTAGTCTATGTAGCAAGTGCCAGACAAGCCAAGGGCTACCTGGAGGAGGGTAGCTGAAGAGAGAGTTCCAGAGGGCACAGGCAGAGAACATGCAGAAGTCATTGTCCTGAGTGGCGGTGCTCATGCCCAAGGCTGCATCCTCAGGAATAATGAAGATAGTTAAAAGATGGTCCCCGATGGGTGCATAGCTCTGCACACACTAAAAACTCTGGATTAATGTACCCTGGAATGAGCATATACCCGAGGCCAGGGGCTACAAAATGAGATTCAGGCCCAGTATCTCAACAAGGCTGGTGATAAAAATAATAATACTGAAATAAATGGCCTATGTATTTTTTTGCAACAGCATTTCAGGGAGCTCTGCCTTGAGACAATAAAAACAAAACAAATGACCTGGACTACAGATAACACAGAGGAATCCTCCCTAAGTACCCACCAACCCTGCGTCTCTTTGGAGCAGTTCAGATTTCTAGAAAACATTTATCAGGAATTGTTCAAAGTCTGCATTCTAAAAACTTCCTCTGACTTTACCCCCACGCCTTTCAATGGGGAAGAAAATTCCCCCTGAATGATTCCAGAACAACCCTCTCCCCTTAAAGGCCTCACTGAGTCTCTCCCCTGAGTCACTCCTGTCTGACATCACAGGATACAACGGTGGCTCTGGTTTTTGTGGTCCACCCCCAGCTGCAGTCCTCACTCAGCTTCCTGCAGTGCTCAGCTGAGAAGATACCCTCGTTCCCCCAGACCCTTCTAACTGGCCACTACTCATCCCACTGTGATGTTCAAGAGGAACGTTTGAACCTGTTTAGAAATGTCATTTATTACCGTCCTGTGCACAGGGTACTTGGTCTCTCTAACTCCCAGTTTCTTCCTTGCAGTAGACAGACTGGATCTGGAATCCACCAAGAGGCACTCCAGAAAGTGATTTTTCCTTGGTTGGATTATTTAAACTGGGGAGACTTAGCCTAAGTGTGATGCCTGTATAAAACAGACAGAAGAAGAAAGCATTTTGCTTTTTGCCTGCTCGCATTCACTCTTGCTGGCGAGTTCATCTACAATGATGCTGCCACATTCCTTCACTGATATTAGAACTCAACTTATGGCTTTCACCATGGACGGAAGGCCAGTGGTTCTCCAGGATCTCTGGGTCTTCCATGCCAGAATGGAACTGCTGCGGAATCCGGTGAATGAAATGAGTTACTACCAGGTTTTCAATCTCTATGCTGTAAAGCAACCATTGTTGGACTGCATACACCATATCTTGTAAGCTAATCCCCTTTGCATACACATGGATTCTAGTTGTTCTGTCCCTCTTGGGAACCCTGACTAATAAACACGATACTGTCATACATGAGCGTGCATGGCACCAACTTCCTTTCTCAGCTGTCCTCTGCCCTTCTCTCCCTCCACTCCTATTATTCCAGACACGTAGGCTTCCATGGTGGGAGGGGGAGTCTTGGTCAGGAGGAACCCAGGATGTCCTGACAAAATAAACTTAAGTTGAACACAAGGTGAATGACCCAGAAAGTGATAGCTACTGCCAACCAGAGTGGACAAGGACCATCAGGACCCTGCCTCTTCAATCTGCTCTCTGGGAAGTAGGACCCAACACACTGCAGCAGAAGCTGAGCTAGGAGACAGTGATGGATCCCAGGCTGGCCTTGATGACATGCATCTGGCCACGAGTGTTTATAATCCAACAGCCAGGAATGTTCTTTGAAAGCCAAACTCTGGGACTTTTCCCTCTGTTGGTTTTAATTTCTAATATGAATATTTTGAGATAGACTCATTAATCCTGTTTCTCTAGTTAGGGGTGGAGTTAGTAGAATAGCCCCGTGTTCCCGCTAAAACAAGCAAACAGTTCCGTTCATTCCTCTCCACGTCACAGCTGACTCTCATGAGACCAGAACAGCAGGCCACTTAGCCAGCAGTAGGTCAACCTGTGACACTCAGAGGCCGTAAGGGTCCAACAAGGAGCCACCTCTACTACAGAGGCAGGTAAATCAGAGCAGGGCACAGGAACAAGGGTCACACTCTATCCAGAGAAGGCCCCAAGTCCACAGAGGGGTAATCCCCACAGCTTACTCCATTTTCTTACATTTCCTCCTTGGGCTGGAAGGATGGGTTCTTAGCACATCCACAGGGCATGAGTAACTCGCTTCTGACGGCCTCTGGACCATCACTTCTTCCTCGGACCCCTGGGTGGGTTGGAACATGTCCTCCCAAAATATGTTGAAGTCTCACCCACTGGGAGCTTACTAGGGGCCGTTGCATACGCAAGTAGAAAAGTTGAGGTTCCAAAGCCCACGAGAGCTGTGACCCTCTAAGAGGAGGGACTCAGGGATAGGGAGATAGCTCAATCCATAAAATTCCTGCCACACAAGCACAAGGGCCATGTGAAGAAACCAGAAACAGCAGCAAGCACTTGTAACTTCAGCACTGGGGACGCAGACACAGGCAGATGCCTGGGGCTTGCTGGACAGCCAGCCTAGCTGAATCAGCAAGCTCCAGGCCAAGCTCCCTGCCTCACTAAACGAACAAACAAACAAGGCTGATGGTATCTGAGGACGACGCATGAAGTTGACATCTGATACACACATACACATGCACACACGTGTGCACCAGATCTACATATACATACATACACAAACACATATACGTACACATATACAACATACATGTACATATGCGCTCAGACCTTCATATACATATGTACAAAAGAAGAGGTACTTGAACATAGAAACACGTGGGGGTAACTGTATGACTGTGGAGGTTATGTCATAGCAGCAAACTAGGGACCGACAGGCAGCCTGGACCTCTAAAGGGCAAAACAGCATCCTTGCTGGTGTCTGGGATGCAGTATGTCACTCTACAGCTTGGCCTCAGACTTCTGGCCTCCTGAACACCTGTGATATGAAGCTACCTAGTTTGTGGTACCCTGTTCTAGCTGTCACAAGAAGCTAATACAGCGCCTAAACTCTGAACCTATATATCCCCACCCGCCTCTGTCGCCACCCACAGGGCAGAGATACAGCAGAGCCCATGAACCCAAACTACAGGAGAAGGTTGGTTTCCAGGTACCCAAGAAAAAGTACAAAGGTCTTAGCATAGCAAGGGCCAGGGTGTTCAGGACAAAAAAAGAGAAAGAAAAGTGGGTCCCTCTCCCAAGGCGGGGTCCCAGCTTGGGAAGTACGGGGCAGGCTGGGAATTGGTCGGCTGGCGGAGGCTGAGATGTAACCAGCTATGCTTCTTATAGACTTGGACCAGACCTCCATAAAGGATTCTTTTAGTTTCCCAGGAAAACCTTGGTATTCCAGCCAGAAGAAGGGCAAAGGTCCCAGACACATCCATTTCTAATATCTACAATACTTGATAACACCAGAATCCCTCCAAACTACAAGTGATACTTCTTGCCTAGCTTGACGCCACCTCCTCAGGCCACTACAGCCCCAAATTCCTGAGACTTCCAGCTGTCCCTACATGAGCAGGAAAAAATAAAACAAAATAAAACAGCTCTGTCTGAAAAGCAGAGGGAAGATTAAGAAAGTGCCTCAGCCCCAGGCATCTTTTTTTTTAAACTACTAACTGGGTAATGAATAATTTATAGGCAAGAACGTTTGTGGGGGGATAAAATGTTGACAAGTCAAGAAAAGCTCTTAGCGGCCTAACAGAGCAATCCATCTCTCCGAACAGGTTTCAAATGCATGGTTTGTGAAGATCTGGCTGTGGTTGTTTTCGTTCTCTCTTCCTTTTTTTTTATCTATATGGAAATTGGTAGGTGCTGAAATATGTTTCCTGAGTGATCTCACAAGTGAGAATTCAATCATCGCTTCATGTTACAAGAAATAAACGCCCAGGCGGGAAAGGATCCTGGGCTGCTGTGCTAGAGGGAGAGGTTCTCGGGACTCCAGGCAGGACTTGGGGCTCCGCTCCGATTCGCCAGAGCAGCAAGTAGCTCATTCTCAATGGACGATAATTCAGGAAGCCAAGGGAAAGTCTGGGTGACTCCAGCTAAGGCCCTGCTTAGCTTCAGGGAGCAATTTTTTCCAAATACAGCTAGGAACTGGACGAGGACTTGAAATGAGAAGGTCTAGCTTGGATAGAGCACCTGCTCTGCTCCAGGGCTGAGCTGCTGTGGAAATTTATTTTTCAGTGCATTATTGTGTTTTGAATGTTGTCATATGGCAGTTTCTTCTGAGACTGAAACATTTCATCCCGCAGGGAAGCTCCTGAAGACAGGTAATGACTCAAATGACTCAGGAAGTCCCTGAAACTGACTGAATTCATTAGGTCCCTTCCTCCCCAAGAGTAAGCAGTAAGGACTGAAGAGAGCCATTCTCAGAGGAGCCAAGCTGCAAAAAGAAGCAGCAGAGACTAGTTGAATTGCCTAGAAGGGGTTTAGGCCAACTGAGCTACCTGGAAAGGACACTCTCCAACCTGTTGAGCAGCTGCCTGCAGGCTGTGCAGTGTGCTCCAGGTTCCCAGCTTTTGTGAGCTGCCACCCATGCTTGGGTAGGCTTTGGTGCTGCCGCTGCCTTCGGGTCATTTCTGCTCCTGTAAGTAACCCCTCTCCCATATTCCTGCAAGCAACTGCAATAATACTTACTCATTAGTTCACCCAGTTGGACGTTGGTGGTACCCGTACTTTGGTCTGCTGTGGGCTCCCTTATATGAAACGTCCCCAAAGGTTCATGTGTCTGAACAGTTGGGTCCCTGCTGGTGGTGCTCTCTGGGAAGGTTGTGGAAACTTTGGGAGGCGGAGCCTTGAAGAAGTTGGAAGTAGGTCATTTGAGACTCTATATCCTGGCCCCACTTCCTGTTCACTCTCTGCTTTCCAACTGTGGTGCCGTGTGACCTGCTGTCCCAGCCCTGTCTCTAGGCCTTGCCCCCTGTCACCTTGTCTTTCCCCCCATGATGGACTGTAGACACCAGAGATCAGAGATATAAGCCAAATGATCCTCCTTAACCTTCCTTCTGTAGGCTCTCATGCTGGTACTAATCACATTGCCCACAGCACAACTTCCCACTCTACTTAAGGAGGGCCACTTGGAAAATGGAGTTCAGGCATGTCTGGAGGAAACCCAAGGAAGAGATGGAAGAAGCTGGCCTTGAACCTGCCCCAATGTTATGCTAAGCCACGGTGCCAGGATGTCATTTGCCAAGTGGCAGCAGGTATTAGGGTATCTTAGTCACTCTTCTGGTACTGTGAAGAGACACCATGAACACGGCAACTCTTATAAAAGAAAACATTCATCAGGGCCCTGGTTACAGTTCCGGAGCTTTAGTCCATTGTTGACAAGGTGGGAAACATGGCAGTGTGCAGGCCAGCACAGTGTTGGGGGAGGAGCTGAAAGTTCTGCAACTAGATCTCCAAGCAGCAGGAAGAGTGACACTGGGCCTGGCTTGGGCTTTTGAAACCTCGAAGCCCACCTCCAGTAACATACTTCCAACAACAAGGTCACACCTGCTCTAATAAGACCACACTTCCTGATCCTTCTCCAATAGTGCCCACTCTCTGATGAGTAAGCATTCAAATATATGAGCCTTTGGAGGTGATGCTTATTCAAACCACCATAGGGCATGCCTCCTCAGAGCTCAGTGGTTCCTTAACTTGTTCTGAACCTCTGGATGGACAAGGATGAGAAGAAGCCTGCCAGTCCAGGTCCAGAAACTGACACCCCCATCCTTCATCTACAGATCTGATGGACCTGGCCTGATTCCTACCTGGATCCCTTTCTTCTATTGAGTCCACTGCAAACAATGCCCTTGGGTGCTGTACCAAAACCCAGCAAGACTCTGACAGCAAGGGTAGTCCTCCAGTCTGGGCCAGGAGGACTGACTGGCTGGTGAATATTTCAAACTGAAGAAATTTTAAAACTGAAAGCCTTGCTGCTTCAGGGAGGTGCAGCCTTCAAACACACTGGTGCCGGGAAGGGCATGAAGACACCTAGCATGGAACCTGGGTACCAGAGCTGTGAAGGATGCTCAGTCTCCTCTATCTGGGCCTGCCTTTTCTTCTATACCTGGATGGAAAGGCCTTTCATCTCAGTAACATAGTGAATTCTAGCAGCAGAGGCCCCACCGTGTTAGAAAGGGGATAGTAGACAGTAGCTTGTACCAAAGGTGATCCTTTACAAATAACAAAATCTACCAGAGTCACAAAGGAGCCCAAGGTTTGGGAGCAAAAGGAGTCACAGAGAAGAGGGAGGAGGAACCTGAGTGGCATAAAACAAAAGGTTCCACTGGCGTAAAAGGACTCCTAAGGTAGCCATCAGGGTAGGCAGGAAGTGCCGGGGCCCTAGGGCCCTCCTTCAGTGGCTACTTCTTGGCCTTGGTCTTTCTGCACACCCTTCAGCTAACCGAGGGACAACATGCCAGCACATAATTACAGCTCTCAAGCTCTGGAGATTCAGGTGATTAAATTTTTATCCTAATCTCCCTCCAGCCATTCTGGAAAGAGCCATGGCATATCAAGCCCAGCATACGTCGCAGACTGAGCAGCGACAGTAACTGATATTAAAGCGGTGCTTGTTCTGCTTTTCTGATGCATCCTTGCACGTAAAAATCATTTGTGCATTAAAGACTTTTTGAAGTTCCACTCCTGTACCTTAGGTTTCCTGATTGTCAGAAAGGGGGATGGAGAGCGGGCAGTGCAGAAATGATTTCTAGAATGAACCGTGACAATGACCTCTTCCCAAATGAAATTACATCAGTCCTATCTGTTCATTGCCTCTGATTTTACCTCACACACGATGACTTCAGAGCCCAAGTGCAGTTTGTTGCTTTCGCTCTTTGAGAGGGGTGCCACCCAGCTCCCAAATAAGCACACACAGAGACTTACTTCTTCCTTATGAATGCCCGGCCTTAGCTTGACTTGTTTCTAGCCAGCTTTTCTTAAATTATCCCATCTACCTTTTGCCTCTGAGTTTTTTTTTACCTTCCTCTATTTCTATAAGCCTTGAATTCTTACTCTGTGGCTTGCATGTAGCTAGGGGTCTCGCCCCTGGAGTCTTCCTTTTCTCCCCTTATTTGCTCCTTGATCTTTTCTTCCCAGATTTCTCCTCCTCTTTATTCTCTCTGCCTGCCAGACCCTCCTATCCTTTCTCCTGCCTGGCTATTGGCTGTTCAGCTCTTTATTAGACCAATCAGGTGTTTTAGACAGGCAAAAGTAATACAGCTTCACAGAGTTGAACAAATGCAGTGTAAAAGAATGCAACACATCCTTTGCGTCATTAAACAAATGTTCCACAGTTTAAACAAATGTAACACATCTTCAGCCAATATTCCACAACACCTAAGGCATAAGTCAAGGAATCAGGCCTTGGTCTCTGTCAACAGTCAAAGCAGGACACTGAGCTCAGAGGCCTGACAGTCCGTTCTTGATAGTTCTGGTACAGTGATGATCCTCCCTTCAAGGCCAACCTCCACTTGAGAACACAGACTCTCTCTAGGTTCCTAAGCTTCAAGCATCCATCCCCTGGCTGGCTTAGGCCCTGGCACATGGTAGGCACTCAGAACCGAAGCTCTACTGGAAGCCCCATGGACACTCACTATCCCCCTGCCTATGCCACCGGGGACCTTTCCAGTTGCTGTAAGAAGAGATCTGGTAAAGGGAATTGGGGTTTAAAGGGATTATGGTGGCAGCTTGGGGATGCAGCCCATCAGGGCGGGGAAGGCACGGTGACAAAAGCACAAGGCAGCCGGTCACATTGACCGGCAGTCAGGAAGCCGAGAGGGACGGATGCTGGGGCTCAGCTCACTTTCTTCTTTTCATACAGATTTTTGGGTGTGCCACCCACGCCCAAACGTACTCTAGGAGTTGTCTGCACAGACATGCGCAGAGACTAGTCTCTTCAATGATTCTGGATGCTGTCAAAGCTGACCGTCACCCCATGTTACAGGGCACTGCTTCCCTCCCACCAATGCATGCAAATAAGAGCCCCTGGAAGTCTCTTGGAGCTGGCCTAGGTTGGCATTCTCTGCCCCTGTTCTCCCGGACACAGCTCGGAGCAAAGATCACCTGTACCCCAGCATCACTTGCAAATCCTCTCAGCTAGAAGATGCCGCCCAACAGGACGATGACTAAGATTATCAGTCAATGTTATATTTACATACATGAGCTTGTCCCAGGGAGGAGACAGCAGTCTCTAGATCAGAGATGTATGAGTCTGGGGTCATTAGATCCTACAATGGGCTCTTCTTCATAAGTTAAAGCTTGTGGCCATCCAGAAAAAAGAAAGTTCAATGGCAAAGTGAATGGCAGGGCAAACACCAATAGAACTCACCACTTGATCTCTATCTGACCTTCGTCAAAGTAGGTCATAACTCCTAAGAAGCCAAGGCTCTCCTCATTTCTCCCCATCAAGGAGCTCACAGCCCAATACAGCACCAAATACTCCCATCCATCCATCCCAGCAAATGAACACTGAATACCAGCCTGCCCACTTGCCACTGATCCACCACAGAACCCTCTAGGCCAGTAGTTCTCAACCTATGGGTTGTGACCCCTGTAAGGTCAAACAATCCTTTCACATGAGTTGCCTAAGACCGTCAGAAAGCATAGATATTTACGTTACCGTTCATAATAGTAGCAAATTACAGTTATGAAGTAACAATGAACATAATTTTATGGTTGGGGGTCAGCACAACATGAGGAACTATATTAAAGGGCTGCAGCATTGGGAAGGTTGAGAACCACTGCTCTAGACGCTTCCCAACTGAACCCTGGGCTACTTAGCGGTCTGTTCCCTGAGCAATGTTTCTGCTTTCCTGAAAAGCTTTTGCCGTTGTCAGGGATCCAACCACAAGAGGATGCCTGACACAAACTGGCTGATGGAATGCCTTAATCAACAAGATTTACCTCCTGCCAACCACCCCAGGACAGCTGCTTTTCTCCCGCCACGCCAAGCCACCAGGCCGCTGGGCTTTACGCTTTCCTTAGAGTTTATCAAATGGAAGCCCCAGTTCTGAGGTGGAAAAGCCTCTCAGGAGGTTAATAGTGAGTAGATGGAGCAATAAAAGTAATGATTTAATTCTCCAAAGATGGCTAAACAGGCTGCTGTTTACCAACGTCTTAGTAGATAATTACCAACAGATAATTAGGAAAAGCTGCCAGAATGCAGCTGCCCCAGAAATGGCCAGGGCCCCACATCCGCTTTGCCAAGCTAAGTAAATGAGTTGGTTCCCACCAAGAAGTTCCACGTGAGCCATTTTCAGGGAAAGCCAGCAGGCAGAAATCGGTACTGTGTGTTCTTCTTGTTCCTTTCCCTCGCAGAGGCTGTTTCCCGAGCAGCTGGATGGCCTCCAGTGTGTCACCTGCCTTCCAGAAATGCACCTCAGTCACTTTAACCTAGTTCCTCTAAGAGCCTATTTCCCCTGCTGGTCTAAAATTAGCAGAGCTGGGGCACTCAAGCGTCTATTACAGAAGCACGTTCTGGGTCAGGTTTTGCTGGAAAGGCTCAGGGGTGGGAGAGTAGATACCAAGTATCCTGAGACTGGCAGGGAGACAGGCCTTCCAGAATGCTGGGCACCTGACCAGGAAGTTAGTCCCAGAGCCTACGACAAGAAAGGATTAAGGCATGGAATTCGTAGTGTTTAGGCCTCTTCTGTATCTCTAACCAATGGTCCCTCTGCTCCAAACGCATCCCACCTTAGGGAGAAGCCCAACTCCAAGATCTCCCCAGTCCTTGTCCATCTCCCTAGAACTGAAGGAAACAGAGGCGGGAGGTTGCTCTGCACATCTCCACGCAAACCTTCCTCTAGTCACATTTCTTTCCTCTGGTTTTGTTTTGGAGTCGGGATCTGATGTACGCCAGGCTGGCCCCTCTATGTGGCTGAGAACAACCTTGAAGTCCTGGCCCTCTTGTTCTACCTCTCAAGTTCCAGTTACATTGCAGTCAGTGCTACTATGTCCCGTAGATGTGATGCTGGGGGTGGAACCCAGGGCTTCCTGCATGCTAGGCAAGCGCTCTATCATCTGGGCTATAGCCCCAGCCTTTTAAGTCCCTTGTCAATGACTCTTTTGATTCCCCATGTTTCTCTGCCACTATAGCCTCTCCATCCCTGAGACACATCTCTCCCTCTTCCTCGACTTGTGCTGTCCCATTGGTTTCTGTGGCTCTGGGGCTTCACCTGCCTGTAATCCAGCCAGGAGGATTCTCAGATTCACTGCTCCTGGTTATATCCTAAGGCTGGGATCCATCAGTACAGAAAGATGTTCTTTTTGATGCCCACAATGCTTGACATTGATTCCATATTTATATGCCCGTTCAAGGGGTTCTTCCACTGCAGAAATATGGAGTTTCTTATTCCTAAGGCCACCAATGGGACAGGCAGTCCCAGGAGGTAGCTCCTACACTGAGGCCAAAAATGGACCCTTACCTTTGAGAGAGGCGCTAACACCACAGAAGGCTGTCTCCTCTTCACAGTGACTGAACTGACCAGGGTTCTTGGGTAACTGATTCTCTCTAGGCCGAGAATGGAATCTTTGGTCCTTCTTTCACAGGCCAGGAGTCCAGACACCCTCAACGCTGTTGCTCTGGACTGTGCAGGCAGCCCCTTGGTCTACTTTGCTCCAGGAAGATGGTAGAGGAGGGCTGATGGACACCAACACATTCTAACCACTCAAAAAGCAGCAAGACCCCCCTCCTCCTGTTACAGGCTTCTGCTCTGTCATGGCACTGAAGACCCTGCTCTCCCAGGAGTGCTCAGATGCAAGGGACTGACTCTGCTCACACCCGATGGGGTGGCTGATGGGGACCATCTCCTGTCCTCACCCAGGTTCCTGTCCCACCATACCCTAATAACGGAGTGAGCAGACTGTGACGAGTACAGACAGCAGGGACTTTATTGCCAACTGAGGAGCAATAACTTTAAACAGGATGAATTAACTTTAGAATGCCAACCAAGAGCCGGAGCGTGCAAAGCAGGCCTGTGCCACTGAGAAGCGGTAGCAGCTGTCCTAGGAGATTGTTTACTGTGATGAAACCACAGTGACCAAAAGGAACTTGCGGAGGAAAGAGTCTGTTTCTTTTATTCTTCCAGGGAAGAACTCATCACGGAGGGAAGTCGGGGTAGGAATTCAAACAGGACAGGAACCTGGAGGCAGGAGCAGATGCAGAGGCCGTGGAGGGGTGCTGCTAACTGGCTTATCATGGGTTGCTCAGAGCCTGCTTTCTTGTTTTGTTTTCGTTTCCTTTTGTTTGGTTTTTCGAGACAGAGATCTGCTTGTCTCTCCCTCCCGAGTGCTGGGATTAAAAGCATGTGCCACCATCCCCTGGTACAACGTGCTTTCTTATAGCATCCAGGACCACCAGCCATGGAAGACCTCATCCACAATGAGCTGGTATCTCCTCTATCAATCACTAATTGAGAAAATGCTCTACTGGCTTATCTATCTACAGCTAGATTTTATGAGGCATTTTCTCAGTTGAGGTTCCTTCCTCTTTTTTAATTGATTTTATTGAGCTATACATTTTTCTCTGCTCCCTTCTCGTCCTCTTTCCTCCCCTTCAACCCTCTCCCATGGTCTCCATGCTCCCAATTTACTCAGAAGATTTTATCTTCTTCTACTTCCCATGCAGATTAGATCCATGTATGTCTCTCTTAGAGTCCTCATTGTTGTCTAGGTTCTCTGGGGTTGTGAACTGTAGGCTGGTTGTCCTTTGCCTAATGTCTAATATCTACTTATGAGTGAACACATGCTATATTTGTCTTTCTGGGTCTGGGTTACCTCACTCAGTGTGACTTTTTCTAGTTCTGTCCATTTCCCTGCAAATTTCAAGATGTCATTATTTTTACTGCTGAGTAGTACTCCATTATGTAAATGTACCACATTTTCTTTCTCCATTTTTCCATTAAGGGGAATCCAGGTTGTCTACATGTTCTGGCTATTACAAATAATGCTGCTATGAACATAGTTGAGCAGATGTACTTGATTTGATTGAGTAGCCTTTGAGTATATGACCAAAAGTGGTATTGCTGGGTCTTGAAGTAGATTGATTCCTAATTTTCTAAGAAACCAAAATACTGATTTCCAAAGCAGCTATACAAATTTGCACTCCTACTAGCAATGGAAGAGTGTTCCCCTTACTCCACATCCTCTCCAGGATAAGCTGTCATCAGTGTTTTTGATCTTGGCCATTCTGACACATGTGAGATAGAATCTCAGAGTTGCTTTCATTTGCATTTCTCTGATGGCTAAGGAAGTTGAACATTTCCTTAAGTGTCTTTCAGCCATTTGAGATTCATTTGTTGAAAGTTCTCTGTTTAGATATGCAACCCATTTTTAATTGGATTATTTGTTATTTTGGTGTCTAGTTTCTTCAGTTCTTTGTATATTTTGGAGAGCAGTTCTCTGTCAGATGTGGCATTGGTGAAGATCTTTTCCTATTCCGTTGGCTGCTGTTTTGTCTTGTTGACTGTGTCCTTTGCTTTACAGAAGCAGTTTTAGGAGTTTTAGGAGGTCCCACTTATTAATCATTGCTCTCAGTGACTGTGCTACTGGCATTATATTTAAGAAGTGATCTCCTGCACCAATGTGTTCAAGGATACTTCTCACTTTCTCTTCTGTGAGGTTTAGTGTGAATTTATGTTGATGTCTTTGATCCATTTGGACTTGAGTTTTGTGCATGGCAATAGGTATGGATCTATTTGCTTTCTTTGACATGTTGACATCCAGCTATGCCAGCACCATTTATTTGTTGAAGATATTTTCTTTTTTTCTGTCCCTGCATCTCTGGGATAAAGACTACTTGGTCGTGGTGGATGATGTTTCTGATGTGTTCTTAGATTCAGTTTGCCAGTATTTTATTGAGTATTGTTATATCAATGTTCATGAAGGAGATTGGTCTGTAATTCTCTTTATTTGTTGCATCTTTGTGTGGTTTGGATATCGAGATAACTATAGTCTCATAAAAAGAGTTTGGCAATGTTCCTTCTGTTTCTCTTATCTGGAACTATTTGATTTGAGTAGTATTGGTATTAGTTCTTCTTTGAAGTTTTTGTAGAATTCTGCACTGAAACCATCCAGCCTTGGGCTTTGTTAGTTTGTTTGGGAGACTTTTGATGACCATTTCCATTTCCCTAGTGGTTATAGGTATATTTAATTGACTTATTTGATTTTGATTTAATTTTGATATGTGGTACTTATTCAGAAATTTGTCTGTTTCCTTTAAGTTTTCCAATTTTGTGAAATATAGAGTTTTGAAGTATAACCTCATGATTATCTGGATTTCCTCTGTGTTAGTATGTCCCCCTTTTCATTTCTGATTTTGTTAATTTGAATACTCTCTCTGCCTTTGGTGAGTTTGGATAAAGGTTTGTCTATTTTGTTGATTTTCTCAAAGAACCAACTCTTTGTCTCATTGATTCTTTGTATTGTTTTCTTTGTTTCTATTTTTTTTTAATTTCAGCTCTCAATTTGATTATTTCCTGTCTTCTAATCCTCCTGGGTGAGTCTGGTTCTTTTTGTTCTAGAGTTTTCAGGTGTTCTGTTAATTGGCTAGTGTGGGGGTTTTCCAATTTCTTTATGTAGGCATTTAATGCTATGAACTTTTCTCTTAGCACTACTTTTATTGTGTCCCATAGGTTTGGGTATGTTGTGCAGTCATTTTCATTGAACTTTAGGAAGTCTTTAATTTCGTTCTTATTTCTTCCTTGACCCAGTAGTGATTCAGTTGAACATTGTTCAGTTTCCATGTATTTGTGGACTTTCTACAATTAGTGTTGTTGTTGAATTCTAACTTTAAGCCTTGATGATCTGATAAGACGCAGGTGTTAGTCCATTTTTTTGTTTGTTTATGTTGAGATTTTCTTTGTTACCAAATATTTGGTCAATTTTGTAGAAAGACCCATGAGGTACTGAGAAGAAGGTATATTTTTTGTGTTTGGGTGAAATGTTCTATAGATGTCTGTTAAGTCCATTTGAGTCATAACATCTGATAGTTCCTTTATTTCTCTGTTAAGCTTCTGTCTGGCAGACCTGTCCAGTGGTGAGAGTGGGGCGTTGAAGCCTCCCACTATTAATGTATGGGGTTTGATGCATGGTTTAAGTTTTAGTAATTTTTTTTGAATGAGGGTGCCCTGTATTCAGGGCATAGATGTTCAGAATTGAGATTTCCTCTTGATGGATTTTTCCTGTGATGAATATGAAAAGACTTTCTTCATTTCTTTTGACTAATTTTAGTTTGAAGTATGTTCTGCTTTTTTGTTTTTTGGTTTCTTGTGTGTTGGTTTGTTTTTTTGTTTGTTTGTTTGTTTGTTTGTTTTGATATTAGAATAACTGCACCAGCTTGTTTCTTAGGCCCACCTGATTGAAAAAAAAAATTCCCAATCCTTTACTCTGAGGTAATCTCTGTCTTTGAAGTTGATTTGTGTTTATTACATGCAGCAAAAGGACAGATTCTGTTTTTGTATCCAATCTACTAGCCTGTGTTTTTTTATAGGAGATTTGAGTCCATTTATATTAATGGATATTAATGACCAGTGATTGCTAGTTTCTGTTATTTTGGGATTTTTTTTGGTGGTGGTGGTGGTAGTGATGGTGGTATGTTGTGTGTGTTTCTCTTCTTTGGGTTTTGCTGATATGGGATTATCTACTTCCTGTGGTTTTGTGGGTGTGGCTAATTTCCTTGGGTTTTCCTTCTAGTACTTTCTGTAGTGCTGGATTTGTGGATAGGTATTGATTTAACCTGGTGTTGTCATGGAATATCTTCTATTCTCCATCAATATTGATTGAAAAATTTGCTGGATATAGTAGTCTGAGTTGGCATCTGTGCTCTTTTTGTGTCTGCATGACATCTGACCAGGACTGTCTGACCTTCATTGCTTCCACTGAGAAACTGGGTGTAATTCTGATAGGTTTGCCTTTATATGTTGCTTGACCTTTTTTCTTTGTAATTTTTAATAATCTTTCTTTATTCTGTATGTTCAGTGTTTTGATTATTATGTGGCGAGGGGACTTTTTTTGATCCGGTCTATTTGGTGTTCTGTAAACTTCTCATATTTTCATAGGCATGTCCTTCTTTATGTTGAGAAAGTTTTCTTCTATGATTTTGTTGAATATATTTTCTGTGCCTTTGAGCTGGACTTCTCCTTTAATTCCTGTTAGTCTTCGGTTCAGTTTTTTCATGGTGTCCCATATTTTGCAGATTTTTGTGTTAAGCTTTTGTTGGATTTAACATTTTCTTTGACTGATGTATCTATTTCCTCTATTGTATCTTCAAAAAGAAGTAGGAAATTCTCTCTTACATCTCTGTATTCTGTTGCTTATACTGGCTTCTGTAGTTCCTGATCATTTACCCAGATTTTCCATTTCCAGATTTCCCTCAGTTTGTGTTTTCTTTATTGCTTCTATTTCCCCTTTTCAAGTCTTTAAACATTTTTTTTTTACCTGTTTGGTTGTTTTTTCTTGGTTTTCTTTAAGGAATTTTTTTTATTTCTTCCAATTTTTTGTTTTTCTTTTCCTCCACTTACTTCTTTAAGGGAATTTTTTATTTCTTCTTAAAGAGCCTCAATCATCTTCATAGTTATTTTTAAGATCGTTTTCTTATGCTTCCTCTGTATTAGGATGCTCGGGTCTTGCTGTTATAGAACCATTAGCTTCTGATGGTGCTGTATTGCTCTTGATGTTGTTGAGTGTATTCTTACCCTGTTGTCTACTCAACTCTCCCTCTAATTGGAACAGGTAAGGCCTGTGTTTTAGGGGTGTCTCTTTTCCCTCAATTGGTGTAGTTGGGGGCTGTGACTCCCTTGTACATTCCATCAGGTGTAAGCAGGGCAGCGCATTCTATAATTGTTCTTTCAGGTGTCCACAGGCTCAGGGCTCAGGTGGTGGCTCTTCCTGGTGCTGGTGTGCCTATTGCTCTGATGATCGCTCCTCTAGTTGCAGTCAGGGTTGAGGCTGAGGCTATGGTGGTCAGACAATCTCCGGAGGCCACTGCTGTTGCTGTAGCACTGCTGAGGCTTCCTCTCCGGGTGGCCTGGCCACCACGCTGCTGCTGCCGAGGCTTCCTGTCTGGGTGGCCTGCCTGCCATGCTGCCGAGACTTCTTCCCGGTGGCATGGGAGTATTTCAAGAAAACAAAGAAGAATGGAAGAAAGGCAGGTATGGGAACAGGGACCTAACACTGGCAGAATGAGCTGCCTTCACCTCCCCTGCTCCAGCCCTAGGCCTCTCTAACTTTGCTAATCCTGGCCTTGACCCTTCTTCCTTAGTCCTCTTCTTCTTTCCCAGTAGTGGCCCCCTCAACCAATGACATCATATTCTCATCTTAATCTGACTTTCTATACAAATGCTCTTCCCCATCCTTGCAATGAGACAGATACTCATATCTGCTGGGTCGAACCTGAGCCTCTAACGATGGGCCTGACCCAGATGGGATGAAGTCAGAGCCAACCTTGAGCTCCTGCCCAGCGATCTGATGCCTGGAATTCCACCAACTGTACTGTGACCTGTTATGATTAATATTAATCGCCAACTTAACTGTGTTTAGAACCACCATGGAAACACACCTCTGGATGTATCTGCAGGGGTGTTTCTAGAAAGGTTTGACTGAAGAGGGAAGACCCACCCTGAATGTGGGTGGTACCATCCCACGGCTAGAATTGGGGACCAATGAAATGAGAAACCAGCTGAGCACCAGCGTTCATCACACTCTGCTTCCTGATGGGGATGCTGTAACCAGCTGCCCCACGTTCCTGCCGGCATGCATTGAAACCCTTCTTAAACGGAGCCAAAATAATTTCTTTAAGATTATTTTTCAGTTATTTTGTCATAATAACAAGAAAAGTAACACATACCTGGCCCTACACTTGCAATGTACTGTTGCCTTCAACCCTGCGCAACCCTTCCAGCCTGTAACTGTCCCTTTTAATAGCCATAGGCCCTACCAGAACCGCCAGCCCTAACACAGGCACTAGGACATGGGGAACCTCTTGTGCACCTCCTCTCAGCTCCAAGCCAAAGAAGGTGAACATGCTCTAGCTTCCAACAAAACCCAGACCTGTCACTGCCCCCAAGCACCTGAGGAATCACTCTAGATAGCTGAGCAGGGAGCTGGGCCCCTCAGCCAGGAAATAATCTTGTATGATACAAAGAGAATCAGCATCACCCCCACAGGGACTCTAGTTGACCGTGTTCTGCTGACCCTGGAAAGAAGCAAGGAATTTGCTGGATGGCGAGGCTGCTCATCCCTCATAGCACAGCTTCTCAGAACTGGGGGTATCTCCCAAACTCAGTATCAGTCAGCTACCCACCCATGGGGAAGCCCCGGGTGACTAGAATCACTTCAGAGGCTGAGCAGGCTCACTGGCAAGGCGTAAAATACCACTTTCAGGGCCATGGTTATGAAAACTATTCATAATTCCATCTCTGTGGGAGAAAGCTTGCTTTTCTAACACAGTTTCTCAAGAAGCAATATGACTTCCAGAATCCACAGGCCCTTCTTAGGAATGTTCTAGGGCCAAAGCTCCCTGCCCAGGACAGGGCCAAGCACCATAGCCATAGTACAGAAGTTAAGCCTAGAGGCAAACGTGCAGGTAGCAGGATAGAAGCCAGTAGTATGCTGGCAATTCTGTTCTTGTCCCAGAGGCCAGTGACATCAAGTGTGATGGCCACCACAGCACCTTTGGCTATCCTTGTCTTGGTTTTCCTTCCTTCGCTAATGTCTACTCTCCCTACTTCTTACTTGCTTCCTGAAATCAGCTCCGGTTCATCTCCCTATACCCTCTTATGCCCAGATCACAGTGTCCCCCAAAAACCACCTAGGAGACCAAGTCCTGTATGTAAAAACAAAGAACCTTTATTCAAGTTTGAACTTGGACTCTCCAGTGTGTCAATGTTTGGTGTGACTGGAAAGCCTAGATCTCAGTTGGGGGTAGAGTTTTTTAATGTGGGTTGTCCTTCTGTATACGTGTTGCTTTTATTGGTTGATGAATAAAGCTGTTTCAGCCAATGGCTTAGCAGAGTAAAGTCAGGAAGGAAATCTTGAGATACTGAGAGATATTGAGAGAGTAGGTAGGGTCAAAGAGATACCATGTAGCTGCTGAAGGAGAGGATTTGGGAAACTTACTGGTAGGCCACAGCCTCATGGTGATACACAGATTAATAGAAATGGGTCAATTTAAGATGTAAGAGTTAGTTAATAAGAAGCCTGAGCTAATAGGCCAAACAGTATTGAAATTATTACAGTTTCTGCATGATTGTCTGGGTCACTAAAAAGCAGTCTCTGTTTACATTTTTTATGATAGCAAAGGTTGGGGTGAGGGATTTCTAAAGTTCAGGACCCCTGATTGGCTGACAATTGTCTAGGGGTGTCCTTGTGAAAAGCAATGTGTGTGTGTGCTAGCAGGTGATCCTATCCACAGTGGTTGGAACATCAGGAATTTCCTTTAGATGATCTTTTCCTGGGTGGTGCATGGGTGGTCTCAGTTTGTAGTTTTTCTTGGAACCAGGTATTGCCTTAGGGTAAACTACTGAGACTCAGACCTCTGTTGAGATTGTTATGTGTGGGCCCTACATATCTAAGTCTCAAGCCTTGCCTCCCCAAGAATCTCAACTGAAACTTTGGTCTTCTGCCCACCCCAAGGCCTTAAAGAAGTCCTGGTCCCATAAGGTTCTCCATAAATTGTTGCAGGAATGTTGAGAAAGAGAGGGCTTTGTATGTCAAGTGGAGGTCCCTGTAGGGTCCCATAGGAAACAGTTACAAAAGGATTTTGTAACTCAGTTTGCCTGCCTGAGGCTTTCCTACACAGCCTGGACTGCCTCTCCATGGAGCACAGGCAACTAAGTCAACCACACAGGGCCAGAAGGTCAGGATTGGCACCTGTTCCTGGACCCATGAAACTCCTGTCACACTGACTACTACAGACAGACATGCTCCCGCCAGCCCACAAATGACTTCTCTGGGAACATCAGAAGCAGGGCCAACTTTCAGTCAGAATCCAATAGGATCCTCAGTGCAGCTCTTTTGAGACTGGAAAAAGGGGAAAGGTTGTTCCTGCATCCCCAAAACACTAGACTCACACAGGTGTGCAGGCAACCCCTGGCATTCCTCCCCCAACTCTTTTCAGAAGAATCCCTATAAAGGAGAAGTAACATCTCCAGCCTCAGAGTTTGGACCAAAGGAGTACATGAGTAGATCCTATGGCAGAGTAGATCCTATGGCAGAGGCCATAAGGATCTCAGCAGGGGCCCTAATCCCTGAGATCTCCATTCAGCTTAATCAAGCCATCCCTCTCCATCCCCCAGGCCTCAGTTTACCCCCAAAATGAAAGGAAGGCATTCAGCAAGACATCCAGGGGACAACCCTGCTCTAACAATTGTTTCCTTAACCATGGAAGACGGAAGACATCCCACAGAAAGGATATTCATTGCTCTGGTACCTGAGGTGGGCCATGTGCACAGAGGGCCCTCTGGGAGAAAACTTGGCTCCACTAAACGTCCTGTAGCAGAGAGATACGTTTAATACGTGAAACCCAGTTTCCCTAACTATGTGATCCCCAGAGTCTTGTTTCCAAGGGTACCTGTTATTTCTAAATGTCCCTAGGATACAGGACAGGAAGAATCAATCTTATAAAAACCAAAATCCCACACAGAGCAACAGGTGTGCTCAGACACTGGTCGGGACGATGTCCTAGGGGACAAAGGAAGGAAATACGAAAGGCCTTGGCCAGCTGCTGGCTTCCATCTGTGACTTCCCTGCAGGTGCTTAGAAGGAAGTGGCACTGGCCCAACAGGCCTCAGTCAGAGCTTTGCTTCTCTCTCTGGGCCTTGGTTTAACCAGCGATGAAGCTGGGTATCCAGGGAAAGAATCCAGAGGCTACCGAGCTCTGAAAGACTGTTAACCAAATCACATCCCCAAGCAGATGAACATGGAGTAGCAGGGCTTGCCCATCTTTGGAGCCTCATCCTCCTGGCCCCAGACCTACCTCCTTGCATGTGCCCTCCTTCCATCACCCTCCTGTCCTGGAGCCCACATGATAGAAGGAGAGAACCTACCCCAAAAGTGGTCCTCTGACCTCTCTGTGCTTGCCATGATGTGCATATGTGTGTGTGTGCACAAAGAGAATCATACACACAAATACATACACACATGTAAAAAAAAATTAGCTAATCATGAGCATGATGGTGCACTGTTCCCGGCATGTAGGAGGCAGAGGCAGGCAGATCACTGTGAGTTCATTGCCACCTGGTCTACGTAGTGAATTCCAGGTTAGCCAGGACTACTTACTGAGACTCCATCTCAAGAAAAAAAATGACACACACACACACATCTCCCAGGCACAATAGGTGCCCAATAAATGTTCCTTAAATAAGTTTGAGAGTAAATAAATGACTATATGACAAAAGACACCACATTAAGATGCCCTGTGGTGGGGCTGGGAAGACGACACCATCAGTAAAATGCTTGCCACGTAAGCCTGAGAAACAGAGTTCCTTCCATTCTCGGAACCCACCTTAAAAAGCCAGTATGGTGTTGTTTGTTTGTGATCCCAGCACCAGACAGGTATAGACACGAGACTTCCTGAGGCTCACTGGCCAGACAGCTGAGCCTACTTGGCAAACTCCAAACTGGTAAGAGAACCTGGATGGTACCTGACCCAGGTCACCTAGGGTTGTTCTCTGGGGTGTGTGTGTGTGTGTGTGTGTGTGTATCTGTGAATGTTTATATATGTGTGTGTTATACATGATACATATACACACATGTACAAACATATACCCACACCTTTGCATACACACAAATATGCACACACACACACATACACAAACAAAAGATTGGTGTCTTGTGCTAGGGAAGGAAGGAGTCTGAGCATGCCAAGCAGCCATGAACAGGCTCAAAGAGACACAATACTCATCCTAAGCACTAAGCAAGTTCTATGGGGATAGGCTGGGATGTGGGTATGTGCAGTTAATCAGTTCTCCATGGAGTTCATGACCCAGAAAAAAAATTAAGAATTACTTCCTTGAGGCTTCAAATGCAGTGATTAATGAAGAAGCTAAACAATACTGATTTGTTTCCCATGGCCAAATTCTGGCTCCTATGGATGAGGCTAGGGTCATATGTTCAGTTCAACCATAATGTCTGCAACGTGAGGAATGGAGAACCCCAAGCTTAATCCACCATGTCTCCCAGTGCACAGTGAACTTCCCTAGACAGCAGACCCTAATGAAGCCACGCCATGTGGATCTGTGATGGCCCTTCAGAAGGTCATCAGTTCTCACCCCTGGTCAGGCAACGGGAGGGTGTCTGAAAGAGGTGTGGTATTTTTCTGAAGAAGGGTCCCTTCGGACCACTCCATGCCCTAGAGGAGCGGGTGGTGATGAAGTCCCCTGCCGTGTGTTAAGGCAGAGGAGGAGAGGAAGGGTGGGGGAACTGGGTCTCCCATTCACTCTGTTCACCAAAGAGAACAAGTATTTCTGGGTGCTCATAGAATCTTCTTGGTTTCCCTAAACTCCAAAAATCATTAAGCCACAAGGAAGCATTCTGAATGCTAAAAGAAATCTGACATGTAGCTATATCAATCCAAACTGGAAAAGACAATGTGTCCTCCGACAGTTAAGGAATATATACTGATAAGTGACTCTCTGGAATGTGTTCAGATGTCTAACACATACTAGGGAAGAAAAGCACCCAGTCAGACATGCTTGCCCTCAAGAAGTCTATACAAACCTCAGCCAAGCAGCAGGTGAGAGGCTGGGATAATTCCTGGATATAGGATGGGACACAGGATTTCATCAGGAGACAGAGCTATGTAGAAGATGCAGCTTAGCTGTCAGCGCTGCTGAAAATGAACCTGCCAGGGAAGTAAGTGGAAATCGGGGTGAACATTCTAGGAGGAACATCAAAAGGAATGTGTCTATCTGTTGTTGGGTGTTTTCTTAATCTTTACTCTTTTTGCTCCTTACTCTTTGGGGGCCCACCACCTAACTCCCAAATAAACATACAGACGTTTATTATTACTTATAAATGCCCAACCTTAACTTGCCTTATTTCTAGCCAGCTTTCCGTAACTTAAATGATCCCATCTCCCTTTTTTTTTAAATATTTATTTATTTATTTATTACATATACAATATTCTGTCTGTGTGTATGCCTACAGGCCAGAAGAGGGCACCAGACCCTATTACAGATAGTTGTGAGCCACCATGTGGTTGCTGGGAATTGAACTCAGGACCTTTGGTAGAGCAGGCAATGCTCTTAACCTCTGAGCCATCTCTCCAGCCCCCCCCCCTCCATCTCCCTTTTGCCTCTGGGATTTTTCCTTTTCTTACTTCTGTATTCTTACTTTCACGCTTACTCTGTGGCTGCCTGGGTGGCTGGATGGCCGGCCCCTTCTTTTCTTGCTCCTTGATTTCTCTTGCTTTCTAATGTTCTTCTTCTGTTTATTCTCTCTGCCTGCCAGTCCCACCTATTTCTCTCTCCTGCCTCACTATTGGCCATTCAGCTCTTTATTAGATCAATCAGGTGTTTTAGACAGGCAAAGTTACACAGCTTCACAGGATTAAACCAATGCAGCATAAAAGAATGAAGCACATCTTTACATCACTAAAACAAGTGTTCCACAGCATAAACAAATGTAACACATCTTAAAATAATATTCCATAACATCTACCCTTTATATATTAATCTAGTGTTGATAAACAATGCACCCTAAAGCAGAGATTTAAAACAGCAAACACCATGTCCCAGCTTCTGTGCTCAGCAGCTCAGGGATGATTTAACAGGTGTTCTCCCTTGAGGTCTCTCACAGAGTATAAACCCAGTTGAAGGCTCAGCTGGGGGAGAATCCTCTTCCTGGCTCCTCACAAGGCTAATGAAATGTGGTTTTGGATCAAGGTCACCTACAATCATGACCACATGGGCCCACCATAGAGCAGCTCACAACAATGACCATCCAGTGCAAACAAACAAGAACCAGGAGCAAGATGCAAGCCACTGCTCACGGTGCCCTAATCTTGAAGTCATCATCCCATCACGTTGTCACCTTCTGTGCATCAGAAGTCATTGCATCTCAACACATTCTCAAGGGGGAAAGTTTGCACAAACCAGGGGACAAATGCAAGAGGAGAGTGTTGGCAACCAGTTTACATGACACCTACCGACCCTTGAGCCCAATAACACCACTTGCTGGAAGGGTTCCTAAAAGAAATAATCTCCAGAGGACTAAAGAGATAGCTCAATCAGTAAAATGTTTGCTGCCCAAGCATGGAAGACCTTACTTCCATCTCCAGAACTCACATTAGGAGAGAGAGTGTCAACACTGGGGAGGTAGAAACAGGCAGATTCCTAGGCCAGCCAATCTAGCCTATTTGGCAAATTCCTTTTAGAGGCCTTGTCTCAAAAGACAAGGTAAATAGCGCCTGAGGAATAATAGCTGACATGACCTATGTCCTCCGCACATGTGTGCACATACACAGGCACATACATACAATGAAATATCAGATGAGTACAAAGACACATAGACAATGTTGCTGTTCAAAATAACTTACAAGTGAAATGCATCTGGGATGCTAATGTGATTACCACCCAGCCACCAACACAGACCCAGAAGAATATTTAAGTACATCAGAAAGCACTTCCAAGTTCAAAACGCTGAACTGAGGGGGCTAGAGAGATGGCTTAGTTAGCAGAACTTGCCACAGAACCATGAGGATCTGAGTTCAGATCCCAACACTCACACAAACTGAATGCCGTCTTTCAGGTACCGGTGACTCGATCACTGGGGTGGAGGAGGAACAGGCTTGCTGGCTACCAACCTGACTGAGAAAAAAAAACTGTGAGATCTAGGTTCAAAAACAAGGAGTGAAGCAGAGAATGATAGAGAATGCCCAATACCTTCTAAGAGCAAGCACAGCTGAAAATACACAACACACACACACATCAAATCATTGCAATGTGAATCTAATATTCAAATATAGAAAAATATAAAATAAGCATCTACTTTTAAACATCTGGGAGGTAAGGTTGAGGAACAGGACTCCATATGATTTTCATTTCATTTTTATTTCCTGTCTTCAAAATTTATACAATAATCATGTACTCCTTTTCCTGTAAGAAAAGAAAAGCACTTTTTTTAAAGGTTCCCATTTCCTTAAGGGGATTTACAGAAGAAAGTACTGTGCTTTCTTCTACAAGCCTAACTGGAAAAATAAGAGGAAAGCTGGAACACGAGCCAGCACCTCAAGTGAAGAGCAGCTAAGCGGTGGTGCTCTGCGGCTAAGGAATCAAAGAAAAACACACCTCTGGCCATAGCACGGTGCCAACAATGCAGTTCCATGAACATGCAGCTTAGCAGGCAGACATTCTTGGGTTAGAGAAACTTAGAAAAAGCTGAGCCTCTCTCTAGACAGGCACGGCGCCAACTCAGGATGCACAGCATGGCCAGCAGTACGTGTCAGATGTCAGCCCTAAAGACTCAGCTCCTCAGACATGGGCCCTTGTCCTTTGTCTTGTCCTGTATGTTTTTACTTCCCTCCGAAAGCCACTCCAGGCAGAAAAGTCTCTGATTCTCACTATGAGAGGCAAGTTGGCAAAGATGTAATTTCTTTGCACTGGGCTCTGGCATTATCACGCTGTGCCCGTCCCTACCCAGGGAGAAAACCATTAGAAATACCATCTTCATAGAAAATGACACACCTGTTAAATGTGTTCCCAGTCTAAGACCAAGGGTTTGAGCATAAGGTTCCCAAGTCTTCTCTAGGGTACCTGCCTTCCTGTGCAAGCCTGGCCTAGGATGACAATCCCCACATCCCATGTCCTGTCCCTCATACTGGGCTAGGCTTGTTCCACATAGCCACACCCTTCCCTGCAGGGCTTCCCGGACTCTGCCTCTGACCTGAGCCTCTGACTCTTTTACCTCCTCCATCCAGAGGACAAGTTGTAAATAGGACTTGGATGCAGGGACTGCTAGCTATCCTGTGGGGTGTCATGCCCCGGATGTTTACTTTATGCCAGATGTAGCAACTTATTTAGCCTTGATTTTCCAATAAGAGGCATGAGTCACATAGCAGGAGTGAATTGTCTTAAGCCTCACAGCCAAAAGAAAAGCGCAGCGGACTGGGATTACAAACGCATCAGATTTGCCCATGAGATTCAAACTGTGTCTGATTAGTCCATGGTACCTCTTCACATTCCCCAGATAGAAGGAAAATGGAAACACGGATAAACGTTAGAACACCCACACAACTGTGTGTGTGTGTGTGTGTGTGTGTGTGTGTGTGTGTACGTGAATAGCTAACAGGGTAGATGGAAAATCCCAGCTGGGTGTGTCTCTAGGGAGAAACTGGGAAATGATCCGACCAACAGAATACAGATGGACACCTGAGGTTGATCCAGCATCCACCAGCAAAATCCCCTGGCAAAAATCCCCTGTTGACTGCAAGTCCGCTTACCTGATTCGTCAGCAAGAGAGACGGGAAAGATCAGCAAGAGAGACGGGAAAGATCACCGCAGTGAAGGCTGTGGCTCTTGCAACACACAGCAGCCTTGTATTGCTGGACCACTGACCCAGCCGTTCCAGACCTGTGTCCGTGTTCCAGACCTGTGTCCGTGTTCCAGACCTGTGTCCGTGTTCCAAACCTTCAGGGCAGAGACTCGGGGTTCATGGCTTGGATGGAGCAGTTGCACCATCCTTCTGTGTGGACAGTCAGTGGGCAGGTGGGAGCTGGTAAGGGCTTGAAAGAAACATTATAAAAAATGCTTGATGATCCATTGTGGCAAGAGAAGGAAGAGCTACTGCTTCATACCGCCCTTAGAGACAATAGACCACGCAGAGCAGCCATCTTGACTTCCCAGAATGCCCTGGATCAGGAAATCAGCTCAGCCTAAGCTCATTGAGAGCTGATGAAGGGGAGAGACGGGAAAGAGGGAAAGGACCTCTTTCACAGACTTTGTTCGGTGCGCTGGTTAATGTTACCCTCTTTACGGCCCTGGGAAGTATGCAAGCAGGGTCTCCCTATTTCTCAAAGAGGAAATTATAACTCTAAAGCAAGGGCCATGTCACCCCATCAAAAGGGAAGCTTCCTAATGCCTTCAGAGATGACCTCAAATACACAGATCTGCTATGAAGTTCACTACCCAGAAGTCCATGGCCCATCCAGGTACCCTACAGACTGAGGCCCAGTGGGTAACCGATCACAGCTTAAAGGAACCAAAACAGGAAACATTAGTCCCAGAGTCTGCCCAGGTCCTCACCCTGGCAGCAATGTCTTGGCATCTGAACCCCCTTCGGGGCCCGTACTTCTGCACATACCCTGGGCTGCCCCTGTAACTGCTCTCATCTCATGCCACTGAGGGCTGAAAGACAACTTATCTGTGTTTTAGGAGGGAGGCTGTTCACCATCCACAACAACTGTGTCTCTAAGAACCTGCAAACAGTATCTGCATGGAGGTGAACCTGAACGTCGTATCTCCCGTACCTGACCTGCTCCAGCGAGGCAAGGTCCTTCTGTAAGATCTGCACTTACACAGCCACCCTTAGTGAGCCAGGAAGGGTGCTGCTGTGGCTTCCAAAGCCCAACACCCATTGCTCCACACCCTTGGAGAAGCAAGATTCCCTAAGGTGACTGGATGGGTTTATATATGGTTAACCTTTTAATGATTTGAAGGTTGAGGAGTGTTGCTTTTGTCTGCTACCCAGAAAACTGCCCAGAGAGGTACAGGAAGTTCCTGCTGCCAGTATCCCTCGGGCAGCTTGGATCCTTGTTCTCCTCAGGATAAAGGTCTAAGAGACATAAAGAAAGATCAAAGTGTATAAAGGCATCAGTCACTCAAACTTGGCAATGCCGTGGGATCCCATTGTTTGTGTCCATTGCCCTCTCTCTGAGGGAAGCTAAGCCAGCAAACCTTGGCTTAGGACATACATACAGTGACAGCTTCCAGGAAGAAGGGGCAACCAGCTTAAAACTTCAAAGGGCAAAATGTGCTGAAAGCCACCTGGAATCCCCTTTCTCCACCGCTTCCTTGCACAGACACGAAGAAGCTGAATCTATCTTAGCACATCCAACGTGATGTGGCGGATTAAGATATGGCCCACTTGCCTGACCAGCTTCCTGGGGGCCCTGCTCAGCCTGTCCCTCTCTGCCCCTCCCCCCAACAGGTGATTCCCCCTCTCAGGTACCTCCCATTCTCTCTGTCTTTGTTTCTCCATCTGCGAGCTATGTGGGGGGAGGGGAGCTAGGTCTCAGCAGCTATGATCCTTTTTTTCAGTCTAAAAGGCTGTTGGCTCTGGACCCAATTAGGAGAAATCAATTAGAGACAATGGCCGTGCCCCTCTGGCCCCACTCCTCCAGAGCGGGCTCACATCCGCCTGTCACCCTCCACAACAACCACTTACAGAATTACCAAGGAGCCAGCAGCAGATCAAGACAGGAGGAAATGGCACCAGCCCAGGGAACAAAATGGATTTGAACTTCAAATAGAATTCCAGCCTCTTCCCATGGGCAGATTCTTATCATTTGTATTTAAACCCACTGTGAAGGGGTGGCTGGAGGCTCTCTTCTGCTCCTGGTGGAGAACAAGGTTGTCCTTGAACTTCTGATCCTGCCTGCCTCCACTTCTAGAGTGTGAAATTACAGGTGTAATTACAGGCACTCCCAACCACAGGGCTGCACAGAAAGAAATTCGCTGGGAACTGAGCAGGGGAGGAGGAGAAATGGGACAAAATGGCATAGTTGGGATTTGGGAAACCTGTGTTTTCTATTTTTATGTGTTTTAAGCTGTTTACAGCAGAATAAAGCTGTACTTACTCATGAATTTGATAGTAAAAAGGGATCTTTTAAAAGATGCAAAACTGTAACCCCTGGGGTAGGAAGCCACCACCAGCCCCAACAGTTCACACTGGCTGTGGACAGCATGCCCCTGATTTGGGTCTGAAGGAAGGGAGGGGATTCCCCCTGTCTTTATGGGGGGCTTGAGAGGAGGTGGTGGAGGGACTCTGAGGAGACCTAGTGAGCAGGAGGTATTTCTGGGGCCTGGGACTTCTTGTACAATGAATGGGACAACAGCAGGTGACAACCCTGGGACAGTGCCTCCCAGTTCACAGGAAGTCATCTTAGTTCTACACCATACATTCTTCCTGCTCTCAAAAGAAGCCAGATGAGCGTAGGTTTGTGACCCTAGGCACTGCATTCCCTCACCAGACTGGGAAATGGAACCCCTATGTTCAGACTGGGAAATGGAACTGCTATGTTCAGCTGCGGTCTGCTCTTCTGGAAAGGAAAAGGCCTCACCAGTATCTTTGCAACACGGTAACAGAAGAGACAAGTGGGGAGCTGGCAGTTCCCACCAATGTTTTCAAGAGGACACCTTCCACCAGGTATACCCCTCCTGGATAGCTCTTTGGACATCAGAACTGAGGATCAGAGGCCATTTAGGAAAACAATGCCTCCTTGCTTTAGTAATGGGCAGACCAACAAAAAGAAAGGAAATTGAAGCCAAAACCAGGGCTTTCTGGAGTCTGTTCCAAGGCACCTGACTCAGCAGTGATGCATTGTGAAGAGAGACAGCTTATTCCCACCCCCCAGAGCACAGTGAAGGCTTTCATTGGATGTTGGTCTGTAGGGATAGCCTGGATGGGCAGCCTTGTCGGGGTTGTGGAGCAACAAAAGGCCCTCGATGGGGAGAGTAGCCTGCATACAGTAAGTACCAGTGGACCCTCCATGACAGGCCCCAGCAGGATCAGAACTGGGGACTCTAGGGAGCCTAGCATTCAGCCCACAGTACAGCGGTATGAACGATGCACAGCAGTGATTGTGCACACCCTGTGTGCATGCTGTGGCCTGCTACATGCTCCTTTACTGTGTGTACACCGTGTTTATCCTGTATGCCTGCTACATGCTCCTTTATGAGGTGACTATAACCTCTTCTAAACTGAAGTTCAGCAAGATTGAGGAACTTGTCCCAGACCAAACAGCCAGGATATGGCAGGGGCTGCAGCTTGAATCTAGATTCCATTTTTTATAAGATTTATTTTCCTTTTATTTCTAAGTAAATGTGCATGTCTGTGGGGGAGGGGGTATGGACATATGCGAGTGCAGCTACCCACTAAGTCCATGGGCATTGGATCCCCTGAAGCAGGAGTTACAGGTGGTTGTGCGTTGACCAATGTGACTGCTAGGAATTTAACTCAAGCCCTCTGCAAAGGCAGCAAGCACTCTAAGCCCTTGAGCCGTCTCTCTGGGCCAGTGAATCCAGATTCTTAACCATTCTCTTTTAGAGCCTTCCTAGGGGAACAAGAGGATTCCAGACAGGAGGATTGTGAGCTGGCTGGAAGGCAGTTGCTGAATCATCCCCTCCCACCAGCCCCACTGCAGGCAACATTAGCTTTACTGGAAGGGTTCAGCTGGGCCTGACTGAGGGAGTCTTGGCCAATCTAGGACTGCAGAGGTATCCCAAAATCAGCCAATCCCTATCCCACTGCTAACGGCCTCTCTGGCACATAGTAGGTGTTCAGCAATTGGTCCTGGGTGAACACATGGTCACGTGGTTATTTCTAACATACAGCTCCACAGCGTCCAGCTTTTCCCTTCCAGCCATGTTGAAAGACAAAATGAGACTCTCCAAATATTTGCATGATTGTAAACCATCTTGAAACTGAGATGTGTTTCCCCAAATTACCTACTGTGTCTGGTTTCAAAGGTGTCACATTCTTAAAGTCTTTAGCTTCAAGACAGAACATGTCAGATTCTGACAGTGAAAATGAAAGGTGTCACCCTGGGTGCTTGAAAAGATTGTCGCTGAGCCGGACAGCTTACCCTCCCTAGAATGAGACCTCAGTTAGAGCCATGCCCCTCCTGTGGGCTGGGAGAGCTCCTGCACAGTGCCAGCCACTGGGCCTGTCATTCTGTTCATTAACCTGGGAATGGACTTAATAAATCTCATGACTATTGATGTTCTGATACCCAGGGTATGAATCTACTTACTCAAGCCCCAATCATGGGCTGGAGAGATAGCTTAATAGGTAAAGTGCTTGCCGCACAAGCAAGAGGATCTGAGTTCAATCCCTGGAACCAAGCTTAAAAAGAAGGGGCATGGTGGCATAAACTTGTAATCTCTGAGGAACAGGCAGAGACAGGTCTTAACATCTAACCAGCCTAACATAGTCAGACAACTCAGGATAGTGAGAGATCTTGTCTCTAAAGCAAAGTAGGCAGCGCCTGAGGAATGACACCTGAGGTTGATTTCTGGCCTCCAGATGCATAGACACATACATGACCCTACACAGACACACACACACACACACACACACACACACACACACACGGAGCGAGGTGGTGGACAGAGACAGACAGCCTACCACCACAGTACTATTCCTGTCCCTGGAGATGGGCTCGTGGGTGAGTTTTGGATCCAAAATCAAAAGAGCAAGTGTCAACAGGGCCCTACAGCCAGCCCCTCTAGATAACATTGAATCCAGCTGCAGGGATGACAGGAGTTGGAGACAGGAAGATGATTGTGAAATACAGGTCCTCAAGTGAGTAGACACCCCAGGATTTGGGGTCTGAGAGAAACTTAGGTGGGATGGGATATGAACATTAGGCCAGAAGCAGATACATAGCTAGATGTCTAGCTGCCACCTCTCTGGGGTGACCATCAGTTTGACTTGATTACAAATTGATCCCTAGCCTATAGGCTTTACTAGGGGCAATGCCCTCTGTCCATCCAAGGTCTGGCATGGAGAGACTAGAAGAGAAAGCTATGAGTAGGCTTAGCATTGGTCTGGGGAGAAGCCTTGAAAGCAAAGCCAGAAGACCCATGTCTTCGTTGGCTTAGAGGTGGTCTCTATAGGGGCATACACCCAAGAGCAATATGGGTTTGACCCACATTCTGACTACGCTGCCATCTGTAGGAGCTTGGGGAAGGACTTGGCCTCTGAGAGTCTCAGCTTTCTTGGCTCTTAAGGTGACTATGCTGCAGAGCATAGTGACATTGAGCAAATGGTCATAGTGGCCAGAAGGCACTGTTGTTTATGCATGGTGCAGCTGTTGGTATAAGAGCCACTGCACCCTCTTACCTTCTGCCATACCTGCCAATGTTCCTGTTATAGAAACTTCCATACCTATCTGGTTCAGTGTCCTAAAATGCTTGGGAGGAGACTATTATACAGCATGGGAATAACTTAGGACACATTCCTCTGCCCCATCTTCTCCAGGGACACTTTGCCTGAGAGTCTACAATAAGTCACATATGGTAACAATGGGTGCACTGAAGACAAGCAAGGGCCCAGTGGGGTGGCTGCAGTGGGGAAGGACACTAAGTGGCCTACTACATCTCAGATTTGTTTCTAAAAGTGGTAATTCCTCCTCTAAGACAGAACCTAAGGTACAGATAGACATCATCTTTCCTCAAGAATTAATAATGTTCCCTAAGAGAGCAGCCCCATCCCCAGACATCCCACAGGGCCAGGTGGACCACTCTCTCCTTGACCCTCTGGGAGGCCTCCTAGCTGGTCCCGTGGGATTCATTCTTCATTGGTGCCCTCTGGTGGCTGGGTGCCAGCCGTGAGTGAGGAACTTTCTAGTATTCAGCATTTGCTTCTACTCCAGGGAAGTAAGGGAAGGAGAACATTCTCTATTTTTCAGACAAGGAAATTAAGGAATTGAGACGTGAAATGGCTCCCCCATACAGACTTTGCTTGGTTGTGTTTTCCTCCAACAAGTTGCTGATAGATGATAAAGAGGAGATAGGCCAAACCGGGACCTGCAGGGCCAGGTGCATGTCTACCTGTGGAGCTCCCACTGGGACAGAGTCGGTCTGTCTGAGCCTCCCTCAGGGGCTGGAATCAAAGATGGGTTGGCCTGGAAAATGGTACCTGGCAGTGAGGGGGTCCAGGACTAAGAGGAGAAAGCACTACGGGAAGAGCACCCACCTCAAGGTGCCAAAGCCATCAGGAAGGAACTCAGGGTGCCCAGGTATACCTGCACACCAGACACACAGGGAAGAGCTACCTAGACTCTGTCTCAAACATTTGGGGGTATGTGTAGACCAAGAGCACTGTAGTCTATCCAAAATGCAAATCTCACCAGCTTGCTTCTGCTTTACCTCACAGCCTCCCTGCCGCCATGCCGTTACAGCTTCGGGTGAGCTTGGTACTCAAATTTATTCTTCTTCTCCCCCAAGAGCCAAGTAGGAACGCAGAAACATTTCAAACGGGCGACTCCTGGTACCAGCAGATAGGAGAATGGTGTCCAGATTGGAGCCCTGGCAGATGGCTCTGCCCTGTCTCTGGCATGGTGACTCTGGCAGAATACCTCTTCTACACCCACCACAGCTTCTCTCGGGTCCTTGGGATGATCAGCTCTACAGGACAGACAGAAGCAGTGCCACTGTTGCCGTGCAGTACCTGCCAATACCAACTGAGTAGTAATAAGAGAGGTTGAATTATCTTTGTGACCCAAGGCTGGTCAATATTCTTTCTAGGTCTGGTGCTCTAGTGGTGGGAGAGAGAGAGAGAGAGAGAGAGAGAGAGAGAGAGAGAGAGAGAGAGAGAGAGAGAGAGAGAGGCAGTACCAAATTTGGTTTAGACAGCTAATCCCATTTAAAATTACTTTGACAATGAACTTCTCCCTGAAGTACAGTGACTGTGACATCATGGGATGAGCAGTTGCCTCCATCCTGCCAGGGTAGCACAAGTATATGCACAGTGGAGGTGCCCAGAGGCCCAGACCCACACAGGTAACAGCACCTCCTCAGGCTCATAGAAGACCTGCCACCAGCTCATGAGCCAGCCTCGGTCAGGTTCTTTATCAGTCAGGCGGTAGTCCTATATCAGTCTGAGCACCTATGGGGGTGCAGATCCCTAGAATGGCCCTCACTGCTGCATTTCTGACTCGAAATGGAGCATCATGTTCGGTCATGATAAGGGCAAAGGAAGCATGGTGGGGGGTCACCCCCTTGAACAAGATTCCAGGATGGAATCTAGAGCAAGCCTGTCTCTGACTTGGAGAGTCTGCTCAGGATGCTTCCCAGATCCTGGAGTTGCTGGGGTTTGAAGTATGGCTACGCCCAAAGCTCTGAGACTAAGCCATCAGATTTAGAGCCCAGATTGGCCACTTACAAATAGGGAGTCCTCAGCAAGTTTCTGAGCCCTTAGGGGGCCCCGTGCCTTATTTGAATAGTAAAGATGAAGGCAGCCAAACCTCATTGAGTTGTAGAAATAATAACGTTGGGACTTGTCACCAGGATGGTCTCATGTCATCTCCCATCCAGGATCCCAGGCTGATCAGTACAGCAAGAAATATTTCCTTCACAGGCACAGGTATTCTTAGAAAGTTAACACACACACACACACGCACACACACATATACACACACCACATCTATAGGTATACTGACATATACACATACAACCACAGACTCACATACAAGCATACTAGTACCCAGCAACGCATATATATATACACTCCCATACATGTGTAATAACACTCCTGGTCTCGCTGCCATACATAGATACTTAGCCTTGCTGATTTACAAACTCAGATTCCCATGGATTCACAAACACATGTCACATGCACAGTAAAATACATAGACACAGAAGACTCGCTGATATTCAGACACACTGAATGTACATGTCACATCTAACACAGATACACTGATACCCACGGACTCAGGAACGCAGAGATGTACACACACACACACACACACACACACACCACTGAGGTTCAGACACCTCACTTCCACACATAGAAACTTCCATACCCGATGGCCTAAGAGAGGGCTTTGCCATGACTGACTAGATGTTGCTACTGAGCCAAGGTCAGAGTTTACACGCATGGACACCTACCACATCCCTGAACCCACTCCATCTCAGTCAGCATCCCAAGCTGAGCCCAGGATCTGAGAAGTACTTAGCCTTACACACTTATAACACTACCAACACTGAGGACACCATGGCTTGGGCTCACGACCTTCTCAAAATGTCCCAGTGTCAAAGGGCTGTGAAGAAACCACCCTGTGTCGTGAAACAGAATACATCCCAGGCCTCGCTCATTGCCCTGAGCCACTCTCCATCTGGAAAAACTTTGAAGTTAGCATTTAAATGTCAGCTGTCAGAAGCCCATCAGCCCTTCAGCTGTGGGCCTCAAGCCCTAGGAACCAGGGGGGCGGGGGATCAATGGCAGAAGCAGAGGCTGCCCTTGGCTCCTCAGGGGTTCCTCCCTGCCCAGACACGCCCTCCCTAGACTTTACTCTTTGAGGTGGTCCTGGGCCACAGCTCAGCAGGCAGCTCCAAATAACCTCCGTAGTCTGGACCTTCACTGTTTCCTAAAATCAGGCCTATAGCCCCTAGGGCTCCCAGCCAGAGGAACTGAACCCTGGCATATGGAGGCTAGTGTAGAGAGGGGAGTCTAATCATTAAGAAGCACCATAAGATGAGAGGGAACACAGGGTTTCTTGGCCTGTGCTAGTCTCAGAAGGTCTAGGTGTTTGTGGCAAGGCAGGCAGGCCTGAGACCCAGGATCCAGTGGGGCTAAGCGGAACCAGGCTGAGGACCCCATTCAGCAGGAACCGCCGCAGACTATAAACAGGGGCTCCCCTAGGGGCTCTCCCAGGAGCAGCCAGCAGGTTGTCTACCTGACTTAGCTGCCACTGCCCGGCTCCTCTACCCCTGCCATCCAGTCAGGATCCACTGAGAACCTCATCACATGGGGACATCTCCCATTGCCCCTTACTCCCCATCCTTGTGTCTAAGAGGCCATCAAGTGCCCTGGACCACTGGTACCAGGAACTTTCCCCATATACATTCACTTCTCACTAGAAGATCCTGGGCTGAACCAGATGCTCTGTGAGTTATCGATCATACCTTGCAGGCCAGGAATGCAGGCAAGACAAAGCTGGGCAGCTTGTTGCTACCCCACAGTGTAGGGGCCCCTGCTGGTGGGATCCCAAAACTGGCATCAGGAATCATCTAATCGACTTCTGTCAGTGAGGACCTCAGTGGACCACTGATGTGGATATGAGACCTCCCTGCAGCCTACTTCCTCTAGCATGCAGTCATGTGGGTACAGCCAGCTTTCTTTAGAATGGACACTCGGGGCTTCCAAAGGGCATGTCCTGAGCAAGCCAGGGCCTAGCCTCTGAGGGCTATTGCTTCTGCTTTGTTCTGTCCTGAGAGAGTTCGCCCAATCCAAGGGTAGCAGACATCAACACCAACTCTGTAGGAAGTGTCAAAGTATATGCAGACATATTTCTGAGTGATCCTTCACTCAGCAAACCTCCAGAGGTGTTATGTAGTCGTGGCCCACCTAACTCCTTGGCTCAGCTGCTTGCCTCCTAAAAGGCTTGGTCCTAGCCCAAAGGCTGGGAAAACAAACCCATGTCTGGCTGTCTGCCTCCAGCCCTGCCCTTCCAAGCATCCATCACCAATAGAGTGGTTCACAACAGCAGCAAATCCAGTTGCTCTGGGATTCACAACAACCTCCCATAAAGCAGAAAATAGGGTTTAACTACCTGAGGGGCAGCATTGGTTACTGTGCCTGCAGCGCCCTCTGCCTCTGCCCCAACCACATTGCATTCTAAATCCTCCACTCTCCTGCTCTGCTATCTTTGTGTCAGCTAGTTTTCCAACCTGAAGTACCCTCTTCTTCTTCTTCTTCTTCTTCTTCTTCTTCTTCTTCTTCTTCTTCTTCTTCTTCTTCTTCTTCTTCTTCTTCTTCTTCTTCTTCTTCCTTCTATTTCTCCTCTTCCTCCTCCTCCCCCTCCTCCTCCTCCATCTCCTCCTCCTCCTCTTCCCCCTCCTCCTCCCCCTCCTCCTCCTCTTTCTCCTCCTCTTCTTCTCCATCTCCTGAAAGGACCATAGAAAACTCAACTCATGTTCACCCTTCAAAACCCCACTGCAATATCAGCCTCTGTCATGCCAGCCTCGGTGCGTGTATGAGCATAATACAGGTATAGGCTAAGGGTTCTTAATCTTGGCTGCATGCGAGGCTCAAGGAAGGCACTGGTCACTGTCCTAACTAATTTCATCTTGGCTCTGGTTGGCTCTGTGTTTGCTTCTTTCACCTTTCCTCTCAATTTACCTTGGTTTCCAGGGACAGAAGGACTCATTGATAAACACATTTGCAGTGTGGATCTGATTCAACCTCAAGCAATGGTGAGCCTAGGGGCAGTTGTCAAAGCAGGCATTATCTCCTGAGAAGCAGAGAGCCCCACCCCCACCCCAAGCAGTGACAGTCAGAAGACTTCTCCAGGCCACCTTGCCACACGAGATAGACAGGAGGTGATGATCAACCAGATCCCACCGGCCAGCACCGCCTAATCATAGGGACCTCTCACCCAGCTCTAAAGGTCACGTCGGGGGGGGGGGGTCAGTTGGCCCCTTTAATATTCTTCCCCATGTGACCACGTTGATTAAATCTCTCTGCTTGTCACCATCATGAGCTCTATAGTTGGCATACTGGGATAGGCAGCAGAGTCCAGCCTGTTAGGGCTGTAGGGGGCAGGAGTTTTGCTCTAAAAATTTGGTAAGAAAGATTTTTTCAATTTTTTAAATTTTTATACATATGTATGATTGTTTGCATATATATATATATATATGCCTTAAATGCCCACAGAGGCCAGAAGATGGCATTGGACCTCCTGAAACTGGAGTTATAGGTGGTTGTGAGCTGCCATGTAGGTGCTGGGAACCAAACCCAGCAAACCCAGGTCCCCTACAAAAGCAATAAGCTCTCTTACTGAGCCATCTCTCCAGTCTCAGTCAGCAAGTTGTAACACGTATTGGTGACAAAGTGCCAATCTGTGACATTCTGATTTGTGACATAGGGACTGCCACAGACTTGGCGACCCTCAGCACTCCCTTGGAAGAGCCTATGCAGCTGAGGCTGACCAGTGGCTCACAGAGTCGCACATAGCAACAACCTAGGGAATTTCCAAGGTATGCACACCTTTCCCCAGGCTCCCCAACTCAAGTCTGTCAGATCAGTAGCTACAGGGGTGCGGCCCAGCTCACAGCCTGGATGCCTTTAAACCTCCCCAAGTGTCCCAGCATGCTGCCAGGGCGAGGAAAACTGGACAGAATCCCAGCTCCCACACAAAAGCATGCCATTTGGATGTAACTCAGACCTCCATCTAATCTTCACACTGTAAATGACCTTTCTCCCCGTGTGAACCGGGTCACAAGCCTTTGCGTTTCCTGAGAATGTCGCAAGAGAGTCTCCTGCTTCTAAAGCTATTAAATAAATGCAAAAGATGAGTAATTTAAAGATTGATTCCATGCACATTATAGATGCTCAGTAAGTACTCATTGGATGAATTAACTAATTGATCCATAGACCTCTAATTCCACATGACACAAAATACTTCTTTCCCTCGGGAGAATGAGCTCCTTGAAGGCAGGTTAGGGACCCAGCCCCAAGCAAAGACGAATCAATGGGTCCATGAACAACCTGCGAAGTTCCTACTGGCCATCTCTCCAGTCTCTAGATATGCAATGGGTTTCCAAGAAAAGAGAAAAAACCTCACACATCACTTCTGCTAGAAGGAAGATGATGTTACAATTTTATTATGTAATTCATTAATCAGCTCCCCTAAGTAGTTATGCATTTTGGAGGCTTTTTCATTCACAGGGACCCAGAGGTCCCTAGCTGCTTATTTACTGGAACTTCAGGCCCTGTCCAGTGCCACTGTAATACCCAGACTCAGTTTCCCCAAGGATTCCTAGAAGGATGTGGCCTCTGCTCTGAGACCAGAAAGAAAGAACCATAGTTCTCATTCCTCTGACATGGCCACTGGAACCTTGCCTTGCTCCAGCTGTGATTGCAACTGATCTGGAGCTCTGATTGCAAGATTCATCCTGCCTCATCCCCCACCCCCGTTCCTGCAGCTGAAGCCCAGGGGAAGTAACCTTAAGATGTGAGACTGGGGGTGCTGGAGTCAGAAAGGGCAGGACTTTGGACCCAGCGTACCTCTTCTTAACTGTGTAACGAGGACCCATCAAGCTTGTGAGCCCCAGCTCAGATGACATGAACAGCAGTGGCTGCCCCCAAAGGCAATCATTATTCTGTGAGAATGAAATGGCGGCTATGGGGTCTAATGCCAGACCTCACTTAGAGAAAAGGTTTAGAATTCGACAGGCGATAACGCAGGCCAAGCCCTCGGGCCCAGGTCTGTCTTGCTGTCTGTGCCGCTCAGAATAAGCGTCTTAGCTACTTTTCTCATTGCTGTGACAGAATGACTGACAGAAGCAGCTTGAGGAGGGAAGGGTTTGTTTCCCACGTGTAGCTCAAGGATACAGCCCACCGTGGTGAGAATATGGGAGCCGGAGCAGGCAGCAGCTGGTCACTGCGCATCTGTAGTCAGACAACAGCGACGGGAACTGGTGCTCAGCTGGCTTTATCCTTCTTTAATTCAGTCCCGGACCCCAGTTCACAGAACGGTGATGCTCACGTTCAGGGCGAATCTTCATACCTCAATTAACTCAATCTAGAAACTCGCTCACAGACCAATCTAGAAATTTGTTTCCATGGTGACGTTAAATCCCATCAAACTGACAATCAAGATGAAACAGCAGAGGGAGTTTCTTGTCATGCCAGGCCCCAGGTTTTTGCATCTGGAAAGTAACAGCGGCTAAAGACCTCATCGGAAGATCACGCTTAGGTGACCGTCCCTGGCGTGATCAAGCTTGGTGACTGGCTTACACCACGCAGTCAGTAAGGCTGTCTCTATCTGCCCCCCCCCACCAGGATTCCAGCTGGTAACAAGTACTTATTACAGCAGCCAGGAGCAATGTTCCCTCTGGCAAGGGTGTGAGCATGCTTGGGTGCTTAAAGAGATTTAGAAACAGCTCTCTCCGCACAGACACAGGCCCCACAGAGCTCTGTACCAAATGTTTTCCTAGGCAATGGAAAAACATGTGGTCCAGAGGAAGCCAGGTGTGAGAACAAGTGCGTGGCCAAGGCGGAGCTGCACAGCCCATCTTGTGTTCGTCTCCACTGGGGCTGGAAGGAAAGACAGATTCAAGTTCCCAATTAGCATGTGAGGTGACCTTTCTCCACTAAAAACCTGAACCATCTCAACACCCAAACACATTGCTCCCCAAGAAGGGAAGCTGCCCAACACAAATTTGTTTTCTAGAAGCATCACAACCACCATTTTTCTCTCCCTCTCCATTCCCAGGCCACAAAGCCACCTGTGGGTCCAAGGTGAGTCAGACTAGGACAGTTCCGGTTCTAGCTGGAGATAAGACCCCTTCCCATTGTCACACAGAGGTCCTGGTGCAGATAAGTGAGAAGAGGGGACAGTCCTTCAACAGAGAGAACTCAAGTGTCACCTCCTGCTCCTACGCCCTTGGAGACAGGTCTTTCAACACAGGCCAGAGGGTGGGCACCCTTGTCCCAGCCAGCCAAGGTAGTCGATGGGAGCCTTCATCCTCAATTAGGACCTTGAGCAAAGCAGACATCCAGCGACTCGGGAACTTACGAGGCAGCCAACTGAGGAACTGGTGAGATGGTTCAATGGGTAAAGTGTTTCCTGAGAAAGCAATGAGTGTCTGAGTTCAGATCCCCAGAACCCACGTAAAGGCCATGTATGGCCACACAGGCTTGTAATACCAGAGCTAGCGAATGGAGAGATGAGAGAATCCCTAGGGCCAGCGAGCCAGCTCATCTCGCTGAATCCTTGAGCTCCAAGTTCACTAAGAAACCCTGTCTAACAACAATAACAACAAGAAAGGTAGAGATCAATAAGAGAAGACAGCTAATGTCAACTTCTGTGGTGATTTGAAAGAGAATGGCCCCCAAAGGGAGTGACACTATTAGGAGGTGTAGCCTCGTTGGAGGAAGTGTGTCACTGTGGAGGTAGGCTTTGAGGTCTCCTACGTTCAAGCTATGCCCAGGGTCACAGTTCACTTCCTGTTGACTACAGATCATGATGTAGACCTCTCAGCTCCTTCTCCAGCACCATGTCTGCCTGCACTCCGCATGTCCTGCCATGATGATAATGCACTAAACCTCTGAACTGTAAGCCGCTCAATTAAACGTTTTCCTTTATAAGAGTTGTTGGGGGCTGGTGAAACGGCTCAGAGGCCAAGAGCACTGGCTGCTCTTCCAGAGGTCCGGAGTTCAATTCCCAGCAACCACATGGTGGCTCACAACCGTCTATAATGAAATCTGGTGCCCTCTTCTGGTCTGCAGGCATACATGCAGGTAAACACTGCATACATAATGAATAAACAAATCTTTAAAAAAAAGAGTTGTCATGGTCTTGGTGTCTCTTCACATCAATAGAAACACTAAGACAACTTTTGACCTACACACACACACACACACACACACACAGGGGTGGCTGGGGGGAAGCCAACTCAGTCTTAACCAAGTTTATAGGCATTCAGGGAAGAAAGTCTGTAGTTCATGATGTCTGGAGACTGGAGATGAGGGTTCCACCTGGTCGAGTCAGGATCATTGTCCAAGCTCTCTGTGCCTGATGTGTAGGACAAAAGGATCTGGAGCCATTTCCCCACCTCACTGGGTACCCTGGGTACAAAGGTACCATGAAATGAAAATGTTGGTATGCTTTGCAAACCCCAGCATTCTGGGCAGGAATGAACCATCACTAACAGCTCTTCCTTTGGGCCATGGGGGAGGAATGAACTTGAACTTGCTGAGCTCTTCTGAGCATGCCCAGTCTCTGCTAGATCTTCTGTTTCATCTCACAAGTCTATGCAGACTTGATGCTTAACTTATAACATTGGCTTGCTTCAGTAAAATTACATTTCTAATTAGCTGACATATCAATGCATCTGGATGCTCCAAGAGCTGACCTGACCCTATAGCTCTGTGCCCCTCTTCCTACCCCCCCCAACCCCAACACGATTCCTCATTGCAGGGTAATGTGGAGCTTCTAACAGCCTCTCTCGTGAGGGTGAATGGCTGCCTGTGTCATAATCAGGGATCTCGACTCATCTTCATGGGGTTGAGATATCTGTTTGGGCTGGGCAGTGGTGGTGCATGCCTTTAATCCCAGCACTCAGGACACAGAGGCAGGTAGATCTCTGTGAATTCAAGGCCAGCCTGGTCTATAGAGCAAGTTCCAGGAGTTCCAGGACAGGCTCCAAAGCTACACAGAGAAACCCTGTCTTGAAAAACAAAACAAAAAAATGGATTATCTAGAAGTAGAGCCTGAGACATGGATGTGGTGCCAGGGATCTATTGACAGATGGAGGGGTGAAGTCAGGAAACATGAGGAAGAAGGAAAGGGTATGGAAAGGAAAAATAACATAAATATATTAGCAAGCCTTCCCAGTGTGGGTGGTGGGGTCCAGGTACGACGGAAGGAGCACAAATGCCTCAGTCCATCCTGAGTCAGAGATTGGTCATGGGCCCACCTGGCCCCTCATCTGTGACCGAGGATTCAGGGAAGCATGAACCATTGGTCCAGCTTGTGCCAGCCAGGGGCAGCCACCTGGGGCAGCAGGTTGCCAGGGGCCCTGAACATACAAGGAAAACCCCAAGCGACAAGGTCTTCACAGACAGCCGCTTGCACTTACATACCTGAGGAGGGATGCTGCCCGCTGGTCAGCATCACAGATGAATGGAAGCTGCCATGGTAGACGCAACCCCAGGGAGATGCGTGTTGGCTCCCACCACCTGCTATACCCTTCATAGTTAAGAGCATGGACCCTTCTGGAGGGCAGAGTTTTCAACTGCACAGTCTACAATTGAAGCTCACGTGGGGATGTGCTTCAGCTGCATGTGACTGACAGAGTCTAACACCCCGCATCTCTGTCTGTCATGACTTCCTCATAAGGACAGAAAGGAAATGTGAGGGGAAGAGGAGAGTTAGTGAGAGTGAATGAATGAATGCCCCAGATGCCCAGATCGTCCTGAGATGAGGAAGGGCTTAACAGGCTAAAGGAGTGAACACAGTACAGCCAAGACAGAGTGACAGACAGAAATGAGGAGAAAGGAGTGGAAAAGCTCCGTGGCTATCATCCAGGGGCTGGCTGAGTCCTGTGAGTGTGGCTCATTTTTAGTGTGTTGAGCGTAGAAAGCAGCAGAGCCATGGGTACATTTTTCATAGATCACATTGGTTTCTGGCTGTGTGGACAAGGTGGGAGGCAAGGGAAGAGCCGCTATCAGTGAGAGGGTGTTATGGTACCCATCCAGGTGAGGGGTCCCAGGAGTGCTGTGGAACAATGGTCTTTTATCCTGTCACTTGTATTTTTTAATAGAACACTGATTGGCCAGTAGCCAGGCAGGAAGTATAGATGGGGCGACCAGGCAGGAAGATTTTTAAATTTTTACTTTATTAATGTTATTTGTTCTTTTGAGGCAAGGCCTTTCTACATGTACTGGCTAGTTTTATGCCAGCTTGACATAAGCTAGAGTCATCTGAGAGGTGACTCTATTTTCTCAATTGAGAAAAATGACACCGTAAGATCAGACTGCAGGCAAGGCTGTTGGGCACTTTCTTAATTGATTGATGGGGGAATGGCCCAGCCCATTGTGGATGAGGTCATCCCAGGGCTGGTGGCCCTGGGTTCTATAAGAAAGCAGGCTGAGCAAGACTGTAAGCAGTGCTCCTCAAGAGCCTCTGCGGCAGATTCTGCCTCCAGGCTCCTGCCTGAGTTCCTGTCCTCACTGCTTCTAATGATGAACTATTATATGGAACTGTGAGAAAAATAAACTCCTTCTTCCCCAAGTTATGTTTGTTATTGTGGCTCATCATAGCAATAGTAACCCTAAGACACTGTATAACCCAGACTAGCCTCCAATTTATAATCCTCCTAGCTCAGCACCCGAGGGCTGGGATTGCATGCATGTGCCACCATGTCTGGAATATTATTCATCTTTTAAAAAGAAAAACTAATAAAATGAATAGTCACGTTTCTTTCCAGGAGGAATCTGAGCTCCCACAAATACAGAGATGGAAACACAGACAGAAATGTAGATGTTGGCTACTGATGTTGGAGGGTCCAGATTTTCTATCTACACTGCTTGCCTTTTGGATGATTGACATAGCAGGCTCAACCTTTCAAAGTCATGGCTTCTTCCTCCAAAAGTTTCTTCCACCCTCGCCACCACCACCATCATCACTATAATTACCACTATTATTATCACCGTCATAATCAACATCAGCATCATCACCGTTATCACTGTCACCAGCGCGCCAGGAGCACCATCATCACCACTACCATTTTCTTCATCAACCCTGCTCCTGGGCTCTATCAGAATCCACTCTACCTTGGTCCATCTCAGAACAGTTCTGGCACCTGAGTGGGTGGGCCACTTCTCCTCTCAGCCTTCAGCCCTTCTCCTGAGCCACATTCTCATCTGTGAGGTTTCTTCTTCAAAATTAAACATGAAGACTCTGTTCAAAGGGCAGGAAGATTTTATCATCAGAGTCACTAAAATATAAAGCTTTCTCCTTTCTTCCTCTCCCTCCCCACTCTCTCCCCTTATTATACTTTTTGGCATCTGATATCATTTTAAGAAAAGAAAAATGAAAAACTTGCATTAGTAGAACAAATATTGCCATTCCTCATTATTATACTATGCCATGCAGTTTTGCATGCAAATATGAGAACATTTACCTTGTGTATGGAATCATCAAAACCACAGCATGTATTTTACGGCTCATACATGCAAATGTATTTACCAGAACAGTGGAACAAGCTGCTCATCTGCTTACTGCTGTCTCTCCTTGATAAAATCATATTCTACCAACATGCTGTCTTTGATTACTGAGGCAGGTCGAAGGGCTGCCAATTTTTTAAAGGAAAGTGTGGTTGACTCATCTTGCCCCTCTCTTCTGTGTCATGATCCCTGTGCACTCACAGAAACAGATTCAGAAGGACATGAGGAGCTCTCTGCTCCTCAGAGTTGCTTTGAAGGTTATTTTCTGCCTTCCTTCTGCAACTGAAGCACGTTCAGATCTAGGTGGCAAGGTGGCCTCTTGGAGCTCTCAGTATCCATTCAATTATATGCAACAAGCATCCTTATATTTGGTGAGTGTCACTGAGCTTCCAAACATCATGAGTCCACCAGAATTCTATGCTCATGGTACTGGCAATGAAAAGATGATATACAGATGAGAAGGTTATATGCAGATAAATCAAGAAGAAACAGTACAAGTACAGCTAAGTTGCATGAATCGGCTGCACTCATGTGCCTGTTCCATGGTCCCATCAGACCATTTACAAAGCACAGGTTCAAAGATAAGATTATTAAAATTGCAAGCTGATGGCATGAAGAGGATGCCATTCTGGGCATAGAGTCCTTTATGATTGATTGCATGCATGGCACACCCAGGATACCAGCCCTGCCTCTGCCAGGAAATAGACATGACATATTTATGCGTGGCCTGTCTCCCTGGGCAATGGTTGTCCAACATGCAAGGCAGGTGCTGGAAATGCTTTGAAATCCCAACCTCTGGACCCCATGAGGCCTTTATGCTCTTCCAAGCCTGAAGAGTAAGCTGAGCTGCCCCCAGCGCAGCAAACCGGAGGAGCGGGCTTCATCAGCAGGAAGCTGGGCAGAGGCAAGATGATTGTGACTCCCGGTGAACTTGAATGACATGAAATACATTTTACTCACAAAAATCGGAACTGTGCTTGGTAACCAGCAAGCTCAAACCAGAACTCTGCCCTGAGCAGACACTGGGCTACAAATCAATGGTGCATGATGGCTGTTTGCAGTCCACACCACCTGCATATGCTTCAACTGCCCCTCTCCTTACTCAGAACTTCTGCCCACAGAAACCGTGTCACCATCTGGGTTGGGAACGAGTCACTCAGAAAGTCTGTGTCTGCTAAGTGTTAGGGGCCAAACCATTACGTATTCCCACTTTTGGAAGTAATTTTCTGCCCTTATCCTTTTTTAGCCTGGAAGCAGGTAGCCTCGTGGGCACGGAACATGGGTTTAGGCTGCAGGACACAAAGAGTCTGGGTTAGTCCAAGTTTCTCTTCAGTGCAGGGACTAGGGATGCAGCTAAGTCAATAAAGTCCTGGCCGAGCATGTGGGATATCCTGTGGTTTGATCTCCAGCATTACATAATCTGGGCATGGTGGCACAGGCAGGAGGATCAGCAATGCAGGGCCAGCCTTGGATATCTGAGACCCTATCCAAAAGAAGAAGGGGAGAAGGGAAGGCAGGGGAGGAGGAGGACTAAGTCTCCATTTACTTCTAGGAAAGTTGGGCTCGTTAGCGATACATAAGAAGCTGTCCTACTTTGGATGAGCTTCCTCCAGTATGGAGCAAGCAGCAGCCACTGCCAGGGCCTCACAAAGGCCTTCACTCTATTAGTGAATAATCCTCACAGTCGCTGTGGTTACTCGCTGTCAGAATCCTACCGAGCATCACTCCCCGTGAGGCAGAGTAAGTTAAATGGCAAAAGCAGTTGTGGCCTCGACTGTACACGTGATGAAATTGAGGCTTAGGGGTCAAACCCATGTTGTCCAGGTCACCCAGCAGAGGCAAGGATCACACCCAAGTCCGGGTAATGCCCAAGTCTACCTTCCAACCTGGACATAAGGGATGGACACAGTGAGCTCACACGTGCTTCATGACGTCATGAGCTTGACTTCAGGGTAACCATGGGGGCAGTAATCAGGTACTTTATAAACAGCAGCATCCAGTAGGGCACTGGAGGGTGTCAGGGGAAGAAAGCGATAGCACTGGATGACCTAGGAGCAGAGGCAGAAGGATTGCCAGGAGTTTAGGGCACCCTGGTCCCTACAGTAAGTCTTAAACCAGGCTAGGTTACATAGTGAGATCCTTTCTCAGAGAAGGAAGAAAGGAAGATGAGGAAAATGAGAGAGAGGAGGAGGGATTATAGAATTTAAAAGGAAATGGATGGAACTGAAAATCATCATGTCCCATGAAATTAGCCAAATGCAGAAAAACAAGCTGTGAGAGCCATGCCCAGCACAGCTCGGTCCTGAAAGCCTGGCTTTGGTAGCAAGTGACTGAAGAAATAACAGGCATAGGTACAGAAAAGCTGGGATCGGGTAGACCGTGCAAGCTCTGCTGGTGTGGCACCAACCACACAGCAACTCAGAACCTTGGAAAGTTTACTATGTATAGCACAAGGGGAGGGTTTAGCTAGTTTCTGGAGGAAGTGTCTGCAGGGATCAGTCTCAGGCATCAAACATGCAGGGGGAAGACGCCAATAGGTTTTACACACACTGGTAAGTTGACTGTAACACTTGTTTTTTGATTTGCTTGGTATTTTGTTTTTTGTTTTGTTTTCCAAGACAGGGCTTCTCTGTATAACAGTCCTAGCTGTACTGGAACTCTCTCAGTAGGCCAGGCTGGCCTTGAACTCACAGAGATCCTCCCTGTCTCTGCCTCCCGAGTGCTAGGATCAAAGGCATGCACCATCACCATCCAGCTTTAAAAAAAAAAAAAAAAAAAAAAAACACTTGTAGTTACACATATGTCAACCTTCACACTTGGACTAGAGCAAGGCTTTGTCAATCCCGCATGGGTCTGAAAACTTGGTCCTTGACAGGAAGGTCCATGTCAAACAGAACACACTCACTCAGAACTCCTCTTGCTCCCTACAGCTGCCTGTTTGGCCTCATGTGTGGGATCTAGACCTGAATACACAGAGATACACATGGAAGAGGGGAGGGTGGGCACAAAAGGAGAAGTGGGGAAGGGGCCAATGAGAGCAAAGTACAATAATAAACATTCACAAAAAGGTCATCATGAAACCCGTTATTGTGTACGCTAATGTGGTGGTATGAATAAAAATGGTCCCCACAGACTCATAGGGAAGGGTAATATTGGAGGTGTGTCCTTTTTGGAGTGAGTATGGCTTTGTTGGAGGAAGTGTGTCACAGGTCTTTGAGGCTTTGAAGTTTTGGAAGTTCAGTCCAGGCCCAGTTGTTCACTATCTCTTTCTATTGCCTGCCAGTCCAGACCAGATGTAGAAGTTTCCACTCCTTCTCCTGTACCATGTTTACCTAGGTACTGCCATGCTCCCCACCATGACAAACAATGACCTGAACCTCTGAACTGTAAGCCAGCCCGAATTAAATGTTTTTCTTATGAGAAGCCAAGGTCATGGCATCAATTCATAACAATAAAACCCTAAATAAGACATCTAACTAAAAAAATTAGTTTTAAAAAACAACTGTTCATTGAAGAAAGGTGCTCTGAAATTAGACAACGAAGACAGACCTGGGAAAGTGTTTGAGCTGATAACTTCCCCATTCTAAAAGCAGGAAGTCTGCACCAAATAACCTTCATCGACCCTGAGCTGCCTCAAACTTACTCAACACCACCACATCTATAGAGAGAAATTTCCCAACTAGAAGTACTGTAAGGGCGAGAGAGATGGCTGGCCCGAGAAAGTGCTCACAGTGAAGGTTGGCTAGAATTCTATCCATGGAGCTCACATGGTAGAAGGAAAGGGCTCATGAATATTATCCTTCAGCTTCCATGTAACTGTCAAGGTGGATATCCTCCCCCAACCTCCACGCACACGCAAACAAGCACATACACTACATTACTTGAAAAAATTAAATTTTAAATTAAAAAGTAAAATAAAAAGGCACAATAAAATCCTTTACTGGTGACTGACCCACCCAGGAGCACCAGAGGCCCAAGCAACTGACCTGCCTGGGAGTGACAAGTGACCAGAACCATGGCCCTGCATGCACCTCGAGGAGTGATCATTTGAGCCTTGGGCCACTTGTACCTGGAGGAATGATCACCAGAGGCTCTGCTCTTCCTGCACCTGAAGGAACATCCAACAGAGCCACAACCTCCAACTACACCAACTGGAGGAAGAGAGACCTCCTGAAGCACAGGCTCCTCCTGTGCCGACTGGAAGAAGAGATGGATAGACAACAAGGTAAGAAAACAACAACATAAAGAGCAATTCGGCGCCACCAGAAACTAGTGGTTCTACAACAGCAAGACCTGGGCTGAACACCCCAAAACAGATGAAACTGAACATCCCAACACAGATGAAGTAGAAGAAAACAACCTTAAAAATAACTTTATGAAAAAGATTGAGGCCCTTAAAGAGAAAATGAAAAATTCCCTTAAAGGAGTGGTAGAAAGGACAAACAAAAAATTGGAAGAAATCAACAAGTCCCTTAAAGACAACCAAGAAAAAGCGATAAAATAGGTGAAAGAAACGATTCCAGACTTGAAAACTGAAATAGAGACAATGAGTAAAACACAAATTGAGGGAAATCTGGAAAGGGAAAATTTGGGTAAATGACCAGGAACCACAAATGCAAGCATGTACAACAGAATACAAGAGATGGAAGAGGGAATCTCAGGCATTGAAAGAAAGGGTTCATCAGTCAAATAAAACATTAAATCCAACAAAAACTTGACACAAAATATCCAGGAAATATGAGACACCATGAAAATACCAACCCTAAGAATAATAGGGATAGAAGAAGGAGAGAAGTCCAACTCAAAGGCACAGAAAATACATTCAACAAAATCATAGAAGAAAACTTTCCCCTAAGAAAGATATGCCTGTGAAAATACAGGAAGATTACAGAACACCAAATGGGCTAGACTAAAAAAAAGTCCCCTCACTACATACTAATCAAAACATTGAAAATACAGAATAAAGAAAGAATATTAAGAGCTGCAAAGGAAAAAGGTCAAGTGACATATAAGGGCAGACCTGTCAGAATTACACCTGACTTCTCAATAAAGACCATGAAGCCAGAAGGTCCTGGTCAGGCGTTATGCCAGCCCAGACTACTATCCCCAGCAAAACTTTCAATCACCATAGACAGAGGAAAAAAAGACATTCCATGACAAAAACAGAATTAAACAATACCTGTCCACAAATCCAGCCCTACAGAAAGTACTAGAAAGAAAACCCCAACCCAAGGAAGTTAGCTACACCCACAAAAACACATTCTCACAGCAGTAAATACCAAAGAAGGGAAGCGCACACACAATACTGCCAACAACAACAAAAACAAAAGAAACTAGTAATCACTGGTCATTAATATCTGTTAATATGAATGTACTCAATTTGCCTATAAAAAGACACAGGCTAACAGACTGAATATGAAAACAGAATCTGTCTTCTGCTGCATACAAGAAACACACCTCAACCTCAAAGACGGACATTACCTCCAGAGTAAAGGGTTAGAAAAAATTTTTCCAATCAAATAGATGTAAGAAACAAGCTAGTATAACTATCCTAATATCTAACAAAATAAACTTCAAACTAAAATCGGTCAAAAGAGATAAAGATATTTCATATTCATCATAGGAAAAAGATCCATCAAGAGGAAGTCTCAATTCTGAACATCTATGCCCCAAATACAAGGGCATCCACATTTGTAAAAGAAACATTGCTAAAGCTTAAATCACTCAAGTCACACACACTCAGAGTGTGAGACTTCAACACCCCACTCCCACTACTGGACAAGTCTGCCAGACAGAAACTTTACAGAGAAATAAGGGAACTAACAGATGTGATGACTCAAATGGACTTAACAGACATCTGTAGAACTCAAATACAAAAGAATATACCTTCTCAGCACCTCATGGAACCTTCTCAAAAATTGACCACATACTCAGTAACACAGCAAACCTCAACAGATACAAAAAGTTAGAATTCAACAGCAACACTAATTTCAGAAAATGCACAAATGCATGTAAATTAAACAATGCTCAACTGAATCACCAATGGATCAAGGAAGAAATAAAGAAAGAAATTAAAGACTTCCTAAAATTCAATGAAAATTACTTCACAACCTACCCAGACTTATGGGACACAAGGAAAGCAGTCATAAGAGGAAAGTTCATAGCACTAAAGTAACACTAGCAATTTAACAGACATGTGAAAGATCTAGAACAAAAAGAAGCAAACTCACCCAGGAGGAGTAGATGGCAGAGAATAATCAAATTAAGGTCTGAAATCAATAAAAATAGAAACAAAGAAAACAATACAAAAAATCAATGAGACGAAGAGTTGGTTCTTCAAGAAAATCAACAAGATTGACAAACCTTTATCCAAACTAACCAAAAGGCAGAGAAAGAATATGTTAGAACAAAGAGTGAATGTTATCACTCTAAGGCCTCGTGGAAGGTTATTCCGTTGCCCTTACAGGAGAAGTTACACCGTTAGGTACTTTGGGAATAAATCCCATTTTGAAAGGAAGAATCATGGCTTCACAAGGCTTATTACAGATTTGACAGAGATTTTTCCAGAAGACAAGTATTCCCGCAGCTCTGCTGCCTGGGTTTCTCCATGTGGACTTGTACGTATACACCTCTCGTGGATCTGCCTATTGATTTGTCAGCTGTGCATTCACTGTATAGTCTTGTAGTCTTACCACAGAAGATATTGGAAAATGGAAAGATCTACCATGCTCGTGGATAGGTAGGATCAACATAGTAAAAATAGCAATCTTACCAAAAGCCATCAACAGATTCAATGTAATGCCCATTAAAATCCCAGCACAATTTTTCACATATCTCTAAAGAACAATACTAAATTTCATATGGAAAAATAAAAAACCCAGGATAGTCAAAACAACCCTGTACAATAAAGGAACATCTGGAGGTATAACATCCCTGACTTCAAGCTCTATTATAGAGCTACAGTAATGAAAACAGCTTGGTATTGGCATAAAAACAGACAGGTAGACCAATGACACAGAATCAAAGATCCTGATATTAACCCACACACTTATCAACACCTGATTTTTGACAAAGAAGCTAAAAATACAAAATGGAAAAAAGAAAACATCTTCAACAAATGGTGCTGGTATAACTTGATGTCAACATGTAGAAGAACGCAAATAGATCCATATTTATCACCATGCACAAAACTCAAGTCCAAGTGGATCAAAGACCTCAACATAAATCCGTTCACACTGAACCTCAGAGAAGAGAAAGTGAGAAGTAGCCTTCAATGCACTGGCACAGGAGGCCACTTCCTAAATACAACCCCAGTAGCACAGACACTGAGAGCAACATGGGACCTCCTGAAACTGAGACGCTTCTGTAAAGCAAAGGACACGGTCAACAAGAAAAAAAAAATCACTGCCTAAAGAATGGGAAAAAGATCTTCACCAACTCCACATCTGATAGAAAGCTGATCTCCAAAATATACAAAGAACTCAAGAAACTAGACATCAAACTGTCAAATAATCCACTTTCAGATCTAAACAGAGAATTCTCAACAGAAAAACCTCAAATGGCCGAAAGATTCTTCGGGAAATGCTCGATATCCTTAGTCATCAGGGAAATGCAAATCAAAACAACTCTGAGATTCCATCTCACACTGATCAGAATGGCTAAGATCAAAAGCACTGATGACAGCTTATCCTGGAGAGGATGTGGGGGAAGGGGAACACTCCTGCATTGCTGGTGGGAGTGCAAGCTGGTACAACTGCTGTGGAAAGCAGTATGGTGAATTCTCAGAAAATTAAGAATCAGTCTACCTCAAGATCCAGCAATATCACTTTGGGGCATATACCCAAAAGAGGCACAATCACACCACAAGAATATTTGCTCAACTATGTTCATAGTAGCATTATTTGTAATAGCCATATGCCACTCAATGGAATAACAGTGGAATAATCTGGTGGTAAAAATAAATAAATAAATAAATAAATAAATAAATAAATAAATAACATATTTAAATTTGCAGGACAAAACTAGGGGAAAAAAAGTCATCCTGAGTGAGGCACCCCAGACCCAGAAAGACAAATATAATATGTACTCACTCTTTAGTGGATACCAGACATAAAGCAAAAGATAACCAGCCTACAGTCCACAACCAAGAGAAGCTAGAACCCTCTTCCAGAAACAGATGGAAGCAGATGCAGAGATCCACAACTAAGCAATGGGCCAAGCTCCAGGCAAAGAGAGGGAGGAGGGATAATATGAACAAAGGGGTCAAGGCCATGATGGGGACACCCACAAAAGGAGATGACCTGAGCTGGTGAAAGATCACTGGCTCTGCACTGACAACTGGGGAACCTGCATAAGACTGATCTAGACCCCCTAAATACAGGTGACAATGGTATGGCTTGGGCAGTATATGGGGCCACTGGCAGAAGGACCAAGAGCTAACTCTAATGCATGAACTGACTTTGTGGAGCCCATTCTCTATGAAGGAATACCTTGCTCAGCCTAGGCACAGAGGGAAGGGCTTGGGCCTGCCTCAATGAAGTGATGGGACAGACTTAGTTGACTCCCCAGGGGAGGCCTTAACCTCTCTGAAGAGCCAATGGGGGTGGGGTGGGGGGAAGGGGCGAGCAAGAGGAGAGGAGGGAGGGGTAACTGGGATTGGTATGTAAAAAGTATATAAATACAATCTTTAAAAATAAATAAGTAAAACCCTTTACCTTTTATGCCAACTAAAAATTAATAAGCATAAATATTATGGGTTATAATGAAGAGCGAACTTCATTATACCAATTTCTAATTCATTAACTGCAAAGTATTTCTTAGAAGAAGATTATGGGAATTTTTATTTTAGAATTAGCAGAACTGAACTGGGTGTGGTGACATATGCCTTTAATCCCAGAATTTGAGAAGCAGAGGCAGGCTGATCTCTAAATCTGAGGCTAGCCTGGTCTACAGAGTGAGTTCTAAGACACCCAGGACTATGCAGAGAAACTGTGTCTCGCCCACACCCCCACCCCTGGCTGCCCCCTAAAAAACAAAACTGGCTATATAACCCAGTCTGGCTTCAAATACAATCCTCCTGCCTCAGCCTCCCAAGTGCTGGGACTGCAGATCCTGCCATGATCAGCTGAAAATGTATCTTAACAGAACCATTATAAAACCAGCTTGCCAATCTAGAAAAAAAAATCAGAGGAGAAGGTGAGGGGCATCAAAATGGTGCTTAGATATGACCCATGCCACAGTTCGCACTGTGGGACCATCACGACAAATCCACTAATGTGTACAATTAACATAGCCTGTTGAAAAACGGAAAGGAAGACACAGCAAGATGCCTCAGTAGCTACAGGTACTTCCTTCTAAGCCAGATGTCCTGTGTTTGATTCTACATGGTAGAAAGAGAATTGAAAGTAAGCTTTTAAAAATAATTATTTCCAATATACATGCATTAACTACTTTAGAATCTCTTTCTGGCCTCCAATGTGTCATCGTTGTCACTAAAATACAAGTTACCCTAAAGCAAAGGAGACAGATTAGTTTCCCATTGTTGTGTAACAAATTACTTCAACAGCAGCTTAAAACAACCAATATTTGTTATCCTAACATACCGATGAGATGCCATGTGGATCAAGATTCCAGATGTGGCTTAGCTGGATGCCTTTGACTCCCCCCGCCCCCCCCCCCGAGACAGCGGGAAAGCTGTCAACCAGAGCTGTGGTATCTCAAGGCTCCACTGGGCTGGAAATCACTGCTAAACTCTCTCATGAGGCTACTGTCAGGCTTCACGCCAGCACACAGACTTTCCAGCCTGTATCTATCTGTTAGAGCCCCATAACAAATATCACAGGCTGGCATCTGAAACGATGGGCATTCATGGTCCGGCCATGCTAGAGGATAGGGGTGGAGACCAGGGTGTTTAAGGATTGTTTTGTTTTTGTTTTTGCAGAACAAAACAAAAATAGATGTTTTTGTTTTGCAGATGTTTTGGCCATCTTCCGTGTCCTTATGGCCTTTTCCAGTCTTCCTTCTGTGCTGTCTCTGCCCTTGCCAGGTTCACCCTAATGATCTCATAATAGCTTAATTATCTTTGTTAAAATTTGGTTCCAGCTGAGCAAGGTGGCATACACCTTTGATCCTAGCACTCATGGGGTAGAGGGAGGTGGATCTCTGTGAGTTTAAGGACAGCCTGGTCTAAAAAGCAAGTTCAGGGATGGTCAGGACTATATAATGAGTCTCTGACTCAAAACAAAAAGAAAAGAAAGAAAGAAAGAAAGAAGAAAGAAGGGAGGAAGGAAGGAAGGAAGGAAGGAAGGAAGGAAGGAAGGAAGGAAGGAAGGAAGGAAGGGAAACGAAAAAATATCTTATTCCAAATATAGTCACATTCTGAGGTCCTGGAGACTGATAGCCCAAACAAATAGAAAGGGCATGAGTCAGCTCACCACAGAGTCTCTACCTGAGAGACCTCAGAACAGGCTAGAACATGACTCAGCATAGGAGTAGAGAGAGACAGGCTGGGGCTGGAGAATGGCTCATCTTTTAAGCCTGCTTGCTACTCTTACAGAGGACTATTTAGTTCCCAGCACCTGTAACTCCAGTTCCAAGGGATCTTGTGCCCTCTTCTGGACTCTGTGGGTATCTGCACCCACATGTATATACCTACACAGAAACGCACATATACAGATAGTTAAAATAAATATTTTTAAGACACAGACAGACTATGAACTAAGACAGAAACATTTTATTGTTTCACATCACGGGCAATTTCGCAAGTCTTTTTTCCCTAAGATTCTGGGGTGAGAGCTGGTGCTCCTAGAGACTTTTAGGGAGGGGCCCCACAGAGCCAGGCTCACAGGAACTGTCAGAGGCTACCCGGCACACCCTGCACTTAGACTGAGGGATGACACTGGCCTGGAAAGCATTGTGTCCTCCACTGGACAGGCAGAACTACGAGAGTTTGAGCGAGCGACCCCAAGCCTTCCCGTTGCCTTTCTCAAGGCAAAGCAGCGGGGAGATGAGAGGAAGAAGGTCAAAGGTGGGGATTGGGGAAATAAAGGAAGAGAGTGTTGGATGCTGATCTTGCTCCTCTCCCTGAAAGTCCATGAGCTCCCTGGGATAGCAGCATCCACTCACCCCTACATCCCTCTTCTCGCTCACCTGCATACACACATGTCAACAAGCAGTCAAACACACCACGATGCATGCGCACACAGTCACACCCTCCCACACTTTTACTTGACTCGTGTGTTAGTGAACAGGCACTCACATTCACACCACCTTATGTATGCGCATGCTTCTACACACGCTCATCCCATCACATACCACACATGCATCCACACTGCACAGTCTCCTCTAGCATCCTCCCTGTGCCTGACGTGTATACAGTGGGTGCTCAGTCAGGGATGACTCTGGTGACGGAACATTAAACTGAGGGCCGGCATGTCTGGGGATCCTTCTTTCTATCTCTCCAGTTGCTCACCACCGGCTCCCGGTGCATGTGCAATGCTCCCAGTGAGGCTTCTCGGGACTGGAGAGACATTCTCTTCCATGGCTGTTCCTGAACTGTCCCAGCTTGGAGGTGAGGGTGAATGACAGCTTCCAACGGTGCCAAGGGAGCACCCCCGGAGCAAACCATCTGCTCATATTTGGGGAGTCCTCTTGAGAAAAAGACAAGCTTCGGGGAAAATACTGCACACCTCTCAGTCAACGGCCTGCAGCTTCTGCTCCCATTGAACAGCTTGTGGAGAATGGTGATCTCTGGGGTGGAAATGCTAGGTGGATTTACTGAACTGAGTGTGGCAGGGATAGCCAATGAACTGCATTGAAAGAGAAAAGAAGTCTCCATTGACACAGCGGGGATGGAGAGCTGAATACTAGGCCTGCTGGAGCCGAAGGGGCTCCATGGCAGGCTGGGGTGGCTTTTGTGTGTTTTCTAAAGGCTAGCATCCTGCTCATCTGATAGCCTGCCTGCACTCCCTGAGTTCCATTTGTCAGAGCCAGTGACAAGGCTCACCTTCCAGGACTCCTCCATGAAGCAGCCGAGGAGTGATACTTACCATACCTCAGCCTTAAGCCGCAGGGTGGGGCATAAGAAAACCCAACGCAAATTCAGGAGAGTTGGAAACACGCACAGCCACACCCTCCAAAGCCACCTCTGAGCAAGACGCTGGTGTGTTTCTTTCACAACAGGGTCATGTCACGCCTGCCATCTCTTATTACAGCATTACTCTTTATTTGTTTTCCCAATTATTCTTCATACATCACCTTTTTCCTTGAGCCATTTCCTCCCTCCAGTGAAATCTGGCGCCCCAAGCAGATCTCGGAACTAAATTAATTATGAAATCATATTAATGTCATCCATACAGCAATGAAATTAATTTATTCCATACATCTGAGAGGAAGTCATCAATTATGAGCGGGGACTGTAGCATTTTGTGCTACGCCATTTGCAATTCTTACAAATTTTAATATTTCTCCCAGCAAGAAATGCCATAAATATCACCTGCCATAAAATCTTGATTTATGGATTAAGCCTAACTTCCAGGTGTCACTAATATTTAAATGTTGAACATTTAATTCTGATTAAGTACATGCTGGAGGTATTTAGCCCTGTATGAAAAATAAGTCCCTCCACCTCTCGGGGCTGCCCTCTGCCCCAGGATATGAGCAGGGGTGTTGTTAAGGTTTCAACGTGGTCCTCACGTAACGGCTTGGTCCTCAGGGAAGTCATGTAAGAGCACTGGGAGAGCTGCCCTCATGGGAGACCGTGGCCCAGTCTCCCTCTGTCTCCTGGCTAGTGATGTAGCCACATGATCCAGTACATATTCCCACTGTCCCAATCTGCTGCCCTTATGAGATGCCAGACCTGTGAGGCCACCTGATCTTATACTTGACCCTCCAAGTTGTGAGCTAAATAATCCCTTTTTTTCTGTAAGCTAATTGCTCCTAGTCATTCATCCCAGCAATACGAAGCTAACAAGATCCTTAGACGCGCTTCCCAGCTTAGACGTCCCAGGATACATGATAAGCTTGGTTCAAAGGTGCCCTAGCTGTGGCCTCATGACAAGACCTGAGTTTGCCCCAGGGTCCAAAGCAGCCCAATCTAATAATGACGACAGCATCCAAAGAAGCAGCCTCCTCCACCCTTCTCAAAGGACTTTGGAGGACACCCGATTCCCCATCCATGAGATGAAGGCTGTGTGTGGTAGCATGAACATACCTGTAATCCCAACATGGGAAGACTGACTGAGAGACAACATGGGGGTCCCTGGGGCTTACTGGCCAGCCAATCGAGCAAAATCAGGAAGTTCTAGGTTCAATGAGAGATTGTTCTCAAAAACTAAGATGAAGAGTGAGAGAGGAAGATGCTTGATGCTGACCTCTGCTTCCCCCAACACACACACACACTAGAACGAATACCGCAGATATAATCCTGAGAGATACCAGACAGAAAAGAACAAGGCTGAATGACTCCAGTTACCATATATGACGGTGACAATCACAATCAGACAAAACTCAACCATGCTGTTAGGGCTCAGGAAGAGGGTGGATAGGAAGTTCCTGGATGGGTCAAGTCTCTCTCTAGATCTGGGTCTCTTTACAAGATGTCCTCACTTTCTGGGATCCATCAGGCTGAATACTTGCAACATGCTGAAAGCTCTTACCCTAAAAAGCAACTGTTGCGTATCTGAAGTTTGGACATCACGGGGCCTCCCCGAGCTGTCTTGACAACTCTTTGTCCATTCTCCCGAAAATGGGCACTTTGCTCATCAACACCTAACAAAACCAGGGGGATCCCAGAACTTGAGAGACAGAGGCAGGATGATCACAAGGTCAAGACCAGTCTTGGTTAAAAAGTGAGTTCACAGGGCATTTAAGCTACATAGACTGTCTAAAAGGATTAACGAACAAACAAACTTCTCAACACACGTCACAGTGCATTTCACTTGTCCACAAAGAGTTATAAAAACTCCTCACACAGCACTCCCTGGCAGGTTCTCCTACCTATGAAGAAGGTCAGGGGTGAAGCCAGGGTTTTCAGTGGGCTGTGGGGGGAGTCAGGAAGACTGCAAATACATAGTCATGGTTTTGTGACTTGAAAAATCAGTAACTTCAAAGGTCCAAAGAAAAGATCCCTGTTGCCACATCTTAGGACCTAAGTTCAAGTTCCCTATGGGACACCAATGGCAACGCTTGCTTGTTAATTTGACACATCAAGAAAAGAGAAGCTCAGTTAAGGATTGCCTCTATCAGATGGGCATGGAGGCATGTCTATGGGACGTTTTCTTCATTGCTAATTGATGTAGGAGGACCTGGCCCACTGTGGGAAGCACCACCTTTCAGGCAGGTTGTTGTGGGATATTCCTTTACACTATATGAAAATGTGTCACTGTGACTGGTTTAATAAAAAGCTGAACGGTCAATATCTAGGCAGGATTTCCAGGCAACAAGGATGCTGCAGAGAAGGGTGGAGACACCAGGAGTCACCAGCCAGATAGATAAGAAGCAAGATTGGGAGTACAGAGTAAAGATAACCGAGCCATGTAAAAGAATGTAGATTAAAAGATATGGATTAATTTAAATTGTAAGAAGTAGTTAGAAACAAACTTAACCTATAGGCCTAGCTTTAATAATTAATAATAAGTCTCCATGTCTTTTATTTGGGAACTGGTGGCCCAAAGGAAAGTTCATCTACAATAGGTGATAAGGGGTTGTGTGAGAAAGTTAGGTAGCTGAATGGGAGCCTGGGAACAGGCAGTAAGCAGCGTTCCTCCATAGTTCCTGCCTTGGAACCCTGCCTGACTTCTCTCAAAGATAGACTGTGGCCTAGAAGTATAGACTAGAATACCCCCAATCCATGTGGGCCCTGTTGTGGGGGGTGGAAGCCTCAAGAGCTTCATGAGTCAGGCACCATATGCCCAACTCCCAATGACCTAGGCTTTTTGCCCTCCAGAACTCGGCCCCTTGGTATGACCATCGGTTGTGAGTCACTGCCCTCATGCCTGACCATCTAGTCTCTCCCTCAATGACCAAGGCCTGCCCTCTCCTATTCTATTCTAGGGTAGACCCACAAACCCTGCTAAGCATCCACACCCTGCTCTGACAGATGGTGAGCGGGTCCAGATCTGCGAGAAGGCTGATTTCTGAAGCCTGTTTGCAAGGCATGTTTCTCATAGACACAATACATTCTGCAGATATTTGCAAGACAGCACAAGCTGTGCTCAGTATTCTCCTCGACTGTGTATCTGCACTGCACAGCATTAGGCTCCAATGTACCCCGAGCATCTGCCCTGACAGTGACAGGCTCCAGGCCATCCCAGAGACAGGCAGAGCCCTGGGACTGGCTCTCGGGATCTATAGATACCCAAGGGAAAGTCACTGTCTCCTGGGTATCAACAGACCCCATCTTGGTGGCCTCTACATCCTGTTGCCCCTTCCCTGGGCTCCCTCTTTGTGTAGCCTAGAAGAGGGAAAGAAGCCACTTGCCTTGGTTTCTTCCCTCTGATGGATTCTCCTCTCCATCCCTCACCACTCTCTGGACTCTCACATCCAGCATTTCCTGCTCCAGGACCACTGGAAATGTCCATACGGCACAGGGTCTGCCACGCTTGTCTTATGAACCTTCTATGGCTCCCACTGCTTACAACATCAAAATCAACATCTTTAGTGACACAGGGCCTGGCTCCATTATGCCCCTGGGTACGCATGTGTGCAAGCACACATGCACACATACATGTCTCCGCTCTAGTGTGTTTCTTCTGATGGGGCTTCCCTTCCATCCTCTCCTCTCCTTTAATGTATCTGAAATGCCTCCTCCTGGCCACAGCTCTAGATTCTTCTTTGACCCTCCATGAAATTGCCCCCCATGCCCTTTCCTGCTGCTCTGATGGCCCACTTTGACTTCCAGTTCTCTTCTGTTTATTTTTCTTCCCACCCTTGTGAAACCCCCAAAGGAAGGAGGAGTCATCAATCTCCACCTTCGAGCTCCCAAGAGCCAGTTAAGGCCCATGCCAACTGCTCCAATAGAACAACTCAGAATCTCAGGACCCCTGCACAATGATCACTAGTATCTCATACCATGTGTGGTGCCCATGCTTCTAGCCAAGTAGCCTTCCACAGACTCATTCAGGCACCCAATCCCTCCCCTGTGACTCTTGAGGTGATCTCTAAGGAACAGGCACACCAAGATTTTAATTCTGTCGCCTATGACATGTATCTTTCACCTGCATCAGTGAGCAAGGACTCACATGTGGCCTCAGACTGGGCAGTGAGAATATGACCATGCGGTGGGAATTGCTGCCTGTTGATAACAGGTGGGCCTATGAAAGGGAGACACAGGTCTTCTCCAGGTTCATACACGAGCAGATAAGGCCTCAGTAGGTGTGTGTGGAATCTGGAAGCTTAAAGAATTGCAACATGGAAGGATTGTACTAACAGTCACTAAGTACCTACTATGGCCACAGAAAGACATGGACTTTGGAGCTACATAGTGAATAGGGATCCCTGACCTGAAGGCAGACAGACCAAGCCTGTGTTCCAGTACACAAGCCTGAAAAGTTCATGGCTAGCCCAAAACCTGGTCTGATGCTTCCATAAATGAGATGGCCTCTCCACCTCTAGGATATAAAGTGAGGTACAAAGGGCCCAGCACAGAAAGATATTCAAGAGCAAGGAAGTACTGGCATTTATCCTCCATAATGCTATCCTAGGGAACCTGAAACTCAAGCCACTTGGGCCACTTGCCCACTTACTACTAAGTGGGCAGGCCAGAGCTTACCCAGAAACTCCACTGTCACCAAGCTTGCTCCTCGGGTCTTCCCAAGCATAACCCTCCAACCTTGAAGCTTAAACCCCAGTAAACCACAAAGAACCCAGAGTCCCTGCTGGACTCTGGTCCCCTTCCAACCTCTCACCTACAAAATCCTGCATTATCAGCCAAACATAGAGGCCTCCATCCACACCCACCTAAGGGAAATGGGCCAGCAATTGAATTACTAACACTGCTGCAAAGCTGGGCAAGAGCTGCTGTCTCCCCTCCCTCCAGCTCCCATGCCAGCCTTCCTGTTTACACCCCACCCTCCCTGTTTGTGTCCCCCACCACCTTCCATCATTGACCTGTCCAGACATATTCACCACTGGTCACCCTCCACATGCCCGGTCCTCCCAGAACCAAGACTGCAGACCAATGCCCATTTCCCCTTTCAAATCCTCCCTCTCTGGGCTCACACAGCAGATGAGCCCCTCCCCCCCCCCACACACACTCCTAAAGAAGCACTCAGACTTACAAGAGCAAGAGAAAGCGAAATCAGACTCTAGATTACTAACAGCTAGTCACACACCTGGCCCTGGAGGCTTCTACCTGTCTCCAAGAAGGACAAGCATGACTGCTCCATTGATGGGGTACAGACATTCAGACCTGACCCAAGGGAAAGCCTGCCAGAGAAGGTCTAGGGGCAGTCAAGCGCCACCCTCCCTTCCAGCTGGCAGCTGCCTCATGCATATCACAAGAGACGTTTATACCCATCCCCCCCCCCAGCCCCCGTACCAGGCCTGTTACAGGTTTTCACCCTAAGGATAAAGGAAAGTGGGAAGAAGCAAAAGGCACTCCTTCCTGTTTGGAGAGGAGCTAGGCTCCCCGGGAACATCCTTACTCCACAAGCATGTGACAGCTTATCACATTGATGTATTGATTTGCGGGCAGTTTCCAGCACCCCACGTCTGGGGAGAGGAGCTGTGGAGAAGGCCCTTCTGCACAGTCTTGCTTCCCAGGTTATGTCTGTAACTGTGTTTGATCATCAGCCAGGGAGGCATGAACCTAAGCAGAAACTGTGAGCCATGGGAAGAGGTCAGGCTGGACCCAGGACCTATTGCTTACCTCTTACCTCCTGGCCCTGCAGTTAATGTTTGATACGTGGTCAACTGTCAATCATACAGACGTGTCCAGTGGGATTGAGGCAGGTTCAATCACCAGAGCCTCCACTGCTGAGCGTTGGTGGGAGGGGGATGGACTCAGACAGAACCCTCCTTTCTCTTCATTTTTTACTACAGCGCTGGCAGATGCTGCCCAGCCAAGGGGGAGGGACCCCCACGATCCACCCCACCCACCTGTCTGGGGTCTTCCAGCGATGCACCCCTCCATCTTCCTGGGTCCCGCCAGAACATTTATCATCTTCAGGTTCTCCAACGTAAACCGCAACAACCTGGCCCCGATGGTGCTCACAGCTGCGTACCTATTCTAGACATGTGTTTCTCTAGACTCCTTAGGCCCAGACAGATGCTCAAACCAGAGTGATCTCCAGAACACCCTGAGACATCAATGCCAGATTGGGGCTCCTTTGGGAGTCCTCCCAGATACCACCCTTAGGCCTTAAGCCTTCAGCACCAGCAAAAGGATAAACATACAGTGGCCTTGGGGACTCCAAGGACAGTCTGACCTTAAAATTCTCCTAGTCAGTAGGGCCTGGCGTGGCTGTTCCCCCATACTGCAGACATCCCTCCCCAACACCTTCACCATGGCCCTTCCAATTGGCCTATCATGTCATATCCCTGCCTAGGTGTTACCTCCTCTAGGCAGCCCTCTCTGGCCATTCTAGTCATGGAGGGATGCCCCACCTCTCAGAGCCCAGTATGCTCCATGCTTCCCAATTTCTCTTTAAAGGAAGAGCTTATCTGCTCCCCTTTTCAGGCTGAGAGCTTCACAGCAACAAGCAGAAACTTCATGTGCCTTCAATAGTCTCTGACATCCCATTCCACAGAAGACACAAAGATACAAATGGATGGAGTAAGGGAGAGAGGGAGGATGGGGGAAAAAGGGGGAAAGGGAGGGAGAGAGAAATAAAGAAGGATGGTTGGTCTTGTTGACCCTTCCCAAGGATCTGCATTACCGGTAAGTGAGACCCCACCTGTGCTGAATTCTGAGCCTCCAGGCATTACAGTCTAGTCTGCCCCCAGTGACTGAGCTGCTGCCACTTCCCAGCCCCAGCTAAGGCTCTCCTGTTCAGGCCCCTCCTACTAACAGACTGGCAGTATATCTACAGCCCAGGCAGGATAGTTCTGTTGCTTCTGTGAGTACAGAAAAGAGCCAACCATCCACTCCACTGCAAAATACATGGCTCCATGCCTAACAGGGCTTGCAGAATCCTGGCTCCACCATATTGTGGACACTGGTACAAGCTGGGGCCTCATGCCCTACTCACCTGTTTCAAGGTGTCAAGAATGAGTAGACTCAAATCAGGGTTCTACTCTCAGATCCAGATTCAAGGGTCTCTCCTGAGGACCTGAACTTGTAAACAGAGACTGCGCTTTTGTTTCCTGGCTGACCGGACCCAAATAATCACACAGAAACTATCTTAGTTACAATACTGTTTGGCCAATAGCATAGGTGTATTCCTAACTAGCTCTTACATCTTAAATTAACCTATTTCTAATATTCTGTGTATCACCATGAGGTTGTGGCCTACCAGTAAGGTTCTGTTGTCTGTCTTCTTCGACAACTACATGGCATCTACCTGACTCCTCCTACTGTCTGTCTCTGTTCAGATTTCTCACTTGACTCTACTCTGCTAAGCCATTAGCCAAAACAGCTCTATTCATCAACCAATAAAAGTAACACATATACAGAAGGACACCCCACATCATGTATTCCCCACATAGTAAAAAAACTTCTGTAGACTGCCCATCTACTGTGAAGACTGCCCTATCTTACTGTGGTGGTTTAAATAAGAACAGCCCCCATAGGCTCATATGTTTGAGTGCTTAGTCATCAGGGAGTGGCATCACTTGGGAGGATTAGGAGGTGTGGTCTTGTTGGAGTGGATGTGGGCTTGTTGGGGTAGGTGTGGTCTTGTTGGGTAGGTGTGGCCTTGTTGGAGTAGGTGTGGCCTTGTTGGAGTGGGTGTGACCTTGTTGAAGGAAGTGTGTCACTGAAGCTGGACTTCGAGGTTTCAAAAGCCCAAGTCAGGCCCAGTGTCTCTTTCTTCTCTTGCTGCCCGTGGATCCAGATGTAGAGCTCTCAGTTCCTTCTCCAGCACCATGTCGGCTTGTGTGCTACCATGTTCCTTTCCTTAACAATGAACTATACCTCTGAAACTATAAGCCAGCCACAATTAAATCTTTCCCTTTATAAGAGTTGCCTTGGCCCTGGTGTTTCTTTACAGCAAAAGAACAGTGACTAAGACACTTACCTTTGTGTGTGAAAAATGTGCTCTCCTCTGCTAGGGTAAAGACTTTTACACTTTCCTCAGCTGGCATGAAGATGTCTACCCACATCTATGAGTGTCTAGACCACATTCTCCCTATCTGGTTTGAAGCCCTCCATACTCATCTTGCATATGAAGATGTCACGCTCTGATATGGTGTTAACACCTCTATGTTTTGCACTTCTGGTGTGAATATCCCCATACGAACCCTGCTTGAATTGGCAGTCATCCTACACAGTAAACTGATAGACCCTGGGATGGTTTCTCTTTCTGAATTTCAGTTTAGCCCCTGAACTGACCTCTCCTTCATGTGACTCACCTCTAGTCTATGCTATGAGACTTCTACCCCCAACTCAGTTTCTGCCCTTAGAACTTCTCTGTTCCACCAGGGGGAGGATGGTGATCTTCACACCAGGTTGGGGGAGGCATTTGGAGGTCTTCACACCATATAGAGAGAGTATAATGGTCTTTATATCAGATGGGAAAGGTATGGAAGTCTTCACAGTGGAAGAGCGAAGTGCAGAGGTCTCTATACCAGATGGGGGTGTGGACATTGTCACACCAGATAGAAAGAATATGAGGGTCTTCACACTAAATGGGAAGCACATGGAGGTGTTCGCACCAAGTGTATGGACTATCTCACACCATATAGGGGACTATGGAGGTATTCACACCAGGTGGAGGACTATAGAAGTGTTCATACCAGATGAGATAGTGAATAGGTCTTCACACCAGATGGGGGAATGCAGAGGTCTTCACACCAGCTAGAAAGGGTATAGGGGCTTTCACACCAGGTAGGAAGACGTTCACACCAAAATGAGATAGTGTGAAAGTTTTTACACCATATAAGGGACTGTAGAAGTATTCACAACAGGTGAAGGACTGTGGAAATGTTCATACCAGAAGGGAGAGTGCAGAGTTCTTCACACCAGGTGGGCAGAGTATGAAAGACTTCACCCCAAATGGAGAGTGTGGAGCTCTTCACACCAGATGAGTAGAATGTGTCCATTTTTACATCAGCTGGACAGATCTTCACCTAGATTTCTGCTTACCCATCTCTTCTAGGAGAGCAGGCCACATGACCCCTGGAACAGTAGTTAAGAATTTCTGCCAGGTGGCAGTAGGACATACCTTTAATTCCAGTACTTGGGAGGCAGAGGCAGGTTGATATCTGAGTTTAAGGCCAGCCTAGTCTACAGAGTAAGTTCCAGGACAGCCAACACTATACAGTGAAACCCTATCTTGAAAAACAAAACAGGAAAAGAATTCTTTCTTCCCTACCGTCTCTTATCATGAAGTTCCTGTGGGTGGGGGTATTTCATTCCTTTTTGTTACCAAATAAACCATATTTTATGGGCGTATATATTGTTTCACAAGAGAAATTTATTCTGAGAAGCCCGTTTTTAGGTAATTTCATCACCTTGCAAACATCACAGAGAGCACTTACATAGCAGATGTCTACACTGTCAGGACATACAACCTTATGAAACCAGCTAAGTATATGTGGTCTCTGTCACCAGTCCCCACATTGCTATGCAGCATGCAACTATACAATGTTTCATTTTCCTACTCAACAGCTGGTGGCCACTTGGGTCACTTCTTTTTGGCTCCTATGGATTACACTGCCAAGAACAATCACACACACACTTTTCTCTGGACATCATGTTCTTAATTCTCTTGGACACATGCCTGGCTGTGGAATGCAGCTCTCTGGCCACTATGTACTTAACTGTGTGAAGACCTGCCACGTAGACAGGCCCCCTCTCCTTTCCGCTGTGCTTGAACCAGGGATGGCTTTGAGAGCAGAGGTGCTAACAGCCACTATGCCAATACACAGGGCCTGAGAAGTTAGCCAAGAGAAGGAAAGGAACAGGGTGGTAAAAAGAAATTAAGCTATGGCGACACCCAATGGATCAGCCACTCTCTCCCTGGACACATCAGGGATATATTGATATATTGACGCACGCCGTCTCCCGGGCTCCTCCACCTACTCATTCATAGCTCACCTAACTACACTGGGCATCTGGTGCTTTAAATGCAGATTCTTGACCAAGTCAGGCTCAATCAGCCTTCACTATGTCTACCTTCGTTTCTTAGTACTACTTGACCATTTTGCACATAGGTTTGGATCCCAGACAGACTCTGCAGTGGGTCTCCAATCTCAGCTTTCAAGGGAAGCTTAGAAGACCAGGTTGTCACTGTGTGAGACAGAAAGTGTCCTACATCCGTGTGGCCTCTGCTGGCCCAGATCTGTCCTTTTCCTCTCATTACTCACAGCTGGCCTCAGAGAGCACAAACGTGGCCTTTCCACTGCATCTTGCCCCCTGACCATGAGGTCTTGCCTCTTTCCTGCGTGTGGATGCAGCTCATCACTCTTCCATACCCTCCAGACTCAGAGAGAATGGTCAAGGCTGCTGTCTATAAACCCAGTCTGCCACGGTGGACTCCATGACTTTGCCCAGATGGAATTCACAGATAACTTTCAAGACTACAAGACAAGCTCACCACAAGACTCTTGGAAACAGTTCATGTAAAATGCAACAGTAGCCAATATTCAGAGGTTGCCATGGGCAACATTTCTGCCTCCCCTAATATACAACCAAGTCAAGAAGCCAAGAAAAACACAGGCAGAACGGGTCTGTCCATCCACCCCTCACGGTGACTCATTTTGGTCACAAGAAGGTAGGACACCTACCGTACCTGGACAGGAGTCAGCTGAGCAGAAGTATATCACAGAATAGGGATCAAAGCAGGTCATGCAAACCCTTCTGCAGAAGGACCTTCAGTGTCAGGAGGACATGCTTAGGCAGCATCATCCCCTGCCTACCTGAGCCTCCTGAAGGAATGGAAGTAGGAGTGATCCTCCAACTGTAGAGCCCAGAGCTACAGACTCTATCCATATTTGGCCATGGTGAGCAAGCTGGAAAAATTTGCAAAATTTGCCAACACATTTCATGCTCCCCATCTGGAATTAATGTTGAAATGTTGTTTGAAGTTAATTAATGCTATTAATAAGAAATGGCGGGAGGGATGCCAGGGCCCTCCCCTGACTTAGGTGTTTCACAGGAGCGGAGAGAGGCACAACCACAGCGAGTTTCCATAAAACCAACCAGGTGAGGACTCATAAAACAGGGCCTGCCATGAGCCCCTTGGGCCAGAAACCCAGCCCTCCACAGCTAAGGTCCCATAACCTTGCATGGCTCACAGCACACCTTCCACGACTCTGGGGAGTAGATGATCCTCTCCAAGGTTCACAAGGAAGGGACAGTGGCTTCCCTAAAAGCTTCCCGTTAGGCCGTTAAATACATACAGCAGTATACAGTATAGAAGTTAGTACCTGGGGACCATTTATCTCTCTCTCAAATCTCCCTTATATGGGAGAGCACTGCCTGGATGGGCAGAAGGGTCAGTCCCTGCTTCATGCTCAACACCCTTTCCCAGTATTTTCAGCCCCACCTCCACTGTCTTCCTAGCATACCATTTTCGCTCATCTCCTGGCTTACATGGCCTTTTATCCCCACTGGCTAGCCTTATGCACAGGAGTAGGCTAGGTAATGGATCAAACAGAGTATTGGGGTCCTGGGGGATGTAAGGAACAGGTTCTGTTAAAGCCCAACATTGGGGAGAAGTTCCAACTTGGCCTTGACCAGACTGGTTGCACTTGACTCTGGCACAACCATGAGGCTCACCTCTTGGCTCTACATTCCCAAAGCTTGCTTTGGTATAGTACCCAACTCTCAGCAAGCCAGAGTTCCACAGACCTGGGAGGTGACATGCCTCATGGTCAGGGCTCAAGGAAAGCCCAAGGAGCCTATTACAATGTACCCTGAGGGACAGCCAGCCCTACACCACATATACATACCCACAAGGGAAGCAAAATGAACAGGAAGCCATGAACACACCAGCGCTTTACATTTTATCTTTTGGGGGGCTTCTAGAAATTTTTTCTCTACTGAAAATTTTCTCGACTGTACCCTCTACCCACAAAGCCCAGGCCTGCTACTGATTTGAAACTCTGATGCCTAGACCTTATTTCTTCTGGGGCCTGCTGGCAACTGAGGACCCTGTGTTATTGACAAGGAGGGTAGTCTCTCTCTCTCCACAGGCAGGAAGAACCATCCCAAAGTCCAGTACACAGATATGTGACCTCACTTCCCAGAACCCAGTCTTGCCTTCTAGCTAGAGATGTCAACAGACTACCAAGCCCAAAACACAGCTCTCACCCTAAAAGGAATAATCAGTAGTTTATTCTGGGGCCAAGCCTGAGTGCCTCTGGCCCTGGAAGACAGATGCAGGTTAACTCAACACCGTGCTCCAACGTGCTAATTATTTCATGAATTTTCTATGGTAACAGAATAAAGAGAATCAATGTATTTCTAAAACACCTTGCCAGAAACATCAGGCAGGCAGGTTATGGCAAAGCTTGGAAATCTAGGCTCTAAGCCCCAGATGATGTCTGACAACATTCTCAGCCTGGGCTGATGAAAGCCAATGATCTTGCTTGAACATTCCAAAAGGTTTGACTAATCCAAGGATGTTAAGTCACTCACTGGCAATAACCGGTTATCAAGATGGTTAAAGATAGCCCGAAATAATATTCCAGCTCTCTAGACAGTCACAGAAGCTCTTGTCTGTCAATTGGCCTGGTAGACTCATTACATGAGTGCAGATTTGTTCTTGGAATTTCGGTCCATTCATAAGATCCAGCTGCCAACAAATCCCAGGGCCTCCAGGAGGCCAGGGGTTGCCCTCAAGGACTTGAATTTCTGCAGTCACGGCAGACAAGGGGTCCCAAGAACCTCTGTGCCATGTTGAATCACATCCTTCCAAAGTTCATGACTCCATAGGACCTGGAATAATACTTAAAAATACTTTTTTTATTTGATCAAGGTGCATTGAGATTATGCTTAATTAGTGTGAGGTCCAAACACAATCACTGATGTCTTTATAAGAAAAGGGAGGTTTGGGCCCAGACCCAGAGGAGAGGACCTTGTAAAGACTAAGTAGTAATTGGACTGATGCAGTCACAAGTCAAGAAATGCCAAAGGTGATCAGTATCAGCCAGCAACTAGGAGGAGGCAGGAAGAGTCTCCCCCAGAGTCTTCAAAGAATGTATGGCCCTGCAGATACCCTGACTTCAGACAGAGCAGAATGGAACACACTCCCTGGCGTTACACCATCTTGTTCGTGGCAGTGCTTCAAGACTAACACATCTGCCCAAAACACGCATCAAAATTCTACTTAAAATAAAGCACCCTACCGACTGTGTTATTTTTCTCATTGCTGCAACAAAATGCCCCAAAACAACAACGTAAGAAAGGCTTCATTCTGGCTTCCAGTTTAAGGGTACTGTCCATCGTGGTGGGAAAGGCATGGTAGCAGGAAACTGAGGCAGTTGGTGGTTTACTTGGCATCTGCATGAGGACGCAGAGAAATGAATGTTGGTACTCAGTTACCATTCTCCTTTTTTGCTGAGTCTGTGCTGGTGACCATGTCAGAGAGCAGCAGATGGCAATAAAAATTTAAGTGTCAAGCCTACCAGGAGGAAAATCCCTGAGGGGTGAATCTCGGATAGGCAAGGCCCAGAGACCACTGACTCCAGAATCTTTTTTGCTTCTGCTGTGCCATGATTTGCCGTGGCCATCTTTCTCTGGTATCTGGCATGGTGCGAATTGATGTGGGGAGATCCCTACTGCCTGTAATGGAGTGTGTTCATCTCATGGAAGCGACCTATCCTACTGGGAATTTTTGCCTGTGGATTATTATGAAGATGATTTCTTCTTAAGTTACACTATCTAATTGATAATAATAATGTTAGTTTAAAAGAGTTTATGATGATAAAAATAGAACAAGGAGTGTCACACAGCAAGAACACATGGGTTTCTATTGAGGAGCCACATAGACTACGGCTTAGGTTAATGATTAAGAAAAACAATTGAGTCCCAGAAGCCCAGCTAGCTTAAATTCTTTTAATCTTAATGTTCAAAGATGAGTTCACAGGTTTCAGAATGCAACACAGCTGAAACAAAGCTTTGAAAATAACTGAAAGTTAGACTAAGATGTTTTTGTTAAGTATCTTTGAGGTTAAAAAACCAAGAAGACAATCTAAAGTTCTAGAAAAGCACACAGTTGAGTGAGGAACTCTTCAGGGTCAAGGAATAAGAACAAAGCCAACCCAGTTATGATTAGCTGATGTGCCTTTCTTGCTGGGATTGGTTGGTGTAGCATGAATTCTGATTGGTCTTAATAATAAAAACCCAGAGTCAAATATTAGGGGGTGAAAGCTGAAAGATCCGGGAAGCACAGTAGACAGCCACTAGTTCTGACTTCTACCAAGTCCTCACACCAAATGCCTTGAGCTCCTATCTCCTACCTTATACTCCTCTCTACCACCAACCCCATCCCTGCCAGCCATATCCCTTCCTGTCTCCACCTCCCCAGTGCTGGGATTAAAGGCATGTGACTCCCAAGTACTGGGATTAAAGGTGTGAGCCACTACCACCTGGCTCTGTCTCTCTTTGAGACTGGATCAATCTAGTGTAGCCCAGGGTAGCCTTGAACTCACAGAGATCTGTCTGTCTCTGCCTACAGAGTGCTGGGATTAAAGGTGTGTGCCACCACCGCCTGACCTCTCTGGCTAACTAGTGGCTCGTTCCACACTCTTCTCCTCAGGCAAGCTTTATTTGTTATAGCACAAACAAATATCACTACAAGTTGATGACCAAAGGTGATGATTAATTCCTTATACCCATTTCTGCCCTCGATCTCCTGATATAAAAACTATTGATGAGTGGGTATTCACCCTAAAGATTTAAAATAGAGATGACTTTTTTTCATATACAAAAGTTTAGATTTATGATTCCTTTAATATTCCTGATAAGGTTACCTTTTAAGATAAGTAATAAAGTGATTGGTCCTTTCTTTATAACCACAAAATGCAATGTGTCAGTAAAAGAATACCTTGCTTGCCTACACTGTTAATCTGTAACAAGTTGCTTAGGTATGAATGCATATAGGTTCTTGGGATAATTTGTTTTTCATGTGTAATATACAAAATGTTTAATTATGTTAAGGGATATGGAAAACATGCTGTGTTTTTTTTTACTGTGTTATAATCATTCACTTGAAAGAATGTAATCACATTGTAATTTTTATATTGCTTGAAAGATTTTGGTGTAAGGTAAAAAAATTAGAAAGAGAAGGAAAACATCAAGAGAGACATTTCTGGATAGAGATAAGAAAAGAGAAAATAGAATACAGAATCAGAATACTGAAGAATAAAAAAGGAAATCACCGTGTGTGTGTGTGTGTGTGCGCGCGCGCGCGTGTGCGTGTGCGTGTGCGTGTGCGTGTGCGTGTGTGTGTGTGTGTGTGTGTGTCTTTTTCCTTAACCCCCTCAGATAAAAAAAAAAAAGTCTAGTACACCCATTCTGTGGATTCCTTTTGAGGCCCGTGTTGCTGGAGGCTGGACCCCGGGCAACAAAAAGTCTAAGACCCCAGCCCATGGAATGGTATCACCTACATTTAGAATGGATCTTCCTACCCCCAAAAAACCTATTCTAGAAACTCCCTCACAGGCAATCCTGGAGGTTTGTTTCTGTGGTGCGATGATTTGAAAAAAAATGGCCCCCATAAGCTCACAGGGGGTGGCACTATTCAGAGGTGTGACCTTGCTGGAGTAGGTGGGGCATTACTGGGGGAAGTATGTCACTGGGGGGCAGACTTTGAGGTCTCAGAAGCTTGAGCCAGACCGAGTGGCTCATAGTCTCTTTCTGCTGCTTGTGGATCCAGATGTAGAACTCTCAGCTCCCTCTCCAGCACCATGTCTGCCTGCACACCACCGTGCTTCCTGGCATGATGATAATGGACTAAACCTCTGAAGCTATAGGCCAACCCCAATTAAATGTTTTCCTTTATAAGAGTTATCATGGTCATGGTGCCTCTTCACAGCAACAGAAACCCTAACTAAGACCCATGGTGATTCTAGAACCTGTCAAGATGACAATCGGTGTTAGTCATCACACCTACACCAATGAACCCACAATAAACTAAGAATCAAAATAAAGGGATAATAAAAGCAGAACGACGGTGGGGTTGCCACAGCCACTTTGAGAGCACTGCGGATATCACTGCCTCCAAGGATGCAAAGAACCATGTGGGAATGGAGAGGAAGCACTTGGTCCCACACAGGGGCTCACATACACCTTGACATCAGCCAGGACCCTGGAAGGTGAGGGACTGGATTAGAAAAAAACATTTGCCAGCAGACAATGAAGACATTTTCTTAGTTAGCGCTCTCATCTTATTCTCAGACACTAAAAGCTGCACCACGTGTGGCTAAGGGAGAGGAAGAAGAAAATACAAACGTTCTCTATAAGCATACTGCTTGCCCCTGGCCAAATCCTTACCATCCAAAATTACAGACATGCAATGACTCCAGAGAAATGGCATCTAGCAGAATTAAGGCACAAAAATGCTCAGGTGTGGGAATTGTTCGTCACCAAATACATTTACGCTTGTGTCAGGTGTACACATGCAGCCATTGTACTCAGGAACTCACGGCCTCTGTGGTGATCTGCGGAAGACTGGCACAGGATTGGGCCCCTCCGTGTTTTGTCATGAAAGGGAGAGAAACCGTGAGTTTCGTTTCTCCCCAAGGGACTTTTGGCAATTAATAGCTGTTGGAAGGAAGGGTGTCATTGTCTTCAGAGGTGCAGCCACTGCTTCGAGTGTTGTCCCTGCTTCAGGAGAAGCACTAACTTAGAATAACAAGAAGACGGGAGAGTTGGAGGAGATTTGTTGAGAAGAAGGTTCCAGAAGGATATAAAGTGGATAAGTGGGGGTGGGGATGAGATGATTAAAACACATTATATAGATGGATGGACACTGGGCATGTTGGAACAAGTTTTTAACCACAGTACTCGGGAGGTAGAGGCAGGTGGATCTCTGTGAGTTCAAGACCAGCCTGGTCTACATACAGACTGAGTTCTAGGACAGCCAGCTGTTACACAGAGAAATCTTGTCTCCAAAAACATGTATAGAATTGTCAAAACTGTTTTTAAAAAATACAAAAGTTTGAGTATTAATAATGATACTATTAAGAGAGACCTAGCAGATTTGAATTTACAAAGAGAATTAAATAAAATCTATGAAGGAGAAAGAGAGCCAGAAATTAGACAAGGCTGGAGAGGTAATTAATAGTCTGGAGAGAAGCATAATTTCCAGGATATGGCAGAGAAAGAAAAATAAGAACAGGAAGAAACAGTGAACAAACTTCTAATTTGAGTTCTAGAAAACAAAGACAATGAGAGAAAAGCTACACAGGAGAAAAAGAACTTTTGAAAACTGAGTTAAGCTCACGTACTTGGGGCCAGAGAAATGGCTCAGTGGTTAAGAGCACTTGCTGCTCTTCCAGGGGACCCCAGTTTATCTCCCAGAACCCACAAAATGGCTCACAATAGACCATAACTCCAATTCCAAGGGATACGGCACTGTGGTCTAACTCAGCGGGCACCAGGCACACACATGGTACACAGACATACATGCAGGGAAAGCACACACACACACACACACACATAAAATAAATGTATTTTAAAATTGCTGTATCTGCATAGAAGCAGGCAAATGTGCTTCTAAACTAAAAGAAAACTCACTCAATGAAAACAGAGCCAGAGGAATGGAGGAAGTAGACCAGAAGGCATCAACGCAGCCCTTAAGAAGGTCTCGAGTCCGTAACTTAGCTCCCACCTTAGGAGTTGGATAAAAAATGGCAGAAACCATCAGTACAAGCAGAGGGGAACCAGGCAGCCGACATCCGTGACACCGAAAGCACAAACCAAGAGAAAAAAATCAGTAAGACCAAATGATGATTCTCAAAAAGGATCAATAACATGAATTCTTGGAAAGGATCGATAAAAGGGATAAATCTCGGCAAGAAAGACAAAATAAAATAGAAGAGGGAGACCAAGAGGCTGCGAGCTGGCTCAGTGGGTACAGGTGCTTGCTGTGGAAGCCTGGTGGCCTGGGTTCAACTCACTGGAACCCACATCAGGCTAGGAGAGAACTGACCCCACCAAGTTGTCCTCTGACCTCTGCAGGTACACTAGGGCACACAATGCCCACCCCCTGCCACCGCACACACACACACACACACACACACACACACACACACACACACACACACACACACACTAGTGAGGAGATTAAGATCTTTTAAAGAGAAAAAGATGCAAAGTGCCCATGCTAGGAATGAAAGAAGGAAAATCGCTGCAAAGCCTACAGACAGTAAAAGGACAATAAAGAAAACGAACACTGTGAACATCTTCAGGCACAAACAATCCCCCATGATGAAATGGGCTGAGTCTAACGGAAGGACCTGCTAAAACTCATCCAAGACGAAACAGTCCTCTGAATAGTCCTGTAACCACTACAGAAACTCCCTGCATAATTTAAGAGAAACAACTTCCATAAAAGAACCCAGCACAGATGGTTTCATTGAATTCTACAAAATATTTAAGAAATAAACATCTCGGCTCTGCAGTCACTTCCAGGAAACAGAAGCACAAAGAAAGGTCCCACCCCACACTAGGATGCCAGCATTACCCTGTTCTCAGAACTAGATGGCAACAAAACAAAAAAAGGCCAGCCCCGAATCCCTCCTGAGCAGGTGTGAAACTCCTCAGCAAAGTATCAGTGAGTCATATCCAGCGACGTACTAAAACCAATACCCCTAGGTAACTACTATTAATTTCGATCTGGTATGACCCCCGCCAGTGGACCCTGTGTCACAGGATTAGCCCCTAGGTCAGAGATGCGCTTTAGGACCTTAGAGGAAGGTTTAATCACTGAAACTATTCCTTCAAGAAATTTGTGAAACCCTACTCTCACTGCCTCTCCCTTCCCTCCCCCTCCCCTTTTCCTCCCCTGTCCATCTCCCATCTTCTTCTTTTTTTTTTTTTTTGTATCCTGGCACATGAGGTGAACGGCTTTGTTCCACCATCCACTCCTGTGCCTTTTAGAACCAAGAACAAGAAGCTGGAAGAATCGTGTTACCCAACTTTCAGTTGTACCAAAACTACATTCATTTTTTTAAAAAATTTAATATTCCATAAAGGGGCAACTGTATATATCATGAATACAATAGACCCACACAGATGCTATCATCTTTCTTCTTTGCTTTTACAAAGGCATAAGGCACCAATAACAGAGGCAGGCCAGTCCTTTCAAGCCAGCTCTCGGCCCTGCCTGACCTTCAGGACTCCCTGCTCAGGACACAGGGTCACCAAGAGACCCTTCACACTAGGCTAACATCTGTAAGACAGGTCAGCATCAAAATGAGCAGCTGACTATAGAGTAGACATTGGAGGGCAGACAGTAACTGGAGTCTCTCAGAGCATCAGCACTTGCCCTCAGTGTCAAAGCTCATGCACATTCTTTCCTCACGACGGTTCCTGTCTTGATCATTCAGGCAGCCATAACTAACCACCAGAGATGGGGAATTAACCAACAGCTACTATCTCTCTCAGTTCTGGAAGCTGGGACGGCAGGGTTGCCAAGGTGCCAACATGACCATTCATGATGAAACTGCTTACTGCTGGCCACTGGGTCCCTGTGGGGAAGGAGGTGAGCAGGCTCCCTAGTGTGTCTAATGGAGGAGCACTGATTCTTCCCATGAGGATCCCAGCCCATGAATTCATCTAAAATAATCATTGCCAATGTCCTTGCCTCCCTGTACCTTCCCACAAGGGTTTAGGACCTCATCATATGGAAGTAAGGAGGCATAACTGAGTCCGTGGTAGTCACTGTGAGTACAATCCCTTGCCCCCTTGACTCCCTGACAAGAGGCCCTCCACACCTCCCTTTTAAAACAAGACTGAGGGCCCCTTGTTGAGTTCATCCATCCACTGGCTTATGGCATAGAGCCTCCAGCCATTTTCCTCAGCAGGAGATCATCTATAACCCCCTCATTAAAGGAGACTAGAGCCCTATGAGGCTCAGCAGCCTTGCAAAGAAGAGTTCCAAGCGGGAAGCAGGCTCAATTATAAGTCAACAGGTCTCCCACCCATGCCCCAGTTGAGAACCACACAGTGCACATGCTAGTCTCCTAATGAGGCTGAAGAGACTAAGGAAGGAGGAAAGGCCAAGATGACTAAAAGCACACGCATAAGACTCTGTCAAAGTCCCCCTACTTCCGGTATTCGTTCTCTGACTGAAGGCTGCTGAGTGGTCACAATGTGTCCAGGTAACTATAGGGAATGAGCAGGACATGCCGCTCTACCATTCAGCTCTTCTCGGATGTTGTAAGGTAACAGATGTCCTCATGTAAACCAGCAGTTGCCAAGACAGGATCTGGCGTTAGTTTCTGTGGAATAATGGGCTCTAGGGTTTTCGCCACACACATCAACCCTGAGTACATAGGCGGCAATGATCTCATAAACTGAGATCCACACTGATATGGCTACTTCCACTCACAGGCCCTCGGGGCCACCACTGTGTGCACTTTTGCTTCTGGGCTCGTTATACATGATAAAGTTATACACTTAGCCACCCCATTATTGGGATCAGGAAACATGTTCAGAGATGGGATATGACTGGCCTAATACATAAACGGAATTCGGACCCTCACACTTGAGTACAGACCTTAAGAAAGTTTCCTTGCCGCTCCACTCATGGCTGTTGGAAACTTGGGAGGGCTATTGTATGAAATTCATCCTCAGCGGGACGGTGGTTGGCACAACCCTTAATCCAGTGCTCCAGAGGCAGAGGCAGGCAGATCTCTGTGAGTTTGAGGCCAGCCTGGTTACAAATGTGCATTCCCAGTACAACCCAGGGCTGTTACACAGAGAAACCTGCCTCAAGATACCACCACCTCCCCCCTCCAGTTAAAGAAAGAAAACCATCCTCTGACAAGATCTTTCCCCATCATAGATCTTTGTATCTGAGTGACCATATACCAGGAGGGTTTTCATGGTGGCTCAGAGACAGACTAGGTTTAAAGAACCCTTGTGGAGCCTTTACGCTGTCTCTGCACCTCTTCTGTGACCCATGGTTATGTGCTGTGACCTGCCTATTTTCCCATAACTCTGCCAGGCATGCTTTCTGCATCCAATGTTTACTCTCAAAACATCTGTGTCCTCTAGACACTTCTTACAAATGCCTTCCCGGGGCTGACCAGCGCCCAGAGAGAGAAGTAGCTGCACACCACAACCTGCTCTCCTCAGCCTGGCCACACCAGCCTGGGGAGGCTGAAGCCACAGACTCAAGCTCAGAACAGTGACAACAGGACTGACTATGGCTGGAAGGACACAACGTTGATCAAATAATCTCTAGTAATGGTGGCTAGCTTCACTGTGGCCCAACGAACACAGTGCAGTGGAAAGAGGAGCCCGTGCCTGAGGAAGAACGTTCAGGGCTCAGGAAGGCTTACTGTGGGGGTACTATGCACAGGGAGAGGCTGTCTCTGTTCTCAAACCACAAGTTCCCAGGTGATCCGCCTCCTCAGGAGATGGACAGAGGGCAAAGAAGACTGTGGCAAGTCAGTTAGCCTCTGGACCCCAGAGCTCTTGACTGTCAAATACAGATAAAGAACCAGCCCACCATGCTGCCATGGCAATTAAACTCAGAATGAATAATAAAGACTATTATCTGGGGGCAAATGTGAGTGCCCCTTAGTGATCCTCCACCAGCAACATTACAAATGTGAGACCAATGAACTCGGGATGAATATGCTTGAATTCTTCTAATGCTCATTCGATGTCTTGGGTAATTTTCAATCAGCCGAAATAAACAGCGGTCGGGTAGCAGATGGTAGCAGATGACCAGAGACAAGGTTATCAAGCCTTAAACTTCAAGGACCTTCATTTCGTCTTGACCCAGGCTCCAATGCCTTGCCCTGATCTCAGATAGAAGTGTGGTTGCCTTGCTCGAGGACGAGCTGGGGGGTGAGGGCGCCACCTGCAGTAGGCCTCCTTGTGTCAGCATTTCTGCGGCACTAAGTGCACTATCCACTTTGTAAGAAGGGTTTCCTGAACGCCGTGAGAGGGAGGGGAACCAGACACTTCTGCAACGCCCATTCAATGGATGGGGAAACTGAGGAACCATCTAGAGCATGCCATCGAGGTGATGAGAAGCCCAGGGTATGACTTCAGAAGGTAGGAAAGCCTACCTCAGAATGTTATCAAATTCTAAATATTCTGCACCTGGAAGGCCTGGGTTCACAGAAGTCAGGAAGCGGCTGGAGTTGTAGTTTGATTGGTACAACGCTCGTCTTGCATGTGCAAAGCCTTTGGGTTCAATCCCGGCACTGCAGAAGCCAGTAACAACAGCACATGCTCACTCCGGCAATCCCAGCATTCAGGAAGTGGAAGCAGGGGGCTGAGGAGTTCAAGAGCACTCTGAACTACCCAGCAACTTTGAGATCCTGGAGAGGGTTCAGTGGGCAAAGTGGTTGTCAGGCAAGCATGGGGACCTGAGTTTGGATCCCCAGCATCTGCATGTCTGGGATAGCAGAGACAGGCAAATCCCCTGAGCTATCTGCGCAGCCAGCTTAGCCAAAACATCAAGCCCCTGGTCCAGTAAGAGACCCTGGCTCAAAAAATAAGGTGAAAACATCTAAAGGAAGACACACAAAGTCAGCCACTGTCCTTGACGCACATGCACAGGTGAGCACACCTATGCAGGCATACATACACATACTACATCACATGTGTGCATGTGCACACATGCAGAGCTGGAAACAGAGGTTGTACAGTCAGGGATCCAATTACACATGCTGCTGGGATCAAGCAGGGGACTACAGAGATTACCCTACACACCCTCTGTTGCCATGCTCCCTTGCCCAGACCCCAGATCCCAAGGGGCAGGGTTTCCCACAGTCAGGAAGCAGATCTGTGCGGGCACCATATTCTCTCTGTGTTGTGACCAGAGACCACATGCTGCAAGGCATCTGGCTCCCCACGGAGTATGCCAGAAAGTGGCTTCCTCCTGCCAGGACCAGGGAGCCATCAGTGCCTCTCTTGTTGGTGCCAGGCTCTTAGGTGGTTCCAGGAATAGATCAGGGAGCTAAGACAGCCAGACCAGGTGACCCAAATAAAAGAGAGGAAATACAGAAGACCAATCTGTTAAGCAGGGGTTCCCACCACTCTCACCCATAGGGACCAGATCTCGCAGATGACTTGGGGGAGTCTCAGTTTTGGACAGCGGTCGGGGTTGCAGTTGGGTGTGTCTCAGCGTCACTGCCTGCCACCATGTCACAAGCAGGAAGTCACAGTGTCATTATGTGATAGCATCCCAGCCCTATCACACCAGTGTCACCTCCATGGCAGTCTTGTGTCCTTCATCACACTGTTACCACCCTACTCCCATTGTGTCCCTATACTACCATATCACAGCATCGTCAAGTCACACAGTCCCTGCATCTCAGTCGCCACATGACACTGTCACCACGTCACGTGTCACCATTGCCTCTCACAGGTTTTACAGGTCCAGCTAATTGCTGCTGAGAGCAAAACTTTGGAAGGTGCCATCAACTCCCAGTAGCCCTTCCCAGACCCCCATACAGAGATGAATGCCTCCAAACCTAGGAACTGGGCAGGTATTCACACCGGCTATTGGTGCCCTCGGGCTGTTCCTATAAAAGGTTTATGTGGCTTTCTTGATAGTTAAGTGCTAAGTAATGGCCAGAAATGTGTGTGGGTCTACTTTCAGCGAGGATTTCTGGAGGGAGGCCAGCAGTCACAGCCACGTAGCAGCTCAGGAGATGCAGGTCTCTTCTGTCCCTCTTCTTAGATGTGCTCTTCCCACTGGGCCAGGCAAGTGTGCTCGGATTTCACCTTTGCTTCCAGTAGTATTGCCAGTTATCTTGACCCAGGGCCAGCGCCAAAGCCACAAAGTAGGGCCATGCCTCACTGCGTGGATTCTTCTCTAATATGAAGCCAGTAGGAGCCAGCCTCAGAGACAGCAGAACTTCATGATCCTTGAGCCCCTGGCTCTCTAGCTGTTCCCTCCAGCCACTTGGTCCAGGCATTAGTCACCTGTGACTGTCGTAAGAGACCAGAGAAGGGACTGGTACTCATTTCAAAGACCCAGACCATCAGAGGTGACAGGCAGAATCCAAACCAGGACACTGAGCTGAAGTCTCAACTCGGAGAAGCTTTTTAAAACCACTGCTGGGGCCCAGGGATTTACAGAAAACCTGGGTGTTTGTGAGCACACTTCAGAGTGTTCCCAAATATGAGTCCTGCCTTCCTGACAGGCCCTTGAAAGTGACCTTGTGCGGTGGTGACCAGATCAGCAAGACAGACCCAGAAGATGTGCACAACATCATAATTACATCTTAAAGGGCCAAGCACCACACTGTGCAATCTGAGCATGCCTAGATGTTGTCAGGGGCACTTGACCTTGACTACTGCTCTCCTGACCCCAGCCCAGGATTCACTCACTCCCCTTACTTAGCTAATTCCCAGCAGTTGCCACTCTAGTTCCTATTGTAGTTTAAATAATGTCCACCATGGGCTTATGTGTTTAAACATTTGGTTCCAGCAGGTGGTGCTGTTTGGGGAGATTGTGGAGCCTGAAGGAGATGTGGCCTAGCTGGAAGGTATGGGTCATGATAGAGGAGGGAAGGAAATGTCTCTGGTTACAGCTTGGCCCTGCTTCTAACCCAAGGGAACTTTCTCTACGTCTCTGTCACTGTCTCTTTCTCAACTCTTATCTCCTTCAGGTCCACCCTGATGTTGGCAAGCAGCCCAGCACTCCTGCTGCCACAGACACAAGGGCTTCTCCATGCCTTCCCACTGTGGTGGACTGACCCTCAAACTATAAGCCAAAATAAATCCTCCCTTCCCTAAAGCTGCTCTGTCTGGTTATCTTTTCTTTTCTTTTGGTTTTTTCAAGACAAGATTTCTCTGTGTAACTGTGGGTCATCCTGGAATCGCTCTACAGATCAGGCTAGCCTTGAACTCACAGAGATCTGCTTGCCTCTGCCTCCCAAGTGCCGGGATATTAAAGATGTATGCCACCACCGTCCAGCCTCTGCCAGGTGTCTTGTCAGGTAATGTAAATACACATTCTGTCACCCATCTTTTTAGAACCCATGAAAGATGCGACTCAGGCCCAGGGACCTTCTCACCCTCTCTGAACCTGCTGTCTTCTCAATGATTCATGGACAAGATTTTCAAGTGATTATCTTTAGGCCAAATGCAGTGACTGAGACCTGGCCAAAGACAAGGCCTGGCCAAGCTCTCTGGTGACTTATTTCATTCCCTCCTATAAGATACCAGATGGGTCTTACCTGTTTAGGTCCCATTCTCCCAGCGAGGGCTCAAATAGTCTTGGCAAGTTATCTGCCTAATCTGAACCTCCATAATACCTTTCAAATGAGGGGACAGCTCCCTGTTCTGAAGGCCAGTGAGCAGCTACAGGCCCACAGTCCATTGTTTCCTCTCTGTGCATGGCACCATCCTGCCTTTTACCACACAATAATGCCAAATAAAATGAGGCTTTACATTCCCTTAGCAAAGAGCCATTAGCTTCTCTGCCTGAGGCCTAACCTGGAAAACCCCCTGCCTCTTATGAACCCCACAGATGCTGGACAGAGTTGGTGTATGCCTTTAATCCAGCACTCTGGAGGCAGAAACAAAAGGATCTCTTAAGTCTGAGGCCAGTCTGGTCTACAGCATGAGTTCCAGGACGTTAAGGCTGCTACATGGATGAACCTGTCTCAAAAAACCAAAACAAAAAAACAAAAAACAGAAGAAGAATGAAGAAGAAGACGAAGAAGGAGACAGAAGAAGAAGAAGAAAGAAGAAAGAAGAAGAAGAAGAAGGAAGAAGAGAAGATAGTCAAGAGAAGAGAAGAAGAAAGAAGAGAAAGAAGAAGAAGAAGAAGAGAAGAAGAGAGAAGCAGAGAGAGAAAGAAAGAAAAAAAGAAACCAAAGAACCCCACAGACCAGACTGATTTCCAGGCTGCAACTCTAACCTGTGGAGGAGCAGGCCCCTGTAGCCCACACACACAGGGAATCAAAGTATCTGGTGGTACTGCAGAGCACTAAGACCCCCATGGCCTTAGACCTGCAGGAGCCCAGTTTCCCTCCTGTTCAGAGTCCAGAGCATGGCTGCTTCTGGGACCCCCAACAGAAGATGATGAAGTCTGGGGGAAATGCAGAGAGGGTATAAAGGGACTGAGCCTTTTCTCAAGGGTCAAGGGCTCTCAGTTGCAGCTTACACTCAGGGCAAGACTTCCCTGACCTCCTCAGAAGCACTTCCCTAAGAGAGGTGTATTTTGTCTAGACTCAAGGATTCGATGTGAAAGAGACTCCAAGCCCCACCCTTTGGACCATACACACTGATAAAAGCATGTAACAGGTAGACTAACAAACAAAGGCTTTCTCACTATAATAAGCGTGCGGAAAGAATAGAGAGGGTGTGTGGGGTGGAAATTACAGGAGCCCGCCCCTCAGCACGTGGCAGGCTATGCGCTCCCTCTCTGCAAAGGGCTGCCCCCAGGACCCACAGAGGAGAGGGGCATCCTGACAATGGGCAGGCAAATGCCTCTAACAACAGCTGCCAGAACCCACGATGAACGGGACCCTAGATATTCTTTACAAGAACATCTCAACTCCATAAAGGAGGTCCTATAGGTGATTCAAAGATGGGGGAGCTGAGACATGGAGACATTCATGGACATCCTATAGCGAGTGGAACAAGGATCTAGTTCCCCAAGTGGTTTCTGATTCCCATATCCCTCCACTAGCACTCTTGGCCTAGATATGACCCTCACAAACCTTCATTTTGTCAGTGAGGCCAACCTAGGCAGCTCAGAGCAGACCCTGAGTTCTGACATTTAGGGCATAGTCTTGTTGCCCTGGGGAGCATTCTGGGGCAGAAATGGGATACTGTACACTCACCTCAGCATGGAATGGCCCCTAGCTTGGGAAGACAACAGCTCTGTCCTGAAGAGGCAGAATTCCCAAACCCTCATTGCTACTGAACCAAGGTGAGGGGGTCTGCTTCAGTGTCTTCGTCCGCCTTGGTCTTTGACGGATAGGCAGGGCTACCTGGTCACTGAGACACGCATAGTGCACAAGAGATGAACAGAACGGCAGCCCAGTGTGAGGCTCAGCAGAGACTTCAGGAGCTGTTCGTAAGCTCTCTCATGTCCTGCTTCAGCACGGCATCTCTCCACCCCAGCCTATGCTGGGTCTCCATCCTTCCTCCCTCTCTCCACACACACACACACACACACACACACACACAGAGGCACAGGCACACACATACACACACACACAGAGACACAGGCACGCACACATACACACACACAGAGGCACAGGCACACACACATACACACTCATACACACACACACACAGAGGCACAGGCACACACACACACAGAGGCACAGGCACACACATACACACACAGAGGCACAGGCACACACACATACACACACACACACACACACACGCACCTGAGGTCTAACTCAGGTAACATTAGAGCCCCCAAGAAACACCACAACAGCCCAATGCAGCCAGGCCTTGGCTGGCTGCTCCAGTAAGGAAAAGGAGACCCGTGCAATAACTGACAGCCTCAGCAAGAAAAGATGCCATGCTCCACCCTCAGCGGGCCTCCATGCTCCTGGCTTGCCAGGCCATGGCCATCACGGTGCCAAAACATCTGTCAGCAGCTGTGGTTAGCTCTAACCTGTACCCCCAATAGCTCCTCATTATCTGCTTATTGAGGGCACCATATCCACCCAACAACCCTAAACTCAAGGCAGATCCTCTTCCACCTGTCCCTGCCCTGGAATGTTCCTAGAAAGCCTGACCAATCCCAGGCTCCTCCCAGGTGGTGTATGACAAACACATGATATGAGACAAATGCATCCTTGCTCCTCTGTCCTCCTCACTCTGCCCACTGTGGGTCAGTCTGCCCAAGCCAAAGGAGAAGGGAAGACCCAACACTGCGGCTTCTGCCTGGAAAGGAAGTCATTCCGGTGTCTCTCGGAGCCGAGTCACGAGGGTCTGAGCACTGCCAAGCCCCATAAACCGAAGCAGAACATTCTGGACTTGGGATAAAGACTCCCAGGTACCTCTGGCAAAGGCCCCAGATAACATGGTTTATAAGCCACACCCTACCCTGCCTTCTAGAACTTTCTCCAATGTTTCTAGCTTTACTCCCTCCTCACCTCTATGTTTAGTTGCCCTTCTCTCAGTCCTCTTATAAAGTCCCCATGCCTGACCCTTTATGTTAAGAGTCCCTATATGTTAAGGGTCCTTGTGGTCTCCTTCATGGTCCAGCTTAGCCCTCTTCTGTGTCTGTCTTCCTCTTGAGCCATCTCAGGGACCCCCACCTACATCTCTAGCTCACTTTTGAGCCACATATCAGGAAGGCTGCAGCCACTAGCTCCGCCGTGGTCCACCAAAGGCAGTGTCTCTTTCAGGGCTCCTCTGAAGACTTTAGAATCCAGGGTCCTGCAGATCCGATTTCCAGCATCCACAGGGTCTTTCTCCACTAGGGTCGCCGCTTCCAAAAGAAAAACAAAAAGAGTAGGCGGTACAAGCGGTGCTTGCCCAAGCCTTGGCTCAGCAGCCAAAGGACCAGCCTGAGGGCCACAGAAGGGAAAACAACCCCCTTTCTCATGAGCACAGCTAGGCCAGGAAGTTCCCAACCAAACTGCTGAGGACCAGGAAATGAAATCAAATCCTTCAGTGAGAGCAGGCCTGGGCCTCCAGCTGGGGTTCCCTAGCCTGATCCTGGTGCCTCACACCTTCCTTCCAGTCTCCCTCCTTAGCTGTGCCACTAAATCAGACAAGACCAACCTGAGCCAGCACTGAATCCAGATGGAATGCCTACAATGCCCACCCCCAAAAACTACATCACAGTCCACTGATGGCTCCTGGGGCTGTGGTACCCACTGATGACGCCCACTATAGGCACAGAGCACTGGGGATGGGGACACAACTCAAACAGTTGACAATTGAGGACTGTCATACAAGCTCCAGCCCCCTTGCCTCTAGGGGGTGAAAGATGCCTCGAGCTGGCATCTCCCAGAGTTCCCAGGGGCACAGGGCTCTGCTAACCCATCCACTCAGTTATTTCCATGGCTATCTCCAAAGCGGTACTCCCTCCAACCCTGGTCTAGGAGTTGTTTTCTGCACCAGGAGTTTGAACCAAGACAGGGGATCAAGCTGGAGCTCTGGAGGGGACAGGCTGCTTCCTGCGTCCCCGCATCTGATGAAAGAAGTCATGTAGGAAGGCATTAGGACCTCAGGCATCCGTGTCACTGAAGTCCCACTAAGGTCTTTGGAGTGGGTTTTATATATATTTAAAAAAAATGAGGCTCAGACATTCCCTAGTTCCCCATAGGGGGGTAGGTGCAGCAGTGGACCAAGTTCAGGTTCTACCTACTCTGTCACACTGATGTCTTCTGGTGGGACAGGTGGAACTAGGGGGAAAACAGCCCATTACAGAAGTGGACACTTTCAGGTATTTCATGAAGGTGACTAGAGGCCATTCCATTAGGTACCTGAGAATGACAGGAGTATTGCCAGCAGGGAGGATTAGTTTGGGATTCATTGCCCCCTTGGGCCTTCCAGGACCAAGTCCCCTGGGGACACAGCCAGTGAGGCAGCCCTACACGCCAAGCAGCCTCATCTCCCACTCTCCCTTGCCCTCAAAAAGCCCAGAGCTCAGCTGTCTTCTTTAACACTGAGCTAATGAGAAGCATATTTTACTTCCTCCAGGGAGGCAGCTGTGGGGGTGGAAGTCGGAAGTGCAAACTGGTGGTGGATGAACCATCCCACGGCTCTTTATTAATTTTTTTACAGCAATGTTTTTATGGTTTTTCTGAGAACACACGGAAGGGTAAAGCTCATCTCTCCTGTGACTAGCAATAACTGTTTGGACTAGAGTTCCAAAGGCCAGAAATGTCGAAACAACACAGAGCAGGGCTCTGACTGCCTCTGGACCAGCCATGGCTGTGACCATAGATTGATCACTTTGAGACCAAACAAAAGAGACCAGTCAGCACTAGTCACCTTTCTATGCCTGTCTGTCTGTATCTCTCTCTACCTACCTACCTATCTCTCTGTCTCTCTTTCTCTCTCCCTCCCTCTCTTCTTTCCTCCCTTCTTCTCTTCCCCTCCTCCTCTCCCCCTCTTTCATTCCTTCCTTCCATTCTTTCTTTATGCTGTAAGCATTCAATAAGAAGCCTGTATCCAATGAAATAACTAATTTAACTAAGGCTTCTGCTTGTCCACAGAAATTAGAATAATTGACCTACCATGGCCCATGAAGAGGCTAGACTATAATATAGTCATAAATTAATGATTGCAAGACTCATTCGCAACAGTGGTCAAGTATTCTCTTCATATTTTTAAGTGAAAAGTAAATTACAGAACAGGGTGTAGCGCAAGATCCAAGCTTTATTTTCAAATATATCTCATTAATAAAGAGGAAGAAGAAATAAACATGCAGACACCACACATGCTACAGTGGTGTCTTAGTTTCCATGCTAACTTCCTGTTTCTTAGTTCTCCATATATTTTCAATAATGACCAAGAATCTCTTCTGGAATAAGATTGAATTCCATCATGTACTTGACTGCTTAGCTTCCTAACACCAATTATAGACAGAACCTGTCAAAGACCTTCTGGGACACTTCTGTCGCTATGGATTCCTTCCTGAAACTCTTTAGAGATCTTGGGGATGGGAGATGAGCATTGGCCTGACAGTCACCCACTTTGATTCCACTGATCAAGACCTGAGAAATGACACCTGATACCTTTAAAGCACAAAGCCATTGCAAACCATGTCCTATCCCCCTGCCGGCCAATCACCCTCGTTATCAGAGCTCTTGCTCCAAAGGGACTACTTGACTAAGCAAATAAAAATGTAGAATGCCCAGGTACATCTTGTGTTTCAGACAAGTAACATATATTCCAGTGAAGGGTCATTCATTATTCATCTGCCATTGGCTGGGAGGCGTGTGTGTGTGCATACTGTATTGATATGCATGTATGTGTTCAGTGTGAGTTTCCTACTGGAGGCTTTGCCCTCTGGGGTTCCTAACCTTGTAGAAGAATCCCGCCATTAGACACATTCTGTAACTGGGGGTTTCCCTCCCACCTACCAGTTCCCAAATAACCACCCTGAGGCTTAATATTAATTACAAACTAGTTGGCCTATTAGCTCAGGCTTATTAACTAGCTCTAACAACTTAAATTAACCCATTTCTATTATTCTATATTTACCACGAGGCTCATTGCTTGTCACCTCATATCTTGTTTCTCCAACAGTGGCTTGTGTTTTCCTGACTATGCCTTCTTTCTCCCTGTATCTGTTTGGATTTTCCACCTAGCTATATTCTGCCCTGCTATAGGCCAAATCAGTTTCTTTATTAACCAATGGTAATAAAACATATTCACAGCATAGCAAAGGGCATTCAGATCGCCATTCCCCTTGACCCCTCTCTTTGCAGCTTCCAGTGAAGTCTGTTCTTGAACTTGGCCTTGGGCTACCTTGAGCTAACCACTCCTGATGGCCAAGTGCAAGAATCTATGTGATCTGCAGTTCTTGTTCAGCCCCAGATGGCAACGTAGTTTCATTGTAGATAACAGAAAACACTTCACACTGGATCAATGGGAAAGGTATGATATTGATGAGATGTGGAGTCAACTAGAAGACACACCTCTGAGTGTGTGAGTGTGTGTGTGTGTGTGTGTGTGTGTGTGATGGTGTTTCCAAAGTGGATTAACTAAGGGCATTAAGAGTGGGTTTGCTGGAGGTCATGTTGATGTCTGTGTCCTGTACTGATGCTGAGGGCCGTGTTAATGCCCATGGTCTGTGTTGCTACCTGAAGTCATGTTGATGTCTGTGGTCCATGTTACCACCAGAGGCCATGTTGGTGTCTGTGGTCCATGTTACCACCAGAGGTCATGTTTATGTCTGTGACCTGACCTATGCTGCCACCAGAAACCATGTGGAAGTCTATGATCTGTGCTTCCCAACTGTAAAGGACAAGGAATCCTCTTTTGCAGTGGTATCAAAGATGACTATAGACTCACAGTTGAGAATAAGAGACATAAAAAGCTTCTGTGACAACCTACCCCCCCCCCCACACACACACACAAAGAAACAGTCTAGACAAGAAGCCATTGAAAAGAACTCTTAAAAACTGTGACAGGGATCCTGAAATGTGGCTCTTCACAGTGGATGGCTTCTGGAAGGGGTGGGGATGGGGAAGGACTCAGTTTTCTTTAAGGGTCTGACCACTGGGAGTTTAACCATGTTCCAATTTAAGCAACATAAATTGGACTTGGTATTTTCTTTTTTTATTTTTTTTCTTTGCTTCTTCTTCTTTCCTTTGGGGGCAGGTCACAAGGGAGGGAGTTGGACCTGGGAAGACTGAGTAATGAATGTGATCGGGGTACATTATGTGAAACTCCCAGATATCTAATAAAAAGCTTTATGTTGGAAAGGATAAAAATAAATAAATTCCATCTCCGAAAAGAATGGGCTGCACCTCCAACAAACACCAGATAATAATGGGGTCCACAGAGACTGCAGTGCAGACAGCCTATCTTCTCTTATTACTGAGTCAATATATCTACCTATTGCTGCTGCTGCTACTGCTGATGACGATGCGATGATGATGACGATGACGATGACGATGATGATGGTGATGATGATGATGATGGTGATGACGATGATGATGGTGGTGGTGGTGATGGTGATGATGATGATGGTGGTGATGATGGTGATGGTGATGGTGATGGTGATCGTGATGATGGTGATGATGGTGATGATGATGGTGATGATGGTGATCGTGATGATGGTGATGATGATGATGGTGATGATGGTGGTGATGATAATGATGATGGTGATCGTGATGAGGACAATGATGATGATGGTGGTGATGATGATGCCTCTACTGTTGACAACAAGACATGACCACAGCCTCCCCTGACATCAGCCTCCAGGGTCTTCAGCCTTCCCATATGAACCGAAGTCTAGTAGTTCCCTAGAAACCTTCCAGGTCTTCAGTGCCAGATCGGGACTGCTGAGGAATTCAACCACATGGACTGAGTCTATCCCCATGTTCTCAGCCTCTTCTGTATGCAGACAGGTATTGTTGGACTACCCAGTCCCTATTGTATAAACCAGTCTGTTAAACCCCTTCTATATGGATGCTGGGCACCAAGCTTAGTCCCTCAAGTTTGTGCTACAAGAATTTTACTGACTGAGTCATCTCTCCAGGTCCCAAAATATAACAAATACTTTAAAATTAAACATTTAATGGGTTACCAGTCACAACTATAAGTCAATACTTAAAAATAGACTTCAATGTGTATGTATTTCTGGGGGAGAACAGATGAAAGGGTCAAACGGGGTAGCAAGTTTTGAAAAGTTTAACCTCATAGCTTAATAGCTAGGAAAGGAGGTAAAACCCTTGGAGAAGCAGCAGAAAAGCTGTGGCAAACAGTAGGAAGTCAGTAACAGCCACAAGGACACTCAACATACAAAAGAGGAAAAGCCCACTGGAAACGCAGTCAGTGGTATGATAACATCTGTTATAGTAGCAGGGAGCATAACAAATTCAGGAATGGTCCTATAGAGGATGCATGAAATGCTACAGAGAGTATTCAAAGATCTAATACAATAACAAAAGAAGACCTTGTAACTAGAGGTTTCTTTCCTGCTCACCAGTTCCCAAGTAACCACTCTGAGGACTTGATATCAATTACAAACTGTTTGGCCTATTAACTCAGGCTTATTATTAATGAACTCTTACCACTTAAATTAACCCATTTCTATAATTCTATATTTTACTCCAAGGTTCGCTATTCGTTATCTCACATCTTGCTTCTCCAGTGGTACCTAGCATCTCCCAACTCTGTCTTCTTTTTTCCTGTACCTTGGCTTGGATTTCCCACCTGTCTCTATTCTTCCTGGCTATTGGCCAAGTCAGCTTCCTTATTAACCAAGGGTAATAAAAACATACTCACAGCATACAGAAGGGCATCCTACACCAGATGCTAGAGTGGGGTTGGGGCTCAGAGCTGAGTGCTAGCCAGGCATGCATGAGGCTCTGGGTCCTGTCTTAAGAACTACTTTCTTTTAAAGCTTATGGTATTTTTACCAACATGTATGTCTGTGTATCACCTGCATGCCTAGTACCTGCAGAAGCCAGAAGAGGGCTTCGGATCCCCATGGAACTGGAGTTTATAGACAATTGTGAGTCATTGTGTGGGTGCTTGAATCAAACTCAGATCCTCGGGGAAAGCAGCCAGAATTCTTAACACCTGAGCTATCTCCCCAGCCTCTCCAGGCCCCATCCTAAGGACTTTTGCTTTTAAGAGAGGCGGGCCCTATGCATAGACAGCAAGCAGTCTGTCCTGGGCAGTTTTCATCAGGCTAATCTATAAATTAAAAGCAAATTAAGTATAATGAAAAGCGCAGCACATTTTTCAGGAGCCTCACAAATAGATCTGAAAAATCTATGAAAAATAAATATTTAGTGCTGGGGAATGACTCTGCGGCTAAAGTTCCGACTGCACAGGCGTGAGGAGTAAATCCTCTAGCACCCACATAAAACTGGACCTGGCTGTGGACATATGTAACTCCAACACTGGGGACAGGCAAACCCCGGGACTTGCTAGCCAGCAAAGTCAACAGGCTCCAGGTCCAGCGAGACACTCTATCCCAAAATACGGTAGAAGCCAGGTGTGGTAACACACACGTTTAATCCCAGCACTCAGAAGGCATAAATAGGCAGCTTTCTATGAGTTCCACAGTAGCCTGGTCTACAAAGTGAATTCCAGGCTGAGAAGGGCTACAGAGGGAGACTGTGTCTAAACAAACAAACAAGTAAGGTGGAGAGGGTTGGAGGAAGACACCCAATGTTGATCTCTGACTTACACACATGCGCACGCGCACACACATGCGCACACACACGCGCACACACACATACACAGTTCATGAATAGTTGAAAATCATCTTTTTAAAAAAGCATCTTAAGGGTGCTTTTAAACCACAAGAACACATGAGAAGATAGAAGAAAAAAACAATAAAAATTCAGACTCAGCTCCAGTGAGGGAAATGGTACCAAGATGAAGGCACAAGAGATGAATGGTTGAGTGATTCTAGAATAAGCTCATGGTGTTAAGATTCAGCCCCTGCCACACAGATCCCACGGTGCAGATGGGAGCAGCAGTCCCAGGTTCCAGCTACACTGTGACCATCTAAACGTTAGGGTGTTTCCTTCTGCTTTGGAGCCGGTCTCAGGTAAACCAGGCTCTCCTCAAGCTTGATATATTGAAAAGGACAACCTTAACCATCTGATCCTCCTGCCCCTGCCTTCCGAGTACTGGGATTACAGGTATGTGCCTGGCTTCATGCAATGCTAGGGACTGAACCCAGAGTTCATGCATGTTAGCCTAGCACTTTACCTATGAGCCACATCCCCAGGTCTCAACCACCTATGCCTCAGACCATCATTATCTGGGTATTGTGTAGTATGTTCCATGATTTCAACTTGCAGTCGTGACTTTTCCAATGTTTAATGCATAGTAGTACTTATGAAATTCAAATGTTTTCTGTATCGGAGAGTGGCTGACAGAAGCAGGTTCTAAATAAACAGTAGATTCTGGAAATCCTTACACTGAATTAAGCATCTAGTCAGGCTATCTCAAAAGCAATGAGAGTGACTGAAATCCTTGGCCTTTGAAAACATACAGGCAGCTGGGTATGATGGCACAGGCCTGTAATTCCAAACACTCAGAAGGCTGAGGCCATGGAGGATGGTGGGGGTGACAAGTTCAAGACCAGCCTGAGCTACATAAGGAGTTTCAGGTTAGCCTCAGCTACATAGTACGACCTGTGTAAATAAGCAAATAAAGAGTTTGCTTTCAAAATAAGGAGGAAGGTTGGGAAGATGGCTCATTTGGTAAAGTGCCTGCCTTGTAGGCACACACATCTACGCAGTTCCCAGAACCCACATCAGTGAAGTGAAAACATTTTGTATTTATACATATGTGTGTGTATGCATGCATGTGCTTGCTTGTGTTTATATATAAACATATATCTGTTTAATTAATTTATGGTGCATATCAGAATATATTGTATGCAGCTCGAGGAATACATGTGAAATTTAAATATTAAAACTAATAGAAGGAAAAAAAGGTGTTAGATTCTCAGAAAGAATTGCTTTTAAAAGTCACCGAGAAAGTATACCATAAGAATGAAAATAACAGATCTCCATTTCATCAACATCAAAGGTTTCTATTTGAAAAAGACCGCCCCAGACAAAGGAAGCATGAATGAGTCACAGGAGAGCAGCTTTCCAGCCTCTGAAACTGATAGGGAATCATTACCTGAATTATACAAGTTACCCTACAGGTCAGCAAGCAGAAGACAGTCAACCTCAGGAGGGTAGCCAGGAACTGAGGTCTTGTAGCTGAGGGGCTCTGAGGTCCACTGAGCAAATGAGGAGACTTTACCTGCTGGGAATCAGAGACAAGGAAGTAACCGCCCTGCCAGCCTCCTGGTTGACAGGAATCAGCTGCTGTAAGTTTGCAGACACTGTGGTAGGAGACAGACAAGTGTAAGTTTATCAGTATCACCCAGACATGTTCCACTGAATGCGTGTACCCTGAGGGTGTCTGATGTCACAGCCGCGTGTGGACCCATCTGAGAGGATTTCATACCCCCTCACCTTCCTCCTGTGTACAAGCTAATAAGGAGCCATGAGAAGGGTACTCAGCCACCCCTGCTTAAGACAACGAGCAGCAGGAAATGTAGGCCATGGCTCAGGGGATTTAGAAGGCTTAATAGTTTTTTTTAAAGTATACTCCATATATACTAGAAATTGAAGCAGACTTACTTATAGCTATAAAGACCAATCTCAAAAACATCTCAGTTGGTAGAGTGCTTGTCTCATGTGCAAGAAGCCCTGGGTTCGATTCCCAGCACCACATAAATCAGCCATGGTAGTGAATGCCTGTAATTTCAGCAGGAGGAAGAGACAAGGGGATCAGAGCTACAAGGTCAACCTCAGCTACATATCAAATTCAAAGGCAGCCTGGGTCACAGGGGACACAGTCTTAAAAAATAATAATAAATAGTAATAATGTTCAGGGGGGAATAAAGGAAGAGCTGGGAAAGATTGCTGGCTGATCCTATTTATGTAGATTTTAAGCACATACAAAATAGTACTAGCTATTTTTCAAGGAGCTGCTTATTTTAAAATAAATGTATGATATATTGAAAGGGAGATTGGAAGAACAGAGATTAATGTGCAAGACGGGATACAGTGTTATCGGGAGAGGTAAAGGAGAAGGGGGAAATAATGCAAGCACAATTGAACATCGCCTGGTGCAGCTGCCGCTGCCTGGGACTGGGAAGGCCCTCACCTGGGCTGCTGACTGAGGCCTGAATGGGCCTCACGGATGATGGTCCAGAACCACCCATGTGCATGGGAACCCAACCAGAGGCCACTTCCCACCGTGGAAATTGGGGTTCTGGAAGGAGCAGAGGATCTCAGAAGGATCTGAAGCCCAGGTAAGTACGACAGGGCCTTGACCAGCATAGCTTCCTGCTCTCCTCTCCAGCCAGGGGACCCACAGGCTCCTTCACCCCTGCCCAGCTACATCCTACACTGCCCCTGTGGGCCTGTGCTCTCGGGCCCAGCTCCCCACCCTCACACTTACCCTCTACCCTCAGCAGAGGGGTACCTCACCCAGGCAGGATGGTGTAAGAAGCCCAATGAGACCACGCAGCGGGGAGAATAATGGTGAGGTATGGACTACAAGTGGCCTCAGCCACATCCCACCCTGACCCTGCCCAAGTCACTTCTCAGTAAAGCTCTTGAAAGGGCCTAGCAGACACTGAACGTGGGCTTCAGAGGCCCCAGAGTCAAGTGTCTAGAGAGGAGTTCCATTCGTGGTCCAGGTGACAGCCTCCATCTCAGCTGCTGTGTGTCACTGCTGAGTGTCATTTCTTGCTCATGATGTCCATCCTGAGCATCACTGGCCAATAGAAAGGAATGATGCATGGCCTTCTAGGTCAGGGACTCCCCAGGGAAATTAATAGAGAAGGTGGCCATCTACCCTCCCTCCCTGCTGCAGCCATATGCCAGGCAACTAAGTGCTTTGGGACCTTGGGGAAAGGACGCTAACAGGGTGGTGCCAGTTCACCTTCCTGGCAGTGACAGTCTGTACAGTGAAGGCCCCAGGACAGTGATAATGCATTCTAAGTTAAGGAAGTCTACGGAGGGAGGGGCAAGGGAGAGGGAGGAAGGGAAGGAGGGAAGGAGAAGGGACTCAGAGGGAAGAAAGGAAGGACCATCAGCCACGCAGCCAGATGACCCAGGAGGTCTCGCAGACATGCCAGTCAAGCAAAGGAGCAGGGAAGCCACTTCACAGTACACTGCGTTCCTTACGGTCATCTGGCCACGGGTATAAGCCTCAGGAAAACACAGAGCTCAGCATATCTGGGAATCTCCCGGGCAAATAATGTTTATCCTTTTTAAACAGCCCGCTTGTTTTGTTTTAATCATTGTAGAAGAATTGTGAAATAAGCTCGCGGCCCACTGTGGTTTAATTCACACAGGATTCCAAGTGAAATCCTCATCATTTCTTGAAGGATCTTCTCCGTGATTGCGGAGCACAGCTTCACCAGGGCCCCTTCTACTCGAAAACTTCTCCTTCCCTGAGCTCTGGCCTCTGTGAGCTGTCCCCGGCCTGAGTAGCTGTTCCCAGGCTCTACACAGAGCTGGATCTTCACCTGCTCCTAGGCATACCCAGTCATCGGACCCCAGAGAAGCCCTGGATAGTCTTTTTCTTTTCTTGGTGGGGCAGGGGGTCTCGAGACAGAGTTTCTCTGTCACTTTGGAGCCTGTCCTGGAACTCGCTCTGCAGACCAGGCTGGCCTCAAACTCACGGAGATCTGCCTGTCTCTACCTCCCAAATGCTGGGATTAAATGTGTGTGCCACCACTGCCTGGGACCCTAAATAGCCTTACTACGGAGAGATGGTAGAGTCCCTAGAACCCATGCGAAGCCCACAGCTACTCTCACTAGCTCTTAGCAGTCCTGGGAGGTGACCGCCTTGGGGTTTTGTTATTTATTCATTGCAGTAAGGACATAGTCTCAGATGGGGACAAGGTGCCCCAAATCACCCAGATGGTCTCCTCTTTACTCAAGTCTCGGATCACAGAGTTTATGCCCTTTTCCAGATGCGTGTCAGCTTCTCCTCGGGGCTAGGGTCTAACTCCAAGAGAAGGGTTGAACACCAGCCCACCCCACCATAACACACGCCTATATGACACACACATGCTCCAGGCTGGGTGTATCAAAACTCCAACACAACTCAGCTTCTCAGGCCCTGCTTTTATCAAAGACCCCCTGCCCCGCCGTGAATCGGGGCTAGGATCTAAGGATGCCACAAGGAAGAGAATAAGAAGAAAAGCGGAACCTGGTGGGAGAGCCTATGGCTATCGGCAGCAGTAGGCGTAAAGGAGATCCGTGGAGGAGAGGTGGGCAATACTGGATTACATCAGTCAGAAGTCCTGGCCCGCCCTAGGGATAGATAGAAGCCGCTTGACTCCAGGCAGGGCTAGCCCAGGCCAGGGCGCATCCTCGCTCAGGCCAGAGCACAGAGTCCTCATGAGGAGCCTGCTAAATGCTTACCCTGGGTCACAGGAAGTCTGTAAGTTGAGCCATATTAGGCTGTAGCCTGTATTGGGACAGACTTAATGGCCTGAGCCATAGTCGTCACCAACATAAAGTGTTCTTGTTCCCTGGTGACTTTAACAAGGTATTTATGGGCGGGAGACAACACTGGGCTTATGGGGCTGGCTGCTCAGACAATTGGGGCAAAGAGCTGGGTCAGCACAAGGGCCCAGTGATAAAGGCTGTTAAAACAGTCAGGACTGAGGAGCCATTCACTCCATGGCACCCTGTGCAGGGACACCCCTCCCCTGCCCTGCTAACCACAGCCAGACAGGCTCACCCTTGGGGGACCCTTCACCTTTATGGGGGTGGGGCATCCCCACCAGATACTTCTTCCCAGGAAGGCCACCATCCACCCCAATACCAACTGCTTCTTTCTTGTTTGTTGTTTGAGGCACGGTCTTCCTGTGCTGCCCAGACTGGCCTGGAACTCCCAGGTAGCAGCCGTCTTCTGCCACCTCCCAAGTCGCTGGGGCTGCGCAAAGGCCTGATGTCACCACCGATTTCTAACACAAAGTCCTAAAGCCTCTGGGATGGAGACTCTGCACCACTTTGCTCCAGTACCACCAAGGACCACAGGAACATTTTTATCTCCCTGGACAAGCCCACTACCCTGTCAGCCCACACTCTTGCTCATCAAAATGGCCTAAGGAGAGTGTGGCTGAGATGGGGCCTCTCGCTGACTCAGCCCTGCCAAAGCAGAGTCATTAGTGTGTCCATTCATCTGCCTGGGTCGCTGTGAGAGTTCCATGGTTCTCTGGTGTGTAGAGATATTGAGGACTAACACAAACAAGACCCCGGGGTAAGAGACACACTTCAATAATTGCATCTGGGCCTCCCTAGTATGGGGTCGGGGGGAGCAATTTCTAGGTAAGTGCCTATCCCCAACCCTACACCACAGCTAAAGAAGCAGGCTCTGGACGGCACTAAGACCACAGGTGAAAAGTCCAGGATTGCAGCGGGGCAAAGGGAACTGTCAGATGCCTCCCACATACCGCACGCGCGCACACACACACACACACACACACACACACACACACACACACGCGCGCGCGCGCGCGCGCGCACACACACACACACACAGAGGAAGCCTCACCTCTCAACTCAGCTGCACCCAGCACCATCAAAGAGGTCACCTTCAAGGTGGCAATGTGAGCCAGGCCTAGATCAATGAGTGGGGTTTGGCTCTGCAAGGGGAGCAAAGAGAACCTGGAACACGCATAGAGGCCAAAGTATGGCAGGAAGGACCGGAGTGCCAAGGTTACAATCACATATTTGGTGTCAATAAAAACAGCAACAGCCCCCAAATCCCTCACAAATCACCTCTAACATAGTTATGTCCAGAAATCTGAGTTTCCAGGCTGGTTGGGAGTCTGTCGATAGTGTTACCTGAGGCTGCAGGGAAGGCAAGGTCTAAAGAATAGGTTCCATTTGCCACCAACAATCGTATGCAGAAGCCTGTGGACCAATAAGCTTTCTTGAGATGACAGAAATGGTTGTGGATTTCAAGGGAAGACATGTGACTCAATTGTCAGCTCAAATAACCACCTTGACACATGGAATAAGTGACTTCCCCTCTGAAAATCCCTATGAAGTGGTTCCCAGGCTCCCAAGGAAGAGGGAACTCTTCCTCATGGCAGGGGCAGGATCGGGAGAGGCCATGTCAGCAGACTGCTTTGCTGGCTGGGGGAGCTGAATCGTCATGGTCCAACGTGCCCCATCCTGCTCCCCAGAGCTGAGACTGTGTTCTTGTCGGTGGTGTACTCTTTACTTTTGCAGATGTGATGAAGGTAAGGATTTTGAATGAGGAGGATAGGGGCTATCCTGCATGATCCATGGGCTTGATGGGACAGCTGGGGTCCTGTAGGATGGTTGCAGGGTCAGAGAAGGAGACCAGAGTATCGATAGAGGCAGAGGGAAGAGTAAGATGCTGTGAAGATGAAAGAGGAACCACAGACGTAGGGATGTGCGGCCTCTGGGTGGAAAAAGCAGGAAACAGGTTTTCTTTCCCCAGAACATCCAGGAGCAGAGAACCCTCCGGAGGAGGGGGTCACCCTGCTGATACCTTGCTGTTTACCCGTTAGGCTGAGTTTGGAACCTCCACCTCCAGAGCTGTAAGATTGTAACCTGGCTTGTGTCAGGTCACCACACCCTGGAGAACTTGTCACGGTGGCCACAGGAAACAGCCATTCTGGGTCTGGCTCAGTCGGGAGCCATCCCTGCAAAAAAACTCTCAACTCTGCAGATCTTATAGAAGCGCTTCCTTTCATCAGAGCAAAATGAGGCTGAATTCTGCTCTTTGTGTGTAGCAAACAAGTTTCAAATAACTCCATTTTACTTCCTGGGGAGGCTCTAGAGAACAAGCAAAGGACCTGAAAATACACAATTACTTAAACAGCGCCTGGCTCTTCCTGGAGGAAGAACTTGAGGGTGTGTTCTGACAACAGCCAGCAAGCAGCCCCAGCGCCCTGCAGCCTGTCAGAGGCATCCAGGGATGGCACAGTTGAAAAAGCAGAGTGGCCAAAGGCTTCAGGCTTTGACCGGGTTAGGTCCTCAAAAGGCTTTGGGGCAGGGAGCTTTCCCCAAAGTTGTAAATGCATCGAATCGACTTTGCATAATAGGGCGTGCTCATGTTTTATTAATTAGCCCCGTGTAAAATACTAGAGGTGAGAGGAGGGGGAACTAAGGAGAAGCAGCTGGTCAGACTGCCCTTCTCCCCGAGATTACTGTGTTAACAGTTCCTCACTGGAGACGGCCCTGGCGCTAGACCATTGCCTCTGCTCCCTCCAGCTCTGGTTGGAGTAAACAGACTGGCAAGCAGAAGCTTACAAACCCAACCTCCACAGCCTGTCACATCCCTATAGGGAAACCCCTCAGAGCCAGCGAAGACCCACACCAGGAAGTCGAAAGGCACAGTTCTCTTCCCTGCTATGAGCCCATCTCTGCATCTCTCCAAGCCATGGCCAGAGACAGTTGGACTGGGGGACCCAACCTGAAGGTCTGTATTCCATGGACCAGATGCCCAGACTCAGCTATGCCTCCATGTCTAGCTGCCTCCCTTCCCACCACCTGCTCTTAGACTGATGTTGTTAGGTTAGGCCCTGGCAGCCTAGGCTCACCCACCCAACCTCGGTTGGCCAACTGAAGAGACAAGACACAGTGAAGAGAGAGAGAGCAGTCCAACACCCACCAAGCCCATCTTTGGGGTACGGACTTGAGGTGAGAAGTTAATTTAGAGAGCAAGAAGTATGCAAAACTAAGCAGGCTCGGTCAAGATGGGGGGGCCTTACCCATCACTGACCCAGTCTCCCCTGAAAGGTGCCCTGTCGAGTCAGAACGGTGTGAAAACTCTCACTAGGAGACAAGTGCCCCTCTGGCTGGCTCCAGGCTTCAGTCCTCTCTTTTTTCCAGTATGAAATCCCTGGGGAAAGTCCAGTTCCTTGGGGCTCATTGTATCAACAGTCTGACTGCCTAAGGGAGGGCACAGGTGTTTCTCCTTAGGACATCTTTGTTCCTGCCAGGACAATGATACCCCCAGATGGGACCCAGCTCAATCCAGTACACTCGCCAGCTTCCCCACCAGAGCTCATTTCCCCAGCACCTGAGCAAAGGTGCAGCATGAATTCTAATTGTTCTTAATAAAACACCCGGAGTCAGATATAAGGGGGTGAAAGCTGAGAGATCAGAGAAGCAGTGCAGCCAGCCACTGGAGAGACCTCTGACTTCTACTGAATCCTCAGACCAAAACGACCATCCTGTCCTGAGACTGCCTACACAGACTGTGTCCTCTGACTGCATCTGAACTCCTGTCTCCTCCCGCCTTATACTCCTCTCTTCTCCCAGCCATATCCCTTCCTGTCTCCACCTCCCTAGTGCTGGTATTAAAGGCATGGGACTCCCAAGTACTGGGATTAAAGGTGTGAGCCATCACTGCCTGGCTCTTTTTCTCTTTTAGACTGGATCAAACTCGTGTAGCCCAGGGTGACCTTGAACTCACAAAGATCCTTCGCCTCTGCTTCCCAGAAAGTGCTGGGATTAAAGGTGTGCACCACCACTGCCTGGCCTCTAGTAGCTTAGCTCTGCACCCTGATCTTCAGGAAAGCTTTATTTGTTAAAACACCAACAAAACATGGCTGCACAAAGAAGGCTTGTTCTCCACCTATTGGTGAGGCTTTTCATCTCAAAACCCACCCCTCAGAGACATACTTCCTTTAGGAAGGCTGCACTACCTAAAGTTTCCCAAACAGTTACCAACTGGGGAACAGGGTTTAAATGGCCAATACCATAGGGACATTTCTCATTCAAACCATCACATGCAACTTGGAAAAGCTAAGACTCTGTCCCATTACAGAGGCAGTAGATCCCTCTCAGTCTTCCTTTTAGCCAGGAAAAAAATCTATTTGATAAAGGGTCTGCCAATTAGATGCATTCAGGAGCAGTTACAGGGTCTAGGCCTGTGTGAAGGCCAGGCAGGAAAGACTAGGGGCAGCAAAGCTACCTATATGTCAGTTCTAGAAGCTTCCAGGACTGCATTCAGTAACAGTGTCCAATACCAAGTAAAGCCAATAGCACCACCCATAAGGCCCCAGTGTGTCTCCCCAGATCCTGCAGCAGCTTTGCGCATCCTTGCTGCAGAGTCTCCAAAGCTAGCTCTGAAATCCATCCTGGGGTCCTGAGAACTGCCTGACTTCCCCTAATGCAGTTCTGTTTTGCTTTAATGAACAGAGTCAGTCTGAGCTACCTGCAGCAAAACTCCTTGATCAGCATGCTGTCTAGAGCACACAGTACTTTCTACCTTGCTTGCAGCCTCTCTGACTCTAGGATTCTGTCAGGAGGCTTTAGAGTAGGTCCTGAACAGACCTCTGAGATTGCCACATTCCAGGCTGGCTTTGAACTCTCCTGTCCATGAGCAGAACCGAAGAGTGGTTTAGAATATAAGTTTTGGTGGTCACACCCAGCTTGGGATCCTGGCCCCTCTCTACAGCTGTGCTCTTGGGTGAGTTAGTGTAGTACAGTGTATGAGTTACTCTTCTCATTGCTACGACTAACTACCTGACATAAGAAACTTAAGGAAGGAAAAGCGGAGAGGCTTGTCTCACAGTTCAAGGGGATTCAGTCTATCAAGGTAGGAAAGGCACAGTAGAGAGAAGTTTGAAGCAGCTGGCCACCCTGTGTTAGCAGGAAGGAAGCAGAGAGATGAAGGCTGTTGTTCAGCTCAATTTCTTCTTCTTATTCAATCTGGGACTCTGGTTTATACAACGGTGCCACCCATGTTAAAATAGGGTCTCCTGTGAATGATGGCATGTACCTTTAATCCCAGCACTTGGGAGGCAGAGACAGGTGGATCTCTGTGAGGTGGAGGTCATCCTGGTCTACAAAGTAAGTTCCAGGACAGCCAGGGCTATGCAGAGAAACCCTGTCTCAGGAAAAAAAAAGTGGGTCTTCCAGGACTGGAGAGATGGATCAGTGGTTGAGAGCACTGGTTGCTCTTCCAGAGGTCCTGAGTTCAATTCCCCACACCCACAACGATCTGATGGTTCCATCTGTAATGGAATCTGATGTCCTTTTCTGGCATACAGGCATACATGCAGACAGAACACTTGTATGTATAACGAATCTTTTTTAACAAGAGTGGATCTTCCTACTTCCCCATTTATAAGCCCCATTTATCCAGCCCTTCACAGTCATGCCTAGAGGTTTGCCTCCTAGATGATCTCAGGTTCTGTCAAGCTGCCAATCACTATTAACCATCACTCTTCATCTCTCTAAACTCTATCTATAAATTACCCATGACGGCAGAGCCTGTCTTCCTTGAGCCAAGTTCACTTGTGACTTATTGAGAAATAGGCACACATCTCTAGGGGGCTCATCAGAGTTTTCCCAGGTTCTTTCTGGATAAAAAGAACTGTCTAGGGCTGGTGAGACGACTCAGCAGATAAAGGCATTTGCCACCAATCCTGGCAAGCTGAGTTTGATCCCAGGACCTACAAGGCAGAAGAAGAAAAGGAATTCTTCAAAGTCAGACTCTGACTTTTACACACACACACACACACACACAATTTTTTAATTGTTAAGAGTGTCTGTTCTATCAGAGGCTGAGGTGTCTCCCACTGTAGGCAGTCATGTTGGCCATGGCATGAAGGTGAAGAGAGAGAGAGACAAAAGACCCAGGTCTCAGTCTCCAAATGCCAGCTAGGAAATGGGATTCAGACTTTGGCTCCTGGATCCATCTGGGCCTGAAACTAGGAAAGCTACTGCTAAACTCGTCTGCTATAGGAGCCAATCAGTCTTCTTTGCATCCTAAGCTTGTAGAAATTGGGCTTTTTCATCTCAATGTCCCTGGGTTGGGTTTAATGAGAAAGCGTGAAGAATGTGCTGAGCATGAATCCCGAGACAGCCTGCAGAATCTTCTTTTTCAGGATACTTAAGGAAACAGTTAGGTCCCAGGATGCTGGTACCAGCAGCCTGCCGAGACTAAATCCTAGTGTTAGAAGCTTAGGTTTGGTCTGGGGCCCTGACCGCACACAATTTTTTTTGTATTCTGCTTAACATTCTGTTGTGAAAAATTTTCCCATGTCGTCAATAGTCTTTAAAAGCCTGATTTGTAACGTGCAATAAGTCCAAAATGAGGTTCTTCCATTTTAAAAAACTGCCATCTTCCGATCATTTGACATTGAAATTATTTTCCATTTTCCACTTGGTAAGTTAGACCAGAAAAGCATGTTAGCACCCAAACCCCTGACTGCACCAGATTGTTTTCCTGGGATGAGTTTCTAGTTGTGGAATGGCTGACTGTGAACATTTGGAGCTCAGAAACCCGTTGAGATATTCAGTTTTTGATTGGTGTGCCCTTTCCGCCACCCCCATTCCTCCGCTAACAGATTCTTGTGGACTGAAATTCTTTCCACTGCCACCATTAATTCAATACTGTGAGCCGAGCGCTGTGGTAAGTGGTCTATGCGCCCTTCTTAGTTATAACAACCCAATCACTCGCACAGGTGGGATTATTACCCAACTTTGGAGATGAAGAAATGAGCTCAAATAAGGTTTGCAGCTTGCCAAAAGTAACAAATACAGAAAAGTTGAGGCAAGATCTGCTTGGATTTGCCTGACTGGACCTTATACAGTTATACCATGAAACCCATGAAGAACCGAACAATCGCAGGCCAGCAAGTTGGCTCAGGAGATAAGTGCCCTTAGACACTGACCAGATGACCTGAGTTTGAGCCCCCATCCCACAAGGTGGCAAGAAAACCTTGAGAGCTGTCCTTGGCTTCCACTCAGGCATCATGCACACACATGTCCGCAACCCACGCAAAACAAATAAATCACTTAAGAAATGGAAAAAAGCCAGCCAGATGGCTCAGCCAGTAAAGGCATTTGCTGTCAAGCCTGGTGACCTGAATTTGATCTTTGGGATTCACGTGATGGAGAGAACCGACTTTAGCAAGTTGTCCCATGACTTCCACATGCAAATACTGAGGTGCAAACATTCCCCCGAAATAAATAAATAAATAAATGTAATTTTAAATATGTTTAATTTAAAAATTAGAAAAGAGAAATTGTTTCTTACTGGGAGTCATACCTCAAAACAACCCCCCCCCCCGGCAATGCCAGGTCACTTCCTGTGTGACACTGTCAGATATCCTCCTGGAAGCACAGCCTACATTTACTTGGGGTACCATACAGGTAGACCTTATGAACATCAGGACATGCTGCACCAAGGACCCTTTCTAAGCAAAGTGTGGTTTCCTGTTGAGGTCAAGTCTTGCAATGAACAAGAAGCCCCATGAGCACAGCATAGGGCCCTAGCCTGGGGCACTAACTTCTCATTTGAGCCCTGACTCACTGTTGCCTCCAGAGACCAGAGGCCCTGTCACATCTTCTCCTCAGGGAGGCCAAGGAGGCTAAGGAAAGAGGAGGCATTGAACAAGGAAGATTCACTCAGCTCCCCTAGGGACCGAAGGAGAGAGAAAGGGACCACTGAGCTTTTGGTAACTCTAGGGATAGGAGCCATACACAAACCTCAGATCAAGACATTGGTTCCACAGCCCCAGGGGCATCTGGGAATTGGGGGGGGGGGGGCATGGCTTACAGTTCTATATCCTAGCATAGAGGAACTCCACGCCCCTCAGGGGAGCAGACCCTCAAGGCATCTTCCAACTGTGTCGTTTGACCATAACGCATGCACTGCTGTGCCTGGTCTACTCTCCCAGTGACCCCTACCCCACCAATACCCAGCCGCCAGCCAGGAAAGAACAGGATGCTAGGCCAGGCATGCACATGGCCACTACTAGTGGATTCTAGGGAGCCTCTGAGGTGGGAGAAAGAGGTTGAGTAGCGTGGTCCAACGATCTTTACCAAATGGAATTCCCCATCTCATCTGGCTATGACAACTGTGTGACCTCCGGTCCCATTGGAGACACTGGGTTTCTAGAGGTCATCCCACCCTCCCTGACCTTGTCTTCTCCTGAAGACTATGTTAACAAACCATCACATCTCTCTCCCATTTCCTCCCAGATTCCAACATGGAAGCCTGGCAATGAGCTGAGGATGAGGTCAAGGACTTGGGGAAGGGCTGGCCTTTCCCAGCAGTCATTGCTACAGGATTTGGAACATAAGCATCACTTGGTACCAACCAGCCTACTTTCTTCAATCAGGAGACCAGAAGTCAAGGTCCATCTTAAATCTCTATCCCCTCATGCCGGTGTAGACAAAACCCCATGGAATCTCAGGGACTAGGGTTCCCCTTTCTGCCCTGCACCTTCTACCTCTCATCCCATGTGATATTACAGACTCTGAAACTTGATATAAAAGAACTTTTATGAAATTATGCTTCAAAGAGCTGGGGAGTGTTCACCCAACCCCTGGCCATGGCTCCTTGGACAGAGAGGTAGCATTCCCAGCGCCCTGAAGACTCTGCAGAGCTGGCCCCAAGAGACTGGCCTAAAACTTCTCTCAAGCGTGCAAACTTCATAGAAAGGCTTTGGAAGGTGGTGCTCAGGCTGTCTCTTTGATGTCACATTCAGGGTCTCTAGGGACTATGGAGGGACTTTCCCTCTCTTTGGATCTCAGATTTGTCTCAGAAACAGCCTTGGCAGTTTTCCCGGGGCTGTACCATCTTGGGGAGCGGTCATCCTAGGGAGAGGGATAGTGCTTCTGTCTCTAACCACCTCTCTCTTTCCTCCTTTTTTCTGCTCCTGCATCAAACAAGTGTTCAGTTGCTGCCTGGAGGCCCACGGCTGCCTGAGAACTGTAAGCTAAGGGCATAAAAAAGGAGTGGGGGTGTACAAAGGCAGGGTACACCCCTTCCCTGTGGTGTTCCTTCTCTGACTGATAGGGCAGTTCTCAGTAGGAAAGAATGACCTCACCAAAGGGTAAGTTCCCTGAGGTCCCAGACCCTGTCTTGTCACCTTTTTATGTAGATGGGTAGAACCACAGGTGAGTGGCCTTGTGTACAAGCTGCCACATAGCCATGGGCCCTTCACACCCTCCCACACAGAAAAGAAATTTGCCACTGTGTGCCCTCTGCCTTCAAAATATCACTCAAAACATCTCTCCTGGACCAGACCCCCCCCCCCTCTCTCTCTCCTGGTCCATGACACTCTTGAACTAAGAGAGGAAGAGGGCTCTACAAGATGTATGCACTGCTCATAGACTCCATTACTCTGGGAGGCCTTAGACCACCTGGGACGCTCCAGCACTGGCTGGTAGACTAGGGCCCCAGAGCCGGTGAACAGTCAACCTGTGGCAGCCCCCACTCTTCACAAGAGGCTTCTTTCCCTCTAGTTTTAACCACATGTGTGTGCGTGCGCGCGCGCGCGTGTGAATCAGAAGACAACTTGTAAGCCAGTTATTTCCTTCTATCATGTGGATCCCATGGTATAAACACAGACTGTCAGGCACCAGGCCATTTATCCATTGGTCATTGATAAATCATCATTTATCATTGGTCAGTCCCTTTCCTCCAGTTTTCAAGAGAGTACTGCCCTACTCTAACCCTAGAGCCAGACTAGGGTCACCTTGGATCTCCTCAGCAGTTCTGAACTTGGAACCTTGGGCAGCCTAAATCCCAGTGCCCACCCTTCTCCCAAAGGCCCTAGCCTTCTAAATCAACTCTGGGAACCACATGGCTCCAGGTGGAAGACATGCTGCCTTTGGCCACATCCTGTGCAGCCAACAGGCCCAGTTTCAGAAACAAGTTAAAAGAGGGTGGAGACAGACAGCCCGGAAGGAATGTGTGGACATTATCAGAAATTCTCTCTGGGAGACAAAATTGTTTTTTCTGGCTCCCTACTTTGCTCTGTTTTAGTGTTTTTCAATGAATATATATATCACTTTCATGATCGGGGGGAATATTTCCCAGCCATTCTGGCTTTCATTCATTCCCTTGTGTGCTTGCAGCGTATCTACTTTGAAGAGTGGGGGCGGAAGCAGGGAAATACCTGGCCAAGCTGACGCCCATCATCCCATAGCCAAGCAGAGAAGCCTTTTCTCTGGGCCTTTCCGGGGCATGAAATTTCCCAAAGGTGCAGTCATCAATCTCTGTCCTCTAGAACGCTGACTGTCAGCAGATCTCTGGGTGGGGAGTTGGCAGCAAGCATCCTGGACAATTTGCCCAGAACAGTGAGGGGGCAGGGCTGCCCCCATTCGGCACGAAGACTCACAGGTACTGTGTGCACAGTCCCCAGCCCAGCCTTTCCCAGGCTCTGGAGAAGCCTTCCTCAGTGGGTAGACTTTCAGAGAAAGGAGGGTGGCTGAGAAAGCCTTGCAGAGGCATGGCCTGCCCATGGTCACCAGGAGAGCCCAAAGCTGGATCCAACACTCTCCCAGGCTGCCCAATTCTAAGCCACAGGCATTAGAAGCCCAGCTTGTGCCTTGCTTTGGAATGTAAAGTGAACAGCAGGTAAGGAGTTTCAGTTTGAGTGACCAAACCAGGTCCCTTAGCTCAGGACAGGTGCCTGACTCTGACCACTGAGAAGCATTGAGTTCCCACAAAGGCTGGTGATGTTGGTCCCCTCTGATGAACAGCTGATGTATAGATTCAAATCGATTCGGTGACTTTAGGGTGGAAACCAGGAAACTGAGACCTCTACCCCACATGTGTGTAAAGTTAACCACTTATTACCTGTGATTTTCTTCCAGGCAGGCAGCAGCCCAGAAACACCACACCAGAAGGCTGGGTATCTCATCCTACCCTTAAAGGAGGGCATGGGCAGGGCTGGGGCAGCTTCCTCAGTTCCCCAGCTGTTCTCCAAACCTTTCCACCTCCTCTACAGATGAACTAATGAGGCTCAACTCACACCATGACTCTGGCCCCTTCCTCGGCCACTCAAACTACTAACCCTGCTACAAGACATCACTTAGAGAGTTCCTCTGGCTCCCCTCTGCATGTCCCCAACTCTGCCCTTTCTCCTTTCGGCTCCACCTGTCTGAATTTCCCTGTGTTTGTCTCTCTCTCTCTCTCTCTGTGATGCTGAGAAACCATCTGCCTTTTCTTAGCTTTCACCCTCTGGCCCCTGGCATAGTTTTGGCATGGTCAGCACCCTATAAATGCCAGTTGAATTTTAAATTTCTCATCAGTTTCTAAAATTAACCCACCTCTGGTTTTCTTGACAGTTATCTATAAATTAACTCAAAATGCCTGGACGAGCAGGGGCAGACATACAAAGGAAATCGAGGCAGCCCACCTCCCTCTGCCTCCAGGAAGGCCTTCCACACATTCGCTCCTCTGTTCTTCCTTCACACATGTATTTTGGGTGAACAAACTTCTGCGCTTGAATAAATAAGCAGTTCTTCCTGGTGGAAGTGCAATAAATCACTGCAAACAAGAGACGCCCCGCACAGCGGAGATGGAATGGCTTTTCCCAGCACTATCAGAAGGAGGTGGTGGCATCAATAATGCTACCTGTCAGAGCAGAGGAAGGAAATCAAAGCCCTTCCAGGGAAGGAGCCTATTTAATTGATGTAGGTATTCGCGGGCGCATAGGCCCTGATCAATACAGACTGGAGAGGACGGAGGGAAGGCCAAGGTGGGGTGTACAGACTAGGGAGTATCTAGCCCAGACCACCCAGCCACAAACCCTACACAGACATCCAAGCCTCCACCCCATCCATGCTTCCTCATGAATGACACCTCTTAGAACATATGACTCTTTTTTCCTTTCTTTTCCTTTTTCTATTTTTGTTTTGTTTTGAGGGGGTTGTGGTTTGTTTGTTTGGTTGGTTGGTTGGTTGGTTGATTTTTTTTTGAGATAGGGTTTCTCTGTGTAGCTTTGACTCTCCTGGAACTCACTCTGTAGACCAGGATGGCCTCACATTCATAGAGATCCCCCTGCTTCTGCTACCCAAATGCTGAGATTAAAGGCATTGCTGCCATGCCCAGCGGTTTTTTTTAAAATATTTTTTTTTTTTTTTTTTTTGGTTTTTTCGAGACAGGGTTTCCCTGTAGTTACTAGAGCCTGTCCTGGAACTAGCTCTTGTAGACCAGGCTGGCCTCGAACTCAGAGATCCGCCTGCCTCTGCCTCCCGAGTGCTGGGATTAAAGGCGTGCGCCACCACCGCCCGGCTTTTTAAAATATTTTTAAAGATTTATTTTAATATGTCTGAGCGTTTCAGCTGCACATATGAAAGTGTGCCGTATGCATGCAGTTCCTGTGGAGGCCAGAAGAGGGCGTCAGAGCCCCCAGAACTGGAGTTACCGTGGTTGTGAGCCACTATGTGGGTGCTGGGAATCAAACCCAGATCTTCTGAAAGAGTATTCAGTGCTCTTAACTGCTGAACCATCTCTCCTGCCCCACGAGTCTCTGTTTCTATAGCTACATCAAAATAGCTAATGCTAGACCTCTTACAGAGAAAACTGGTTTCCACAGCTCACAGATTTGGGGAGGCTAAAATTCAGTATCAGGTGACCTCATCTGTTGACCCTCTGGTGAGATCCTCAGGGCAGATGGCACAGCAATAGCAGGAGCATGTGCAGAAGAGAGTCTAGCTGGGCAGACTCACCCAGTTTATAATACCACGTTCAGCTCTCTGGGGACCTAATCATGGCATCACAAGAATCCCATCAACCCCTCCCAGTGACCTAACACCACCCACGGGGCCCCACTCATTCCCACTAAAACCCTGGGGACAAAGTTTCCAGCCTGTGAGTCTGAGGGCAAACTAAAGCAAAGCACAGCTCTGTGCCAGAGCAAATCAGCCCCGGGGGTGCCTTCCTCATGACCTAGCCAACAGGCCCCCCCCTTGCAACAGTGTGAAATCCATAAGGTTGGCTGGAGGGAGGACTCTGAGCTCCCACATCTGAAGAACGCCAGCATCAAACACATACCAACAACTACATGTTCTGATTCTGTCCCCGGAAAACAAATGGATCAGCAACCGCTCTTTAGTAAAATGATGAATTACTCAATGCGGGGGATGGGGCTTGTTTTCATCCACTCACAGACCAAACCTGCTTGATCATCAAAGCTTTGCTCCAAGGGTTTGCAAACCTGCCTTGCATCACAAGTACCGGGAAAGTTGGTTCACCGTAGTGCTACCCGAGGGCCATGTGAAGTGAATGCCCAGTGAGCACCCACAGGCCCCTGGCATGTCCCAAACAGAGACTGAAGATCGCTAGACCCTATTGAAGGACAGAAGAGCTATACCCCATACATCAAGGGAAATTGGTGCTGATCAGAACCTCAGCTTTTTTTTAAACCTCAGCTTTTATAAACCATATGTAATAAAGTCCTGTATACCACTGTCCACAACAGCCCACTCAGACCCACAAGTCCACTCCACAGACCATACAAATCAGTGACCAGGGCCTGGTGTTACAGCTCAGTTAGTAGAATGCCTACTTTATTTGCACAAAACCCTGGGCAGAATCCCCAGCACCTTATAAAAAAGGTGTGGCAACTCACGTTCATTATCCCAGATCCTGGGAGGTGGAAGTAGGAGAATTATCAATTCAAGGCCATCTTCAGCTACACATCAAATTTAAGGGCAGCTGAGGATACACGAGACCCCATTTTTAGTTGTAAAACAATTGTGGATTTGTTTGATGACACACAAATTTAAGGAATGTTATCATTCATTTTTCTAAATAAAACCAAACCTAGGTAGAGGCCCCTAATGGCCCTCACCTGGTACGCTCACTCCAGGGCAGATCTGTCTGAATCATTGCCCTCCTAATTTGGAAATAGCCTACGGAGAGCTGGTGGGGAGATGCCATGGTCCCAAAGGCAGGTCTAGCCCTTAGGCAGACAGGCAGCCTGCCCAGTCCAGTCAGACTCCTGGATATCCTGAGCTAGAAAAGATATAACTCAAGGTCTAACCTATTCTCCTTTCCCAAACCTCATCCTCGGGACCTGGCCTGATAATTAATCTTGACTGCCAGCTTGATTGGGTCTGGTGTCAAATTAGAGACACACCTCTCTGGTTGGCTTTATGCGGGTGCCTCCAGGAAGGATTAACCAAGGAAGAAGGCCCTCCCCCAGACTGGTGGTAGCTTCCCCTGAGGTGGCACCAACACAAAGTCCAAGGGAACAAGTGGTATCCTGTGCCTATTGCTTCTACCCTTCATGCCAGACTCTGGCTCCTTCCGCCTTCTAACACAGACTAAAGACCAGCATCTCTCCAGGCATCCTCCCAGCCTTCGGACCAGATTGTCACAGCAGAGGTGTCCAACTTCATGGACCAATTCCCCAGTGAAGAGAACACCTGGTAGCCCTCCTAGGCTCTGTCCAGCCTCAGAGGCTGCAGCTAAGACTTTCCTCCCACTTGGGCAGGACAGAAGAACATTACCAGGCCTCCAAGAGCTGGGTCCCAAGGGCCTTTCTATGAAGAACAATCTACTTTTTCCATTCTGATTGGGAATTGCTTGGGAGACAATCTGCGTGTGGCACCAACCTCTTCCATTCATTCTGTACCTGCCCAAGTCCGTTCTCCTGAAACCGTGAAGAAGGACAATGGGAATCCTACTCACCTCAATCTAATCCTCAGATAATCCCCATGGGAATCCACTACATGGATGGGGCATCTATGCAGGTCCTATCTCCTCAGATTACCCTTCTTATTCCAGTCAGCCATACGGCAGAAAGAGGCCTGTTCCTCCCAAAGTTGGCGTGCTGCGGTGCATGCTGGGGACCGGCTGACCCAGTGTGAGAGCAATGGCAGCCAGGCGGCGACCCCAGCCTGAACTCCAGACGTGAGTTGCCACACACTGATGCCAAGATTACCAGCACTGCGGATCCCAAATGCTCGGGAAGAAGTGGGCCAGGACCATGTGCTCAGGAACCCCCGTCTCCCATCTTCCCCAATCACCCCCTCTCTGCCCTGTGTAGGCCCGACAAGCATCGCCCGACCCCAGGACCCTACCTCCAGCAACAAACAGCTGCAGACAGCTGGTCATCCCCTTTTCCCTAGCCTTTAGGGTCCATTTACCAAATCCATCTAGACAAACGTTACTGCAGCTCAGCCTCTGGGCCAGGCAGAGCGCAGATAGCACAAAGTGACCTCTCAAGAGCCCAGCAGTTGCCACCAGGGCTCATCCAGACCATGTTTGTTGTTGCTATTTACGTGACAGGGTTTCTCTGCGCAGCTCTGGAGCCTGTCCTAGAACTCACTCTGTAGACCAGGCTGGCCTCGAACTCACAGAGATCCGCCTGCCTCTGCCTCCCGAGTGCTGGGATTAAAGGTGTGCGCCACCACTGCCCAAATGATCCAGACAATTTTCTAAACAAGCAAGCTGATGCTGAGTGTGGAAATGACTCTTCACAACCACCGCACCACGTGGGTCATCTGGTCATGCGCACGCCTGTGCATCCCAGCATAAAGCGCATCCCTTTCCCAGCAAACCCTCACAAAGCTGTCGTGCAGCTGCAGTAGATGGGACTCTCCCTCACTTCCTGCCCGTAACCAGGTGTACCTCAGAGAAGGAAGGCCACATGGGTTGTCTAGGCCAAGGAGCAACACAAGCTCAAAAGCCTCCCACTTCGCCCTGTGTAGAAGCCCACCCACCTCCAAGAGGTAGATCTATGACCAAAGCCCCAGCCCCATCATCGAGCGAACTTGGCCAAGTCAGTTAACCTCACAAAGCCTGTGCAGGCAGTAAGAGTGATGGCGAAGAGCCACTGGTGCTTCGAAATGTCTGTCACCACAGGGCACAGGGAAGGCAATGACATGTTAACACACACAGCACAGCAAGCGCAGGGAAGAAATGGTAACAGCAGGCACCTCGGAAAGCCCGTATCCCGTCTGAATTTCCACGCAGTGTGAGGTGGCAGGAGGACTGGAAACCGCTCTGAGGTGAGTAATGAGATAATATAAAGAACCGTGGCTGATCTGCAGCAAGAAAAGCCACCGCTTCGCGAGAATTCTATATGCAAATGAACCGCTGGCTCCGTGCACAGGCCGCGGCTGGCTGAGTGAGGGCCTAGCCAGGCACAGGCAGCAAAATGCTGAGGACCAGGCAGGAAAGTCTGGTGGCCTGCCGAGCACCCAAAGGGGCTTGGTATATGCAAGTCACCCCCTCTGCTGGGCTCTCTTGCCTCCTCGGGGACTCCATATTGGGCTAACGCATCTCCAATGTTAAGGGGTCCCCTCCCTGCAAAGGCTCCAGGGTGACTGCGCGGCAGGGCCAATAGACCTCCAGTCCCAGCTTGTTGGAAGCAGCAGGCATCCCCTCCTACTCTTTCCTACGGCTCTCACTCACACCACCGGGGTCCTCCCCAACTAATTGGCAAGCCAGTCCCATCCTGGGAGAGCTGAATGGGCTCTTCTGCTCTGAGCGCATCCCTCACAGTATCCCTTTGTAGCCCTCTGGCAAGCCAGCCAGGCCAGACTGAGTCCTCAGCTGTTTACTCCGGGTGCAAGTTTGACTTTTCCTCCTGGCTGCCACCTTCAAAGCACAGGCAAAGCTGTGGGTGGAGCCCCAGGTGGGGCTCTAGCCACAAAGCAGGCCTGTCAGGATGGCTGTTTTTAGGGGTGTGGGTATAAGGCCAGCACTGGACAAAATGAAGGGAGGTCTGCTGCCGGCAAATGGGGGCAGGCACAGCACAGCTGTTCCCCAGTGATCCAGAGCCGCCTCCCCTCTGACATGGGGACCCACCATGCCTCTTATACACCCAATGAAGCAGGCCCTCACTCCACCTGCGACAGAATCATGACCTTGCCAAAGAGGGAGTCTCTTGGGGTAAGCTCACAACTCAACGGGGAGCTGGAACCCAGACAGGTGAGGGTGATGGAACACAGCCCAGCTCCACCACTCAGCCTCCCTTACTAAACCAGACAGGACCACTCTTGGACTGGAGACAGGGGTCCTGTGTCATGAGCCTGGGGCATAGGGGCCGAATTTCATAACACAGACGCTGTCTGAGTACCAGTTCCATGGAAGTCAGGCCTCAACTCCTCTGGTCAAAATTATCTACCCTCCAGGGCCTGGCTCTTCCTCCCAACTGGCTTTTGGGGCTGCTGCAGGAATGACATGAGCTGGCCCTCACTGAGAAGCGACATATACAGCCACTCAACACTCACCAGAGAGAACCCTGAGCAGGGCACCTGGGAATAGAACCCAACCCTCCAGCAAGTACAGTTGAAACTGGACTCAGTTCACAGGTGTCCTCACTTCCCTGGGAACGCCCACCCCTTTTCCCTAAAGAAAGAGATTAAGGCCTGTTCTAATGACCAGACCCCTCCTTCCTCAGAAACAACTCTTTACTTGCTGGCAGTGGGCAGCATCTGTGCCTGCCTGGAATGAAAAGTCCCTCCTCAGGCCTCTCTCCAGGACTCTTCAGCAAGTGCCTGAGGCCTTGAGGACTTCTTGGGAGGGGCATCCTTCCAATCAGAAGCAAAGGCATGACATTGACACTGGACAAGCAGACCTCACTAAGGTTCCCAGTTTATCAACATTAGGTCATATACGTCTATCACTCTCTGCTTTGTTTCTATAAGGTAGAAGCACAGCCTAAAAATACATAGGTTTACCATTTCTTCCACCCTTGGTTTCCTTTGAAGGCTCCTGAGCCTCATAAAGCTGATGTTAGACAATTGGGTATGCTTTTCTCTTGGTTAATCTGTTTTGTTGCAGGGGCCTCAGCCATGACCCAAGGATAGATAAGAAAAAGGCATTTCTCTTCTGCAGCACTACCTCCCAGCCCTGGCAGTCTAGGATAGTTGTCTGCAGGACCACAGGCAAAGATAGGACATAGCCAGGTGGTAGCGACGGCAACCAAATGGACACCTCTTCCGACCACTAACCCACTATCAAGCCCAGCCTTCGCTTCCCAGGCTGCAGGCCCTTTCCATAGGGTTAGGGCGCCCTCTGTCACCTTCCAGCGAATGCACAGTGATGGTCACTCCTGAGTAGTTGTCTCGACAGGGGTACCAGCTCTTCTGCACCGGGAAAAAGATGGGCACCAATTAGGTGCACCAGGCAACAAGTGGGTGATTCATAATTCACACCCCTTAACCAGTCAAAAGAGCGGAGCCGCAGAGCGCATGCAGGCGAGAGATGAGAGAACCCCGACCTGAACGGCCACGGCGCCGCAAGGGGAACTGTTTTGTCATTTTCTCAATTGTCTACAACGAGTGCATTCAGTCAGCACGCTAATAAGCAGCTTTTGTAAAAGTACACAAGTCTGCAGACGAGAAGATGCTTAGCCAATGGACAACAAAGGACCGCGCACCCAGCTAGAAAACAGCCTGACCCGAGGCCCAGATCCTAAAACGTCCCGACCCGTGCACCTATTGGTTCCCCGCCCCGCCCACGGATCTCGGCGCGGGCACCCAGCCCTGAGTGCACGCGCGTCGCGGTTGAGCCTTAAGCAATGCTTTGCCGGCAGCGCCCCCTGTAGTCCTGATGCTCCCTCGGCCTTCCCTACCAGTTAGTTGCATCTGACTCAAGACTCAAAGGCTCAATCCACATCCCTATCTGTTCCCCAGAACCCGGAGCCCCCTCTCCGCAGAAATGGACCATCTTTTTTCGGAAAACTGAATTCAAATGAAACTAAGGCATCGAGGGGATCTTAACACCAAACATGGGAAGTCGGAATATCACTGAAAGGGGTGGGTGATTTCTGGCAGGAAACCTCCAAGAAACCTACCAGACTTTCAGAATGGATCCTTTGTGGGTTCGGTCCGGACCAGATGATTCTGGTGCCCACTGGCTAGGAACTCAGACTCACAGGCAGCCAACTCTACCACCAAAGACCCTCAGGGAAAAAAAAAAAAAAAAAAACAGTTTAAGAAATATTGGCCAGGCTGTGTGGTGGTGGCACGTGCCTTTAATTCCAGCACTCGGGAGGCAGAAGCAGGTGAATCTCTGAGTTCGAAGACAGCCGGTCTACAGAGCAAGTTCCAGGAAAGCCGGGGCTACACAGAGAAACCCTGTCTCGAAAGAAAAAAAAAAGAAAAGAAATACTGGCCAACGGGAGTGGAGGAAAGCAGACCTAATTCTCCTCCCTCCCCCTTTTCATAAAGAATACAGAGGCGTGGAGTGAGGTGAGGTCAACCTAACTCAAAGCAAAACTGAAGCTGCCCTTTATCCTTATCGCCATCAGGACACCCGGCCAGGCTCCTACCGCAGCTTGTGCGCCCTCGAACGCACGAGTTCTATCTGAACCTGTGCACTCCAAGAGAACACAGCTGGGGCAGTAGCCCGGCCCTCCTCAGACAGGCTCTTGACCCAGGTTCTCTAGGGAAAAATTGGGAGTTTGTATACTATTTGCATACGCATCTTGAAGTTAATTGCATTGTGTTAATAGGCACAAGTCTTAGACGTTGTCAAAGACCATAAATTAGTGATTAAGTCAAATCAGATTAGGGGCTGTCACGTTAGCAGTACCCTTGACCTACCAATCTCAGGAAAGCAAATCCACCGACTGGGGAATCCTACCATGGTCAGCAGCAGGTCCCCAGATCTGACACTGCCAGTTTATAAGACAACCTGAGCTGAACTGCTTTAAGCCACGATCAGCTCTAAAGGTTCAGACAATGATACCCTGAAAATAGAGCGTGTAGGGCATGCTAAAAATAAAAGCATGCATCCCCTCCCAGGAATCTCAGAGTTCCTTTCATGAAAGACAGCAGAGGAACGTGACAGATAGACAGACTTCCATTGCAGCGTATCTGTCCCTAGGCACTTCACCTTGCTCCAGGAAACCCTTTGCCCCTGTGGGGCCCTCCACCCAGGGTCTTATCCTTACCTGCCATGATGCATATTATAAAGGTCATATTAGGTCAGGTGGTTCATGAACAGTTCAAAGAATTGGCAGGTGCAAAGGGGTAAGTCTCATTTGCAAGCTAATAAAAGTAAAAGTTGGGGTGGGAAGCTAATAAAACTCTGAACTAAGCTAATGCACGCGTGGAACCCCTAGAGGAGGTTCTAGCATGTATTTGAATTTTTCCTAACTGGAATAAACTACTACTATGTATTTATATTTTATTGCAATGGCTCCCACTGGCATTTAAAGAATCTCTCCCCCAAAGCAGAAATGAATTGAAATGCTTTTACATACTAGAAGGGTATCTCAGCCATGCTCCAGAGACAAAGAAGTCAAACTGCCAACCTTCAGCCTCAGAGACACCCCTCCCTTCCTCCCTCCCTCCCTCCCTCCCTCCCTCCCTCCCTCCCTCCCTCGGAGCCTAGTCCTGCCCAGCCAGGACATTACTGCTTCCTATTTCAGTGAATAAGGCGAGTGTGCTTTCCTAAGCCTTGGTTTCCCCATCTGTAATTGGAAGTAACTGCACCTATGACAAGAATTAACATATTTGGAATAGTGCCTGGCACACAAGCTGCTTGATGAATGCTATTTCTTTGAACCACTGCCAATCCTCAGGGCCAGACAAGCAAAACTCAATAAACATTTTGTCCAATAAATATACCCTATCTACTAAAAAGACCCATAAGGTCAGGGTCTCTGAGCCTCATTCACCAGTGGGCCCTTAACGGCAGCTCAGAGCCTGGCATGGCTGAGTGGAATGACACCTTGAATTTTATATTTAAACACCCATGTTGAAAGGGTTGTTATAATCCTCTGGGAACGTATAGTATCCTGATACCAAGTCCTGATACCAAGATTACAATACAACTGATAAGCGGGGCAAGAAGCCCAGTGACTAGTGAGAGGCCAGTACTGAGAAGCACAGATCTGAGCCCAAGTGTGGGCATACACTTCAGACAGGAACTCCAACTTCCTGGCCTTTGACACCCAATATTGGTTTCATCTGGTGCATTATTCTAAGTAAATCAGAGGTATTCCTCGTGCAACCCGTTTTGTCCTGTGAGCAGTGACTGCTTTTGATGTAGCACTCTGGGAACTGACACGCCTCGGGGAAGAATAAAGGGAGTGGTTTGTTAAGTGGACACTCCTACCTTCTAGATGAACATTTCTTCTCTACCTGTGGTGAGTTAAATGAGAAATGACCTCTATAGATTCAGGCATTTGAACACTATAGGTCCTCAGTGGGTGGCACTGTTCAGAGAGGTTGTGAGGGGGGTATGGCCTTTCTGAAGGAAGTATGTCACTGAGGTATGTCGCTCCAGTTCATGCTCTGCTTGATGCTTGCCGTTAAAGATGTACTCTCTCACCAAGCGATAGTGGAACACGCCTTTAATCCCAGCACTCAGGAGGCAAAGGCAGGCTGATCTCTAAGTTTGAGACCAGTTTGGTCTACAGAAAGAGTTCTATTATGTGGGAGAGTCTTCTGTTTGAGTTGATTTCATTGGTTAATAAAGAAACTGCCTGGCTCATTTGATTGGCCAGCGCTGGGGTGGGCGGAGTAGACAGAACAGAATGCTGGGAAGGGAAGTTAATAAATCGCCATGCCTCTCCTCTCTGAGCCAGACACAATGAAGCTCCGGCCCAAGATGGACGTACGCTAGAATCTTCCCGGTAAGGCACCACTTTGTGGTGCTACACAAATTATTAGATATGGGTTAATCAAGATGTGAGTAAGAGGCTGAAACTAATGGGCCAGGCAATGTTCAAATGAATATAGTTTGTGTGTTGTTATTTTGGGTGTAAAGCTAGCCGTGTTTGAGCCGGGTGGGATGAAAAGCAGGCCTGCCCGCAGCTCCTCACTACAGTTCTACACAGAGAAACCCTGTCTCAAAAAAAAAAAAAAAAAATGATGTGCCCTCTCTGCTCCCTGTTCCAACTACCATGCTCCTATGCCTCCCTGCCATGATGGGCATTCATATTTCTGGAGCTGCAAACCAAAATAAACTTTCTTCCGTAGTTACTCTTGGTTATGATGTTTTATCGCAGCTTCAGACAAGCAACTACTATAAGTAGCTAGTTTTCAGAGAGGGGGTAAAAAGGTAACGGGCTTCTAAGGAACTAGTTAACTAGGTAGATGTCAGCAGGCTTGAGGGCTATTGAGGATGGACCCGTCTGTCCTTTGTCAGCAGCCTATAAAACCAGAAAGGAGAACTGCAGGCCTCTGGCTAATTCTCAAAAGATCTGAGTTGTATCTGGCCAAGTGGAGACGTAACATTCTGAACTACCAAGGTCATAAAATTTCTATTAGTGGTATACCATTGTCCTTTCCTGAGTAGCACTCTGAAATGATCCTGTCAGTCACCTAGACAGGAAAATGCCCTGTCAGGGAAAGCTGCCTGTCCTAAAGACTTTAGCCATAGCATAAAGTCTACCCAAAAGGTAGGCTGGGAGCTCAGGCAGTAGTGTTTACCTAACATGCACAAAGACCTGGGGTCCCGCCTCCAGAACTGCACTCAGGATGTAGAGACAGGAGGATCAGATGTTCAAGATCATTTTCGGGTACATAGCAAGTCTGAAGCCAGCCTAGGCTACATGGAATTGTTTTTATTCAATCAATCAATCAATTTTTTAAATGTCGGTCAGTACAATGGATTTTCCTGGACATTGACCCCTCATGCCTTAAAACTTCTTTACTCTGCATTAAACTATCTTCACACTAAGTTTCTTTGTCTCCTCCGAATTCTTTCATCAGTGATCACAAGACCATAATTGGTCTGCTGACCTGGTTATCAGGCCTGGACAGCCCCACCCCCTCATAGTGCAACCAGCCCTATCTTTGCCCCCTCTCCTTTCCCAATCCCTCCCTTATCTGAGTTACCTTTCTGCTATTTGGCTTTCCTAACGGTTCCTGCAATCTCAGGAAGGGACTCTAGCAAACTCCCCACCTACAGCGCTGTTTCAGAGGGTAGTGCATTCTGAGGCCACATCTCTGAAGAGCCACCACTGACCTTAGCTGCTCTCATAAGGAGAGACCTGGATGATGCAGACAAAGAGCTGAAGCTGCCATCGGTCTCTGAAGCAGGCACCTAGCTCCAGTGCCTGCATCTACCTAACATCCTCTTGACAACTAGATGCAACTTACAGAATGGATTGCTACGCCTGACAGGCCTCTAATCTTAGCTAACGCTAGGCATGTCATCCCAAGTACTCTGCCTGATGAGCCATCTACATATATGTGTGATAGATGTGTGTGTGTGTGTGTGTGTGTGTGTGTGTGTGTGTGTGTGTGTGTGTGCTGTTTGGTTTATTAAGACAGGGTTTCTCTGTAGAGCTCTGGTTTGGAGCCTGTCCTGGAACTCACTCTGTAGACAAGACTGACCTCAAACTCAGAGATCCACCTGCCTCTGCCCATCTATATATTTTGTAAGCATGTTTATGACTTTGTTCTACTATATAAATGTGTGTGACCTCTTCCACAGTGGCACATGTCTTTCAGGGTATCCTAGATCAAGATTGCTGTATCTCAGGATAAATTGATTTCTGCCCTTGGAGCAGTTATTCTGCAGTTCTGCATGCCTGGGGCTTTGCCAATATCATCCTTTATTCATCCCTCTCCCGAAAGGCAGGTCCTGCTCCATCTCATCGGAAACATTAGGCTCCAAATGCAACGGTTTTGATGGGCCAAACCGCTAAGCAGCTCCCTTCCCTAGGACTGCCTAGCACCTGGCTCACCACTGGGGCTAGCTGCTCTGTGCATGTGGGTGGCACAACTGTGTAAGGACTCAACCTGGCAGGTTTTCTGTGATGGTCAGTACTCTTCTATGGTTCCTCTTCCAGCAATCCCAGGGATCATCAGCCCAAGGCCCAGTTTGCCTGGAGTTCAAAGCTTTCCACCTTCCTGAGCCTCCTACATTAAGAGTCTTCTCACACGACCATGCTTTCCTCTCTTCTATCTGAAGACTACATTGGCCTTCCAAGGAACTCGGCCAGGAGCTTCATTTGCCAAGTCCCCTAAGTCTTCAGGCCTCCTCTGAAGAATCACTGATGTGTGATTCTGAGTCCTAAGAAAGCCTCTGTGCCTCAGAGAATGCCTGAAGGAAATGCAGAATCTCAAGTGTGCAGGTACACACACACACACACACACACACACACACACACACGGTTCAGTCAGGCAATACTGAACTTAGCCTCTTTTCTTTTAATGTGTGTATATGTCATATGTGCAGATGCTGAGAACAGGGCATCACATTCCCTGGAGTTGGAGAAACAGGAAGTTGTAAGCCACCCAATGCATGTGCTGGAAACCAAACTTGGGTCCTTTGGACGAGCAGCAAGCTCTCTTAACTGCTAAGCCATCTCTCCAGCCCCAGGCTACACTGCACTGCAGGGGCATGCCCACAGTCCGTTATTAAGTAGGCTGAGACTGAGATAGGAGGATCACTTGAGTCAGTTCTGGGTTATAGTACTCTATGGATCAGGTGCCCACACTAAGTTTGGCATCATGGTGACTTCCTCAGGAACAGGGAGCACCAGGCTGAGTAAGGAGGAGTAAAGCAGTCAGAAAGTTTATTCCCTTTGAACAGCAAGCACCTTATAGGAAGTTATTCCACAAAACACACTAGAGAAAAAATGAAACAAAATATAAAGAAAAAACAATAAAAACAAAACTCACATCATTATACAGATATGAACTAATCATAGCTTTATTTAGAATAAAAAGCCTAAAACACACCCAATGATCTCAAGAAGAGATGAAATGCCAGTCATAGGAGTGAAATACACTTACTATTACCAATATGGAAATACAAAATACTCTGCTGGCGTAAAAAGAAAAATAAGCTTTATTCAAAGAAATACTGAAAATAAATGTTTTACAAATTGCAATCAAGCACTTGAAAGTGTAATTTAGGAAAGAATTCTCAGAATCTATATAAAGCATTCTAGTGTTGGCCAATGCAAAGTTTACTTAAAACTGGTATTTTACATATGCCTAACCTTTAATCATCTTAACATTCATTGATTATAACGATTCAACTGCATGAGGTTAAGCAAGTCTCTCATGTAGTATCTCAGAAATAACTTTCAAATACAAAACATTCACGCCAGCAAGGAAATTATAAAAATGTATGTAAATGATGCAGGACTGGATTTGAAGGCTGTGTAGAGATGGAAGTGCTTCACCTTAGAAAGTTCCCACAAAGTCAAAATTTAACAAAGAGAGATGCCACAGCCAACTGCAGGTTCATAAATGTCACTCTACTGTGCATCAACTGAAAAAAATAGGTATGCATATCCAAAAAAAAGTCTTTTAAGAGACAAACCAGTGGGATCTGCCTGCTGTGAGCAGAGTGTCACAAGAAGTCCGTCTGAAGATGGCTCCCAGGGGCCACTAAGCAGTTCTTATTCTCAGAAGGACAAGATGGTCTTGTTAATGATTTCCACTGACTCCCGGATCTCGTCCTCCTTGATCACAAGTGGAGGGGCTAACCTGATGATATCACCATGGGTTGGCTTGGCCAGGAGCCCATTATCTCGGAGTCGCAGACACACCTTCCAAGCATTACAATCTACAGAAAAATGGTCACAATGTATTCACAGAGATCAATATATAAAAACCCTTGTCATAGGCACAGGCAGCATGGCCCCACCACAGCGTGTTCCCAGGATCTGCTCAGGAAAAGAAGCTCGAAGTCGCTCCTTTGCTCAAGAGGTTGCATTACTGACCTTTTGGCAAGCACCTAACTAGGTCTGAATGACATGTTTAGACTGCTACAGGCAGAGCATCCCTTGTCTGCAGTGCTTGGGGCCAGAAGGGCTCCTTCCAGATTCAGGAATGTTGGCATACACAGAAGAGGAAAGGGGGCTCGTGTAAACGTGAAGTTGTACTTCACACTCACACAACCTAAAGGTAATTTCACACAAGATTCTTAGTGCACCTGCATTTTGATTGTGGCCTGTCCCCTGGGGTCAAGTATAGGATTGTCCTCCTCTGGTGTGATGGTGGTGGTCAAAACTTTTCAGATTTGGAATCATTTCAACTTCTCAGATTAGGGATGCCTGGCACGCAATCATAAGGAGCTAATGTGAAAGACTTGGGTAGGAGACATAAATGAATAATAAACGGAATAAGCAAGCCCGAATCCTAGGAACACTACAGGTTGCTGATATGGACATACCTCCTGACCACTGGGAACTAAGCATCATTTCCCGGCAGGGTTTTTCAACAAAGCTGCAGGCAGAACTGCCTAGAACTGCCTGATTCTACCCAACCCATCACATCGGATACTCTTGGGTGGAACCAGGCTCAGTTTCTTTCTCAAAAGCTCCTCTGGTGGAATCAGTTACTTTAAAGGAAGGGTTAGCCCAAGAAAACCAGAAGGGTGCCCTGGAGGGTGATAACTGCTATCAGGCACACAATGAAGGCTTAAACCTCCATTATCTATTGCCAATATCAAAGCCATTCCTTTATTCCTGCAGTTGCCTCCACAGCCTCCGCTGAAGGTAGAAAGCATTCAAGTGAGGGAAAAAGATTAACAGACACTAACCCAGGATAGCCAGCTGCTGTCTAACTAACAGAGACAGGAAAAGAAATGTCTGCAAGGAACAAACACTTGGTCAAAGGAGTTACAAATGCCTTCCTGTTGGAAAGACCTACAGTTAGGATAACATTAAGACAGTCGGTCATACTTTATCTAAACAGCTTGACCAACAGTCTAGCGCACCGTGTCTACCCACTGTGTCTTTGAAAGGAAGTCAGTTACCTTTGGTTTCCCGGATGACAATGGCATTTAGCAACCCTTTTCCCCTCACAGCAGTCACGACATCAGAGGGCAGCTTCATGAGCTCCTTTCTCAAGATGGTGCCCATCTTGTCTGCATTTTCAGCAAGATTCTCTTCTTCTAAAACCTGTTATTTAAAAAAATTACACAAATGTTCAGAGTGTCCTGGAGTAATCTGTGTATAGCTAGAAGCAAAAAGCACTTGGGAAAAACCAGAGTGACATCACCTGCATTTGCTTTTCGGGGCCTGTAGTAATTTCTAGCTAAAGAGATACAACTTCAGAGCCTTGCTTTAATCGCAAATCCACTGACAACCAGTCTTCATGGCAAAATAAAGATTAAAATGTGTTTAATGAGAGCCAGGCAATGGTGTCATGCCTTTAATTCCAGCACTTGGGAGGCAGAGGCAGGCAGATCTTTGTGAGTTTGAGGCCAACCTGGTCTACACAGCAAGTTCCAGAATAGCCAAGACTATACAGAAAAACCCTGTCTCAAAAAATCAAAATAATAAAAAAAATTAAAAATTGATTAATACAATATGTTGTTATTATCTGAACACCTCAATGGACTAAGAATAATTTAACTTGAAACTGCACGGAATTGCCTTTTTCCCTCCCCCTAACATATACTAACCTTTTATCTAGTTTCCTGGGCTAGTTTAAAATCTATGATTGTCCTGCCTTCCAGCATTTCTAGTGCTGGGATTACAGGTATATACCACCATCTCTGACTTCATTTTTTATCTGTGTGGTACTAAGGAATGAAACCCAAGGTCTTCCTCTTCCACTGAACTAAGACCACCAGTCCTCAAATCCAAGTTTGAAAAAAAAAATAAAAGGGAAAAAGAGCTTTGTGGTCACTAGCAATCCTAACATTTGGGCAGCTAAAGCAGGAGGATTGAGTTGTCTAAACTTGAGCTACAGGGTAAATTTCAGGCCAATGTAAACTACAGAGTGAGACCTTGATTTGAATAACAAACAAGAAAAAAAAAAAACAAATCTTGCTTGCTAAACCAAAGGAACAGATTAGGTGGTCAGTGTACAGGAGTCCTGTGGCTGCCAGGTGACCAATCACAAACTCCAGAAGCCAGGAGTCCAGTCTATTGGGCAAGGCCAAAAGCTACCTTACTTTTTTTTTTTTTTTGGTTTTTTTTTTTTCAAGACAGGGGTTCTCTGTAGCTTTGGAGCCTGTCCTGGAGCTAGCTCTTGTAGACCAGGCTGACCTCGAGCTCACAGAGATCCTCCTGCCTCTGCCTCCCGAGTGCTGGGATTAAAGGCGTGCGCCACCAACGCCCGGCGAGGCTACCTTACTCTTGGGAAACACCTTGCTCCTAAAATCTTCCCTTCATTCCTCATGCTCTCTAACACTTAGTAATCTTATTACGCTTCTTTTTACACCAGGACTCAAGTTAAAGATAACGTCAACACGACTTAAAATTAGGTGTCATTCAGCCATATCAGCTTTCACCTCAAGAGCTGCAATGGCGATTCGGCAGCCCAGTGGGTTACCACCGTACGTGGAGCCATGTTCCCCTGGTTTAATGGTCAGCATTATCTCATCATCACACAGCACTGCAGACACCTGAAAGACAGAGCACATCTGTGTCACCCTCAGATCTCCACAGACACTTCCGTAGCACCGGTAGGAAATTCTATCAGCCAGCAGTTTCCATCCGTCCCTGGCTCTCAGTAATATAACCCGAGACAGGCCCAACACATTACAGACACCGTAAACAAGCTTCAGTGGCATAAAGCAAGGTAGTGCACGCTTTTAGAACTCAAAGAAAATCACCTTTTTATTATTTTATTATGTGTATAAGGTTTTTTGTTCACATGTATGTCTATGCAACCACTTGTTTGCCATGCCCATGGAAGCCAGAAGAGGGTGTTAGATCACCCTGCAACTGGAGTTACAGATGGTTGTGAGCTGCCAGATGGGAGCTGGGAACTGAACCCAGGTCCTCTGGAAAAGCAGTCAGTGCCCTGGATCACTTAGCCATTTCTGCAACCCAAGCAGAACTGTTTTGCAATGAGATAATTTAGAGTCCTTTCCAAAATGCTCTGCTTAGAAACAAACTTGGGCATTCCCTGAAAGAAGACAAGTCAGTCGACTCAGTAAGAACATCTACTCTTCAAAACCCTTTTATCGCACATCAAACCCCCCAAAAAAGAACAAACGCTCCCTCTTAAGTTCATTGTTCATGGTCTTGAACAATCAGTAGTGACACTTTCTCAAGAGTGGGAGGAGGAGCTTCTGAAGGGAAATGCTTCTGTCCAAATCAAATGCTACAGCACATTCCAAAACACAACTCCACTTGGTCAAAATTAACCAAGTAGACTGCACAATAGAAGTCTAAACTGTCCCAGGTGGCCTGAAGTCAAATCGAATGACTTGAAAGGCATCCTAGTCAAAGTCAGAAGAAATGTAGGGATTTTTAACTTACAGGGTATAAGCCGCCAGAAAGGGCCTTCCCGAGAAGAACTATGTCAGGTCTGACATTCTCATGATCCACAGCCAGCCGTCTACCAGTTCTGGACAATCCCGTCTGTATTTCATCAGCAATAAACAGAACCTGGGAGAAAGAACAGGCAACACAACTCTCATTCTAACCTCGTGAAGAAACAAAGGCCACCATCATTTAACCCTCCCATTAAGTGTCATTCTGACACACCCTGAAAACTGTGCTGATGTTTTTAGTTCCCACACAATTTCAATGGTGTCCTTTGGAAATCTGTTTGCAGGTTCAGCCTAATACCTCCCAGGGGCCTATGTGGCACTGTTTTGCATGGCAGAAAGGCATAGGCGGGCGGTGGTGATTCACGCCTTTAATCCCAGGATTCCAGAGGCAGAGGCAAGCGGGTCTCTGTTAGTTCAAGGCCAGCCTGGTCTACAAGAGCTAGTTCCAGGACAGTCAGAACTGTTACACAGAGAAACCCTGTCTTGAAAAAAAAAAAAAAAAAAAAAGAAAGAAAGAAAGGCATTTATACAGACACAAAGAGTTTGGAGGGCTTTAATGACCCTAATTACACTCTTAAGAACAAATTCAGATAATTAACTCATATGTAATTATCAAACATTTTCTGGAATTCTCAATAGTAAACAAATATTAGTAAAGCTAATATACTATTAGCTTTAGCAAAAGAAAGGGAAGAAGAGTCGTAACATTTGGAGCAAAGGAACACAAGACAGGGCTTGGGAGGGATTAAAAAAGAGAAGAAAATCACAGTAAGAGCCTGGAGGTCCTGCCACTACAGCAGCCCACACCACAGTGTCTCCCTAGTGTTCTAGAGACTGGAAAGTTAGCTTCCACAGAGGGTCCTAAGAATTACAATGTTCCTCAACTCTTGTAATCATCAAGTGAGATAACCATTTATCCTGTCAGCAGAGCTCAAATAAGTGTCCGCAAGTTTGGCCTCAGTGCAAAGTGAATGGGACTACCTGGTGCCTAGTGCAGAGTTCTCGGACTCCCGTCAGGTATCCTGGATCTGGAACAATAACACCTGCTTCACCCTGGATGGGCTCCACCATGAAGGCAGCAACATTTGGGTCCTGAAGAGCACGCTACAAAAGAAACAGAAGGGAGTTCTAACAGCTTCCATTCTACCATATTTGGCAATTGAAGTCAAATACTATATATACTTCCTGTTAAGAATAAGAATGAGGAGCTGGGCGGTGATGGTGCATGCCTTTCATCCCAGCTCTTGGGAAGCAGAGGCTTGAGGATCTTTCTGAGTTCAAGGCCAGCCTGGTCTACACAAGTTAGTTACAGGACAGGCTCCAAAAGCTGCAGAGAAACCTTGTCTTGAAAAAAACAAAAAAAAACAAAAAAAAAAAAGAAAAGGAAAAAAAAAGAAGAAAAAGAATGAGGGCCTGGAGCAATAGCTTAGCAGATCACTTGTTGCTTTTGCAGGAGAACTGGGTTTGACTCCCAGCACTCACACGGTGGTTCACAACCATCCAAAACTCCAGTTCAGGGGCACCAGGCATACACACATGCAGGCAAAACACTCAAAGTAAATAAATAAAATTAAATGAATAAATAAATAAACAGCAGGAGTAAGGAGGAGATGATGATGATGAGGTCAAGCATGGTGGGTCACCATTGCAATTGCAGGGCTCCAGCATGCTAGGTTTATAGGCACATACCACTATGTCAGACTATCCCCACATTCTGCTATGTCATAGATGTATTATAACCAAAAGTGAAAGCAGGAGCTGGAGAGATGGTTCAGCCATTAAGAGCACTGGCTACTCTTGCCAAGAATTCTGATTCCATTTTTAGCAGCCACATGAGGGTTCACAACTGCCCTTAGGTCCAGTTCCAGAGGATCCAATGCCACTTTCTGTCCTCCTGTAGCACTGCATACACATGGTGCATTTACATGCCAGCAAAAACTCACATAAATTTTTCTTTAAAAACTAAGTGGACTGTTAAAGCCATCTTACGACTTTTTTGCTTGTATTTTACAACAGTACTACACATCGGAGATGGGCTATACCTTAGTGGAAGAACAACTGACCATAACCTACAAGGCCTTGGGCTCCTTTCCTAGCACCACAACAAAATGCTACCATTTGCACGTTAAAGAAACGTTTTATCTAGGCCTGGGATGATGGCGCACCCCTTTAATCTCAGTACTTGGGAGGCAGAACCAGGCAGATTTCTATGAGTTCAAGACTGGCCTGGTCTACATACTTTTCCAGATCAGCCAAGGCTTCAAAATGAGAGCCTATCTCAAAGAAAGAGAATAAAAAGAAGGCAGGGAGAAAGAGAAAGAAATTAAGTGGGTTATTCAAGTTGTTATGATCTGAACTGGCTAGCTGGCCTTAGCACTACATAACAAAAGCATATTTCATGGGGTTAAAAACTGACTTTCACTACTGAGAATAAGTCAGATTTCAGCCTAATTTATGATAAATGTTCAGACTCATAACTTTGTTCTGAAGTACTGGGGTCAAGCCCAGAATCTCACACAAGCTGTTTTACTACTGAGCAACCTCCCCTGCCCTCATTAATGATTTTAATTTCTGAATGTGAATGTTTGTTTATTATGAAGTTTGTGTCCGCACCACGGGCATGGTTGTTCAAAGTCCTAACTATAGAATTACAGAAGGTTTTGAGCTACCAAATAGGCACAAAGAACTGAACCTGAGACCTCTGCAAGAGCAGTATGTGATCTTAGCCACTGAGACATCTCTCCAGGCCCCTCATTAATGTGTTTTTATTTCACGCACTAAACAGGTAACAATTAATTCAGAAAGTTTCCAGTTGCTGTGAACCAAGTACCATAGCCACCCTGATGTACCTCCAGTGCGGGCAGATCGTTATACGGGATGGTTTCAAAGCCTGGCATGAAGGGTCCAAAACCTTCATAACTGGTTGGGTCTGTGGAACTGGAGATTGCAGACAAAGTTCGACCCCAAAAGTTTCCATCTGAAAGAGACAAACAGTGACTATTCCAAAGAAACCCACAAGTTTAGAAAGTACTCCTCTACAAACACCTCGGGAAGCCTGACTAAAAATAAATAAAAGATTCCTTAGAGAACCACTGTGAGCTTTCAACTACTCAAACAAAATCTGATACCAATTCCAACAGCTCCCTGACGACAGCCAACGTCTCCTAAGTACTATTGTAGATACGTCTGCAGCACTTTTCTCAGACCCTTTCTCACTAAAGCCTAACAACTGAGACATTCAAAGCATGGCTTCTAGACAAAGAAGGTACATTTACAATAGGAATGTGAGAAAGAAAATATCCTGCATAGAGATAAAGAATTTCCTTTTTTTTTCTTTTGATTTTTCGAGACAGGGTTTCTCTGTGAAGCCTGGCTGTCCTGGAACTCGCTTTTTAGATCAGGCTGGCCTCAAACTCACAAAGATCTGATGCGGGATTTCCCTCTGTATGCTGTGATCACCATTAATGAATAAAGAAACTGCCTTGGGCCTGTTGATAGGGCAGAACTTAGGTAGGCGGGGAAAACTAAACAGAATGCTGGGAGGAAGAAGGCGGAGTGAGAGAGATGCCATGGAGCTGCCAGAGTCAGACATGCTGAAACTTTGCTGGTAGGCCACGACCTCGTGATGATATGCAGATTAATAGAAATGGGTTAAATTAAGATGTAAGAGTTAGCCAATAAGAAGCTAGAGCTAATGGGCCAAACAGTGATTTAAATAATATAGTTTCTGCATGATTATTTTGGGTCTAATCTAGCCTGGCAGCCAGGAACCAAACAAGCAGCCCCTCCTTGCAACAGAGATCCGCCTGCCTCTACCTCCCAAGTGCTGGGATTAAAGGCATGTACCACCACTGCCCAGCTCCATTTCTGTATTTCAAAGCTCAAGGACATTTTAATCAAGGTTAAAAGAATAGCCATAGGTAGATTAAGATGCAAATCCTGCAGCTGCCCAGAGGAGGGACACAGAAGAGGAAGACAAGAGCCACATGTCAGATGAACAGCTACATGATACACAGGAGGGCTTCACCAAAACACGAAAAAACCTAACGTACTAAAGAAAGTATAGTTAGGCTCTCACCAGCATCCAAAAGAGACAAAAAAGAAAAAATGAGTAAAGTTCCACTTTTCTGAGTAATTCAGAAAAGGGTGGCTTAACACAGCAGCATGGCTGTGGTTTCGTAAGCAACTGCCTGTAACTTAAACATTTTAAAAATTCGTGTTTTAGTTGTGAGTATCCTGGCTAGCTATTCTAAACAAAATATAATTTCCATTATAGATTGTACAGTCTCTTTCATACTAGCAAAGGGTGCAAAGATATTTTTATGTTGTATTGACACAGGCTGATGAGTCAGTGGGCTGTAACAGCAGCAAAAGACTCTCTTTTCCTTCAGGGTGAGGTACAAGCTGAGATCCCTGAGGCCAGGAAGAGGAGGACAAGTTGACTCCTGGTCTCATCAGTGCATGTTATCTTGAAGATTGTGCTTTTGGATGTAGATGAAAAAGAGATGGACTGATGCCTGAGTCAGAGACACAGGTGGCAGAGGCTTCTGCAAGAGTATACTTGGAGATGCCAAGAAGCTAAGATACAACCACCCAGTGTTGAGTTCATTGAGTTGCTGCTGGCATAGGTGGTGGAGATGTCAAAACATCCCTAGTGAAATGAATTCCCATTCCCTTTACTGTATTTGTACTTTTCATGGTTGAGTTAACCCCATCTGAAATGATGTTGTTGTTTGCTTTGCTGGTTGATGTTAGGCTGTTTGCTTCCTACTAGAGTGGAAGCTCTGAGGACAGGCAGCTCCCAGGCTGATTACCTGTCTATCCCCTGTCCTGGAGTAGTTAGTGTCTGACCTCCAGTGACCCCCAGCCACATTTATTAAACAGAAAACTATGATCCTGAGCAAAGGCACACATCTATGTCGGTTAGCATTATGAAGGATTATAATGTCAAGGAAGGGAGCATTCAAAGTATTTGGATTGTCTGAGGATCTTTAATGTAAGTGAATTTGAAAATGCATTCTGTTGGGTAGGTAGCTTGCAGTATTCTCATACATGAAGAAGTAACTTAGAAATCCAAGAAGTAATTCCACTACCAACCTTTATAAATAAATATCATGTAACAATTAAATTCACATACCAGCAAAAACAATCTTTGCTTTGTATTTCGGGATGCCTTTCACGGTGTAGCCCCAACGACGAGCAAGCTTACAGGCAGTCTCTCCAGCCTCCACTCCTGTGGGGAAAATACTCAGATTTGACTAACACTGCAAATTATCAAAGAAATAAGCTTAGCAACCGAATCGTAGTCATGAAAGATTAATTCAGGAAGACTGTAAATTCAGGGCTAGCCTCGGCAATCTAGTGAGATGTTAAATAAATACAAATAGAAACAGATGATTGATTTATTGGGAACTTAACAAAAATGGGAATGTCTTACCTGTATTCATAGGGAGAACTTTGTGGTAGTTGAAAAGTTTGGTAATGTATTCCTCATATTCACCAAGGACATTGTTATAGAAAGCCCGAGATGTTAAGGTCAGTTTGTCCACCTGACTCTTCATAGCATTTATGATCTTGGGGTGGCAGTGCCCTTGGCTGACAGCACCATAAGCACTCAGGAAGTCGAAGTATTGCCTGCCTTCTACATCCCACACATAAATGCCTAAGAAAATAAGGAAGAAAAAAATTTGAGAGTCTCTGTATGCCATAAGACCCCCAAAATGAAGACTGATTTTTAAGCCATCTACACATCTATATATGAAACTCTATTTAATATATTTTTAGGCTTAAAACTTAGTTTAGTGGCCAGGCGATGGTGGCACACACCTTTAACCCCAGCACTCAGGAGGCAGAGGCAGGTGAATCTGAGTTCAAGGCCAGCCTGGTTTACAGAGAGAGTTCCAGGATCGTCAAAGTACAAGAAACCCTATCTCAACCCTTCCAAAAACAAACAAACAAACAAACAAACAAACAACTTCGTTTAGTGCAAGCCTACTTCACTTTGATTGAGAAAGAAATATTAATGGTATATTTCACCTGTCTACCCCTGACACATACATTTAACAGAACAGTATAAAAAGACTGCAGTTCTGTCATAAATTTTGTTTCTTAGTGATGAATAAGCACATAAAAATTATACCCAATAGTGAAAGTATAAAATCCAATGTGAAGCTCCAAAGCTTCCATTCCAAACAGCTAGTCTAACTTTACAGAAGTTTATTGAGATATATATAGACTTTATGTCTGGTTAATTTCAGTGTGTGATGAAATTTGCAAGTTTTTTTATAGTAAAGTTTATTTAAGGAAGGAAGGAAGGGCAAGGAGGGAGGGAAAGAAGAAGGAAGGGAGAAAGAGAGGAGAGGAGGGGAAGAGAGGGAAGGGGAGGGGAGGGGAGAGGAGGGGAGAAAGATTATAACTGCTTTTCCAATTTTAATTTCAGGAGCCAAAAATGTGAATTTATAAAGAAGTTACATACAACAGACAAAAAGTCTTATAAAATAGAGACTACAACTTACCATATAACAGGGTATTTGCAAACCACATGCCTGACAAGGATTTAGAATCCAGAACTCAATGATGACTAAGCATGGTGGCACACACCTGTAATGCCACCACTGAGAGAATAAAAACAGGAGGATCAGGAGTTCAAGGCCAGCCTGAACTAAGTACAACCCTATTTTTAAAAATGGTCAAATAACTTGCTAGCATTCCTTCAAAGACATGCATGTGTTATGAAAAGATATGAAAAGATATACACCACCAGTCATTAGGAAAATGCAAATCAAAAAAAAGAGATACTATTTTGTACTAGAATGGTTATAGTTTTAAAAAGGAAAAAAATAGGGCAAAGATATAAACAACTTGGAATTCACAGCATTGCTAGTGGAAACATAAAATGAACAGTTGTGGTTGGATGTGGTGATGAATACATGTAATCCCAGCACTTGGGTCTGAGGTTGGATAAATGCAAGTCCAAGACCAGCCTGAAGTACACAATGTGAGCATATCTCTGCCAATACTATAAATTAAACAAAAATAGTACAGCTGCCGAGACAAAAAGGTAGCTGTTCTGAGCTGGGGAGAGGGCTCAGTGAGTAGGCGCTCTTGTTATGCAGTCATAGAATGAGGACCAAGTTTGAGACCCCATATTCAATGTTTAAATGAAGCTGAGCATGGCCACACATTCCTATAACCCTAGCATTAAGCACAGAGACAGGCAGGTCCTATGAGTTCACTGGCCAGCTTCATGTCAGTGAGAAGCCCTGCCTCAAGGGAATAAAGCAGAGCCCGAGAGAGTAAGATACCTCACTTCCTCTTTTGCTTCTGCTCAGGCACGGGCACCTCACAGACACATTTTTTTTAAGGTTGGCAGTTCCTCTACAAGCTAAGCATAGAGTTACTACATGACCTAGCAATTTTATTGCAGAAGTCAATTCGGGCAGTGCCACCCATTAAGAAACACTAGCTTACAGAGCTGAAAGAAGTCAGTGGGGAGAGAGTTACAATAAAGAAATACTGGCCTGGGAAGAAGGAAAAGGAAGAGGAGGAGGAAGAAAAGAAGTAGGAAAGGGGAGATAGGAGGAGGAAAGCAGAAAGAGGAGGAGGAGAGGGAGAGGAAGAGGAGAACTACTACTACCATTGGCCAACAGACAACTGAACCCAGCAAGAATGAGCGGCCTGCTCTGAAGTTCCTATGTAATTAAGGACACAAAAGAAAAGTGGATTCCTGCTGTGTTGCTGACTTCCTGATTTTGATCACACGTGCACATAAGAGATAAAATTTCTGAGAACCCTTAGAAAGGACACACTGAATATCTAGGAGGGAAAAGCGAAAAAACAGGGAGTTCGTGGGGTCAGAGGGGAGGCAAGAACACAACAATAAAAGCCCTCACTATCTGGATGAAGGGGAAAGATACATCTTAATATAATCATCTTTTTTACTGGGGTTATGTCAAAATAAAAACTAATAGTTAAAAAAAAACTGGAGGTGATGTCATGTTCCTATTTCTTCTGCATGTCCCATAGGAGAGGCCACCCCCGGCACGGATGCCCTAGACATTTAGGTAAAGGCGAAGGAGCCCCATCTGCAACACACATTCAATGAGGGTTAGATGTGAAAAAATACAAAACAACTAATCCTTACAACACATTTCCAGGAAATGTGGGGGTGGGTTAATCCAAAACATACCTTTTGCTCTCTCCAGGGCTACAGGTAAAGGATGGTAATTGTGTGCACCATACTTAGATTCCCGTTCAAAAATGTAGTCAGAGGACGGCGGACCTTGGACTGTCTTCTTAGTTGCAACAGATGCAGCAGAGGCGACTGAGGCATGGACCCCTCGCCGCAGAGCAGCAACTGTCTGCAAACTTGCTAGTTTGGAAAACATTGTGTGAGTCCTTTAGGAATGGAAGTACAGAGACCTGTCCAAAGGAAGAGAAGGCGCCGAGTGAGAACCTTTCCAGAGTCAACGCGCGTCTGTTCACCAAGTAACTGCTGAGCATCTAACCACAGTCAGTATGCAGCCTTTTCCTATCAGAGTACAGGGCAGACATTAGGGCGCCAAGGCAGAGGCCAGAGCTGCTGGGTGGCTGTGAGTCATGGGGTAGGAAGCAGGGGCTATGAACCATTTTGTCCTTTTTTTTAAAGCCCAGGCTAGTCTTCAACTCCGGAATCAAAGGACCATCTGGAGCTAGGACGACAAGCAGCACAGGCCTCTTCCTCCCGTAGCCCCACGTGTGGCCTTCAGGACCCACTACCTCTGTTCCCTAGTTTGCATTTTTACCCTGTCCCAGTACGTAGGTAGTGAAACAATAACAAATGTGGTTTTAAACTAAGCAAGGTTTTAGTAGCATTTAGGAGGCAGAGGCAAGATGATCAGCCAAAGTTCCAGGCTAGCCTGACCTACAAAGTAAGTTCCACGGGCTACAAGTAGCCACTGTCTCAAAATAGGAGGGGGGGGGGGGCGGAGTGGAATAGAGACAGAGCTAGAGAGACTGCTCAGCAGTTAAGAGGATTTGCTGCTTTTGCAAAAGGCCTGAGCTCAGATATTAACACCCATATAGTGGTTCACAACTGTCTGTAACTCCAGGGGATCCAGCACTCTCTTCTGACCTCTGTAGGTACCAGACACCCATATAGTGCACATATATATGTGCAGACAAACATTTAATACATATAAAATAAAAACAAATCAATCTTAAAAGAAAAAAGTTGGAGACAGGAAAATGTAACTTTTGGAGGTGGAAAGAGTTTAGCACCCAAACTCAAAAAGGTAGGCTCTGTCATTTAGCACAAATATCTAAAACACCTGGAAGTCAAATGCAGCATAAACAAAGGCAAAAAGACTTGTTCTATGATTCGTTAAGTGTCTTGAGCTTTAACAGTAAAAAACACAAATATTTAAAAAGATGAAAAGAGAATGGCTGTTTCTATAACCCCAGCTACGGCACATACACACACACACACACACACACACACACACTAAAAAGAAGTATCAAAACATCAACTGTTCAAAGAAAAAACTAATTTCAACCAAGAGAACAAACATTAAAGCAGAAACTGCTGAGTTAGGCATGTGAGTTCCCGAACACACTGGTGCTCACACTATAATCAGACTACCTCTCTGCTCCAGTCCCAAAGCCAGACTCCAAGAGAGTTCCCCGACTCGAGTGTGCACAGCTCACAATTCAGACCCTGGCAGGTAAAGAGCCCGAAACCAAGACTAGAGTAAGGAAGGGACTGCAACAGAAAGGAAATGAAGAGCATGCCTGGTATCATGTCTAGAGGCAGAGAGGGGAAGACATTTTAAGATAAATTCTAGATTAAGAAAAGTTACCAACACCGGATATGCTTGGGATATCTATGTCTCCTTATTTTTTAAAAGACAAATAGCTAATTCATGTTTCAACAAAAATTCTCTAACAAGTCAAACCATGCATAATCTTCGCATTCTTGACTGAGCTGCCAAGTCAGCCGATCATGGGGCTTGGCTAACTTCCCTGTCAACTTGGCTCCCACTCCACACTAAAAATCCAGTGAGGTTCAAGAATTTGCAATCACTAATCAAATCCCACAACTCTGTCTTGTTTGCCAAAGACTACCCTGATTCTTTCTTCCCACGGTTCAGACCACAGTACAGATTTGGAACTCAAGCTCTAGGGACTGACTGTCTTGAGAGGGTCCCAATGACTCCTAAAGCAACACATACAATCATATACAAAAGTACATCTTCATAAGGAAAAGGTCTGTAACTTCCACAGTATTTTCTCTCTACCAAAACCAATGCAAGGATCACTAGACTGGAAAGGGCAGCTGAGGAAAACGTCTAACTGTACTACAAAGAACTGTTCCCCATCGCCACCACTAAGTCTAAAACACCTATTCACCATTTCTTTCTAGGCTCTTTCCAATCTACACAGTATATGCTGTTTGAACTACTAAAGACTTAAAACAGTAGTACTTTTTGCCTAGCGAACAAGCATAAAACATGCTTTCTTTGATCTCACAGCACTCAGGAGGCAGAGGCAGGTGGATCTATGTGAGCTCAAGGCCAGACTAGTCTACAACTAGTGAGTTCCAGGATAGCCAAGGAAGAAAGAGAAACCCTGTCTCAGGAAAGGAAAAAAAACCATGCTTTCTCAGATACTCCTTAGCAGTGTACTTACATGCACACAGGCAAAACATTCATATACATAAAAATAAATAAATCTCTAAAACAAGTTTCTAATGACATGGCAAGGTATTTTAGGATACGTTTAAGTAAAGAAAAAATTATACATACAGGATGTTCAAATATGCAAAGACATTAAGAAAAAATATTAAGGAAAGAAACAAAAAAGACACTGTGACTATCTTTAACTAGTCTCTATTTTCTACAATGACCATAAATTGTATTTATAGTACTGGGTAGTGGAATCCCAGCAATCAGGAGGCAGAGGCAGGTCAGTTTCTAAGTCTGAAGCCAGCCTTGGTCTACAGAGTCAGTTCCAGGATAGCCAGGGCTACACAGAGAAACCCTGTCTTGAAGAAAAAGAAGAAGAAATGTATTTATGGTCAGAAACACTGAGAACAAACTTGGACATGGGTCCCGGGTGTTTGACAGAGGCTAGGAAGCAAACAAAATCAAGTTTAAGGGATCTGGTAAGCTTCGAGAAAACAGTGCTGTTTAAAGAAAAGTAAAGTTAATACTCAGAGGAAGTGCAGTTTTGGGTCCACTGTGTCACCTGTTTTTAGGGAAAGAGTCAAACTTTAAAATAAAAAAACTACTCTTATACTTTTGCTTCTGAAGCCTACAGCCCTGATTTTTCAATAGACAGAAAGACAACTCAAGAAACCTGGTTATTGAAAAAAATCTTAAAAATGCTTCAGTAATGTATTTTTACAGGTAGAAATAAAACTGCAAGTGACTGCAGAAGGGGTTTGAGGGGGCTACTATAATCCCAGCACTTGGGGGCACAGAGGCAGGAGGGTTTCCTGGCCAAGGCTAGACTCAGCTGACTCAAAACAAAAACTACAAGGAGAAAGAATCTTAAAAAGGCTGCCTAAACTCAACTTGTCTCAGTTTGCACAAGAATTGCCTGCTCTGCTACAATCTATTTATCTGCTGGGTCCCCTCAGTTTTATACAGAAAAAAAAAATTATTATCAGTAGCCTAACAAAAACATTCAAAACATGAGTAATGTTCTCCAAGTTCTCAAAAGTAGATCTCTGGAGATTTAACTTAGCTGGGAAATATGAGTTGCACAGACCAAGATATTGCAGGATCTACTATGCATATTTCTATTAAAGAGCCTCTGCATTCAAGTAGAACAAAATTCTAATTCAAATGGCCTTTAAAATAGCCATCAATCATCTTCTCTAGACTTGGAAATGGTCAAAGTAGGGTAGAAAATCCACAGTGTCTCACAATTTAAATTCTGTCTGTAGCTCTAGGAGGTAAATGTGTCAGTCTTTCTGAGCTTCAATTTCCCCAATGGTCAAAATGAGCCACTCACAAATGTCTTGAGGAGCTCATGTTAAAGCTCCAGGTTTAGCACAAAGGAGCCATTCATTAGGCTCTCTTCTGCTCTAAGTTCACAGGAACGCTAGCCAATTTCTACAAAAAAAAAAAAAAAAAAAAAAAAAAAAAAAACCCACTGCCGTGGTTTCTTGTTTTAAACTGGTAGAGTACTTGCCTGTGTCTGAAGCCTTGGATTCCATCTCCACCACCAAATAAACTGGAAAAGCAGGGGCAGGAAGATCAGGAGTTCAAGATCATTCTTGGCTACCCAAGAAGTTAGAGATGGCACTCTGACATCCGCCTTTAATCCCTGCCCTCTGGAGGCAGAGCCAGATGGATCTCTGAGGTTGAGGCCAACCTGGTCTACATAGTGAGCTCCAGGCCAACCAGGACTACAAAGTGAGAGCTCGCCTTAAATAAATTAATAAATAGATATGAGACAAGAAAATAAAAACAAGTGACCAACCATGACTCAAAAAACACCTAGCCTGAATAAGGGCCTTCTGCTGGTATTCTCTTGTCTGACAAGTGAACAAGGTCCTTACTGACCACACAGCTCCTAAAAGCAAGGTAGCAACAGAAAGTGACCCAGACTGGAGAGGGGATGAGGCCACTCGCCTGCATCAGGGCAGCTCATCCGTCCTCCTGTGCAGAAGCTCACCTTCTCATCAAGGTTCACTCTTAGACCTAATAGCTTTCAGTCTTCAAAGAAGAAAACAATGTGTTGCTAAACACGTTACTATCCATTTATCATTTATATTTATTATTTTTATTTTATCTATTTGCTATTTATATTTAGCAGATATAAGGACCTAGAAATGAGAACAAGTTCTAATGATAAGCCAAGACCGCTGAGTAGCTAACATTTAATTCCAAGGCCATCACTTCCCTGCCTTATATCAACTCACATCAGCAATATTTCCACAGTACAGTTTCCATAAAGCGCTGCATTTGGAAGAACTTGTTCAGTCTGCCTTATTAAATAACATATTTTTAATTACTCTAAAAGAACCATCAGTGTAAAGTCATCCAAAAGCCATTGAAAAATATTCAGCTCGAGAAGTAAATTTGGTTTAGCGATTGTCAAATATTTACTTTTCTGAGGTAACCATTCACAAATACGGGCCTTATTTTTTTGAAGTTCTGCCAACAAAAGCTTTGTTTTACGTAACCAATATTCTGGCTAAAATTCACCTCAAGTGCGTCACAGGCAAACTAAAGTAATACTACTGGGAAAGGATTGGAGCAGCTACACCGCACCCTCCGCACACCTCCAAATCACTGCCCATTCATTACTATTCTTAAAAGTATGGAATCTGACTCATCCTTAAGAACTCAGCAAACGGCATACACTGCAAACCCAAATAACTCTAATAAAGATAGACTGTGGAAGGAAAATAAATGAGACAAGAAAAAAACATTAAAAATATATTCTAATTAAAGTTTTAGGGGCTGGAGAGAAGGCTCCACAGTTAAGATCGTCTACTATTCTTCCACAAGACCAGAGTTTGGTTCCCAGCGCCCACATGGCACAGCTCCTGAGATGCCTGCTCCAGAGGGATTGGACCTCTCTGGCCTCGGAAGGCAACTGCATTCATGTACATACACACCCACACACCCACAAACACACACACACAATAAAAAAAATCATAAATTACATTTTCAGGTTACATGAAATTAATTTCCCTCCAGACGCTCTGACAATCCTGATTTAGGAGATTTGGGGAGGATAAATGGGAGGTTGGAAGGGGCACTTCATTCCAAAATCACTTTCTCCTTCCTTAATATATCTTGACACATTTACAAGGTAAATAAATGTACTACCAGACACGATGTAGGTAGGCCTGAGGCAAGGTTTGCTGGCATCGAAAGTTCCAAGCAATTAGACTGGAATTTTCTGAGGTTCAGCATCGATTGCCAAAGGTCTAAGGGGGGGAGGGGGTGCAGGAGATAGGGGGGTCTTCGTGCCGAAAGCCCTGTGGGCCAATCTCTAGCCAACATCTCAATAATGTACACGTCACTTCCTCAATCTCTTATTGGGTTTAGAGCTAGAGAGAAAGTGGGGACTGGAGAGGGATGGGCAGGAGCAGTCGCGGGACTCAGAGGCTGCCTGAAGAACTCGGACTCGGTCCGCATCAGTGTCCCGCGCCAGGTGACGGAGCCACGCGTTCACAGCTCTGTCCCCAAGGGATCCGATCCCCGGAAACCAGGCTGCTGGAGACGCCACCTTCTGGAAAGCCGAGGTCTCGAAAGCTCTAGGAGAGTGCCCCGAGGGCGGCGAGCCCGAGCTGTGCCTGGCAGGCGACCGTGCCACGTCTCCGGCCTCCAGTTCCCTGCCCGTCCCCATCGAGCCCGCCCCGCCCCGGGGATGTGTCGCAGCCTCCAGCCCTGCGCTGCCCCGGCTGAGATTCCGGGACACCGAGGTCCCGGGCCTCTTTGGCCCAGTCCCGGCGCGCACTTGATACCTGACAGGGTCCGCTAGGCGTGAGCGACCGCAAATCAGCCACGAAGCCGGAGGTGACTGCCCGCCCGGCGACACGCCGTTTAAGACACCCTGTCTGCCCCGCCCCGCCTGTACTTGCAGTTCATTGGTCGGGACGGAGGGCCGCACACCAATCACACGAGGCCCGCCTTCGCTCCACCCACCCGGCCTTGAGCCGCTCAGCGCCAAGCTCCGCTGCCTGCTGTAAATGTAAGGTCTTCCTTAGGTTGCTGCAATTCTGCTCTGGACTGGATTTAGGAGCAATTTGCTGTCCTTTACAGGCAGGGAAACAGAGACCTGAAGGGATACTGGCCTTCCACTGCGTTTCCCTGGCCGACGGACCCTCCAAAGCCTTTCCTGAAAGAGACTCTTGGGTGCAACATCATCTCCACTTAGATGCTGAAATCACATGACCTTGAATGCTCACGTGCCAGAATGGCAGTACAGCTTACTGATACTTCTAGAATCGTCTCTGCCGCTGTAGACCACTGCCCAGTTACTAGCTGTTGTTAGTAGTCGTTGGAAATGACAGCACCACCATCATGGTTTGATGTAGGTGTGTCTTCTATCTATCTGATGATTTCATTGGTTAATTAATAAAGAAACTGCTTGGCCTAATAGGTTAGAACATAGGTGGGTAGAGTAGACAGAACAGAATGCTGGGAAGAGGGAAGTGAGGCAGATGTCTTGGGCAATCGCCTTGCCTCTCCTCTCTGAGCCAGTCACTATGAAGCCAGCCACCAGGTCAGACATGCTGAATCTTTCCCGGTAAGACATCACTCGTGGTGTTACATAGATTATTAGATATGGGTTAAAGCAAGTGATGTGAGAATTAGCTAATAAGAGGCTGGAACTAATGGGCCAGGCAGTGTTTAAATGAATACAGTTTGTGTGTTGTTATTTCGGGGCATAAGCTAGCCAGGCAGCCGGGAACTGGGCGGGACGAAAAGCAGGCCTGCCCACAGCTCATCACTACAATGGTTAAAACTGAAAACCCAAAAAGGATATCGCAAAATAAACAGAATGAGTATCATTTTGTCTATAACGGTCGTTATAAATCAGAAACATGCAGATAATAGAAGACACCAATAATACAGTGTCAGAAGCCGCAGGCAGCGGAGAACTGCCTGTCAGCACAGGGTCAGTCAGATTTCACACTCCAGTCTCGAATGACCGTGTGTGGGTGAGAAACCACAAGGATGGAGGGACTAGCACACCAGGGAGAACCATTGTCAGTCTAGGTATCAAGGGCTAGAAGTTTAATTTCTAGAGCCAAAGAGAGAGGAGTTTGAGGAGAGACCATTTGGAGGCAGTTGGGTACTAAGAATTGGATCATCCGCTGGGCAGTGGTGGTGCTCACACCAGCACTTGGGAGCTCTGCAGAGGCAGGGGGAATCTCTGAGTTTGAAGCCAGCCTGGTCTACAAAGTGAGTTCCAGGACAGCCACAACTACACAGACAACCCCTGTCTGGAAAAACAGAGAGGGGGGAAGGGGAGGAGGGGAGGGGAGGAGGAAGAGGAGGAGAGGGGAGACACCCTCCTGCCAGTGTTCCTCATGGACTGAAGATACTCAGAGGCCACAGCAAGTTAGAAAAGAGGAGGGGAAAGAAAGCAGGATGGGAAGGAGCTGGAGAAATGGTTCAGTAGGTAAAGTGATTGCTGAGCAAGCATAGAGGCCAGAGTTCAGATCTCCAGCACCCACAAATGCTGGGTGAGCACAGAAGCCCATCTGAAGTCCCAGTGCTCAGGGAGCTGAAACAGGAAAATTCGTAAAGCTCTGGATTCAAGTAAGAGACCCTTGCTCAATAAAATGTGTAAGAAGGTGGCAAGCCATCATAGAAGACACCAGACTTTGTGCACCCACACCGATGCAACACTCATACACACACACACACACACACGCACGCACGCACGCAAGAGAGAGAGAGAGAGAGAGAGAGAGAGAGAGAGAGAGAGAGAGAGAGAGAGAGAGAGAGAGGAAAGAAGATGAAGGTAAAGGGACAAATGGAAGATATTTAACAGCCATAACAGGGCAAGTCTTAGCTGACCTGGCTAGTAGAGGCAGGAAAGTGGTGTGTGCTCAGAGACAGGGCCGTAAAGGGCAAGTTTTATCTGCAGGAGCACAGTTTGCCATTTGCCCAGATCATTGCCATAATGATCATTATCCTTCTAGGACTCCTTATGATCTTAACTTTGTCTTTTCTTGATTCCCTTTACACCACCTACTTCAGTGTGGTCACCCCCCTGGGGCTTTGACCCTTCTTCCCCTGGGGTAAGAAAGGAATTGTTTCTCTGTGGTCCTGCTCTTGCAAACCTGGACAAGTTATTCAGGCTGGAGCCTAGGAATCCTGTTATGCCTTGGCAAGCAGGAGCTGGTGAGCTCATGGGAAGAGCTAAGTGTAACACTGAGGCATGAGCAATGTTTTTGTACTCACAAGCAGGGTGCTCTTTGATGAAAAGGTTTTCATAAGCAAGAAACTTCTGACACTGTCTGGGTTTTATCGCTTCTCACTTATCAGAGAAAGGCACTGGGTACAAAGAACACGATAAAAATTTATGGTTTCCCTCCTAACCATTTTTTTTTCTTTCCATCATTAATTGTAGCCAGGAAAGAACAACCTGTACCTCAAAGTTGCCTTTTCTCAGCCGAGAAACAGAGCTACTCTGATTACATTTGCACAATCTAAAAACATGTAGGAACAGAACACACAAGGCAGGGATTGTTGAAACTTTGACTCTACCAACAGACTCAAGCAAATAATTCTACAGAAACTGGAGAACCTCGTGACAAAGAACTCTGAGCAGAGGGCCAAGACCCAAGTTAGACCCACAAGTCAATTTGACAAATGTCCCTTAAGTGACATAAGTGTGGGATTCTGTGTGGAGTTTCACATCAGGTAACCCAATGTGAGCAGAGAGGGAAACAGACAACTGGGAAATCTTCCTTCACTGATTATGAACAGAAATCTTGCAAGTTTGACTTCATCTCACATGGAAAGGGAATGAATGCTTCGTTTTCTGTTGCAGACAATTCTCAGTATTCACTGACTGGGAAAACAGCTGTGGTTGCCAGGCATGGTGACTCCTTCCTGCAATCCCAGCAGTGGGGAAGCAGAGGCAGAAGGGACATTTCAAGTTCAAAGCCATCCAGAGCTACACAGGAAGACTGTTTCACAAGGTGGGATTGGGGTGTAAAGTGGAGACACAGCTCAGCCATTAAGAGTATGTGCTGTCGCTGGGCGGTGGTGGCGCACGCCTTTAATCCCAGCACTCAGGAGGCAGAGGCAGGCGGATCTCTGTGAGTTCGAGGCCAACCTGGGCTACAAGAGCTAGTTCCGGGACAGTCTCCAAAAGCTACAGAAGAAACCCTGTCTCGAAAAACCAAAAAAAAAAAAAAAAAAAAAAAAAGAGTATGTGCTGTCTGTGCTGCTCTATTGTCCAGTTCTCAGAACCCACTTCAGGGTAGCTCACAACTGCCTATAACTCCAACTCTAGGGGATCTGATGCCTCTGGCCCCCATGTACACACATATGCACAAAATTTAAAAATAATAAAAATATATGTTTAAACAAACAAAAAAGAAACAGGCAAGAGAATATGGGTTATGAAGGCTTTATCTCCTCAATACTCCACTGTCCACCTTATTGGTATTTGGTATTAGTATAGGCTACATTGATTTGGACTTCAAACTTTTTTTTTCCTTGGTTTTTTTTTTTTTGGACAGAGTTTCTCTGTATAGTCTTGGCTGTCCTGGAACTCACTCTGTAGACAAGACTGGCCTCGAACTCACAAAAGTCTGCCTGCCTCTACCTCCCGAGCACTGGGATTAAAGGTGTGGGTCAACACTGGCAGATTTCGAACTTTTAATCATTTGAAAAAATCCACACTAGTTCCAAAGAGGAAGTCTGAGAAGAAACCTCAGGAATATTATGAAACAAAACAAAAAACCCAACAACAACAACAAAAAAAAAACAGCAAGAGAAAAAGATTGTGGTAAATTATATTCAAGGCTGGAGAGATGGCTCAGCAGTTAAGAGCACTTCCTGCAGGACCTGAGTTCAGTTCTCAGTACCCACATCAGTCTGCTCCCAAACATCTGTAACCCCAACATCCTCTCCTGGTTTCTTGGTGGCCTTATAGACATGTAAGCAAACACTCCCTGAGCTGGGGAAGGTATTTATGTTTGGAGGTGAGTGAGCATGCTCAAATCCACTACATCAGAGATCCAGCAGGAGCAAGGACAGCCAGAAAGGGGCAGCTGGAGAAAGCTGTTCTGAACCTAAATCTGAAATAGAAGCAATGGGCAGACTAAGAAATTTTGCCAATCTTGACATGCGGATGTGCTTGTCTGACGTATCTATCTCTTTGTCCTGTAGCTGAACCTAGAAGTCTACCTATAATGCCAGTCCTTCCCTGTGGTGAGCCTTTCTCTGACCCTCCAGTTAGCTCCCAAATAAACAATATAGAGACGTCTTATTATAATAGCTCAGCCAATAGCTTAGGCTTATTTTTTTTGTTTTTTTTGTTTGTTTGTTTTTTTCTTTTTTTTTTTTTTTTTTTTTTTTGGTTTTTCGAGACAGGGTTTCTCTGTGGCTTTGGAGCCTGTCCTGGAACTAGCTCTTGTAGACCAAGCTGGTCTTGAACTCACAGAGATCCGCCTGCCTCTGCCTCCCGAGTGCTGGGATTAAAGGCGTGCGCCACCACCGCCCGGCAGCTTAGGCTTATTTCTAACTAGCTCTTGTAACTTAAGTTAACACATTTCTACTAATATATATTCTGTCCTAAGGCTCATTTACCTCATCTATGTACTGTCCATCCTACTTTTCTGTATCTTTTGGAGGCTCCCTTCTTCTTCCCAGCATCCTCTCTGCCCTGAAAATCCTACTAGCTATTGGCCATTCAGCTTTTTATTAAACTAATCAGAGCAACACATGTTCACAGTGTACAGAAAGATTATTCCACAACATTTCTCCCTTTTTGTCTAAATAAAAAGGGAAAGTTTGAGCCCTAACACAGTAAAACTGTATATAATAAGAACAATTATCAGGTAAGTATTACACTCACAATGTCTAGTCCATTTGTATTTGCAAATTCAGAGAAAATAGTCCATCAACTATCCTCTCCTGATGAGTCCAGAATTTTGTACCTAGATTACTTTTCATCACAAATAAAGAAAATAGCAACTATAGCTTCTTAGTCTTTAGTTCCATCAATGACCCCAGAAGGATATAGTATTATCTGAGTAAACAGGAAGTGCAGTACAAACTACTTTCAAATTGACAGAGATATCTGACTGCTTGGGCAGTCACCCAAGGTTTCTCTGCAACATTGGGGCATTTATCTCCTGCCTACAGGCCTAGAAGATCTGTCAGACTTTTTTTTGTGAAGCAGGAATTTTTGAAGGACTACTCTACCCTGTCTTGGAAAAGCTCAGCAGTCACTTTCTGTTGTGTTTACTTGTCCACTTTGGACAGCATACTGGCAGCAGGTGAGGTAAGGGCAACTTCTGACCCAAATGGCTAGCGCTTGGGTCAGAAAGAAAGTAAACTGTATATGGAGTTTCTTAGATGCCCACTCTCTTCTCTGAAGTAAATTGGTGCTGCCAGGAGCAGATGTGTTTCATTGTCATGAAAAGTCCTCTATTACAAAACATTTTAAATGTCATGTTCTGTAGGTCTTTTAAGCATTTGAAGACCGTCTAGCTATCTAAAATACATATATCTCTGTTTGACCTTAAAATCATACTTAACATGACTACAAGTTTGATTGTTATAGGTGACTAACTACTAACCTGCATCTCTTTATTATCCTAAATAGTTTGGAATAATAACTTTCAAAGGGACTAGAAATCTACATTACGTTGTTAAATGAACTGTATAGGTGCAATACCTTAAACAAGAGTAGAAATGTATGTACAGCATGTTCTAACAAAAATAATCTTAAATTTGTGTCGGTATACAAAAATCCATACCAATGCAAAATATTTGAGAATAGTGGTTGTTCAAAAGTAGACTCAATGATGTGCCCTTTTATCTCATTATTTTTGTAACATATCCCCTGCTTTTTCTCTTCACTTCCCTTTTTTTTTTTTGGTTTTTCGAGACAGGGTTTCTCTGTGGCTTTGGAGTCTGTCCTGGAACTAGCGCTTGTAGACCAGGCTGGTCTCGAACTCACAGAGATCCGCCTGCCTCTGCCTCCCGAGTGCTGGGATTAAAGGCCTGCGCCACCACCGCCCGGCTTTCACTTCCCTTTTTAAGACCTCCCCAACTCCCCAGGCTGCTGGATCTCCTCTTCCTCCTCTGCTTTTTCCTCTTCCTTGGGGCTTTCTGCCCACTCTTTTACTGCCATTATGTTCCTACTTTGTATCCAGTTCACGGTCTAGATCTTATCTTTCCAGACTAGACTGCTTTGTTTAGTTTGGCATTTTATTTGTTTATTTAGTTTCATTTGGAGACCCATGATCACACCGTGTAGCCCTAGCTAGCCTTGAACTCTTCCCTCTACCTCCCAAGTGTGGGGATTACAGGTATACACCAGCACTCACAGCTCTGTGCTGTTTTTCATAGGAATTATTCTTTCATATCTATCACTGCTCATCTTTATGGCCTTAGGCAGCAACTAGAGGCAAAACAAGTGGCCATTTATAAAGGGGTGGGTGCTGAGGCCCAAGCTTTCCACAGGGTAGAAGAGTAACAGCCACTTGGACCAAAGTCCTTAGAAGCCTGGGTTGAAGAAAAAGTGCATCAAGTGTTTCTTACCCACATCTCAATGCTGGTCTTGCCAAAGGACAGTCATGTGCTGAAGAAATGTCACATGAACCTAATAATTTTTTTTTTTACACAAGGTCTCATGCATCCCAGGCTGGTATCTTGCTCTATGCAGCACAAATGAACTTGGACTTCTGATCCTCCTGCCTCTACCTCAGAAGTGTTGGGATAATAGGCACACACTGCTGCAACTGGTTTATGCAGTACTGTAGGTCCATCGAAGTCTCTGAGCATGCTAGGCAAACACTCTACAACTGAGCCACATCCCCAGGCTACCCAAAACACAGTCATAAAATGTATGGAAGAGAGAAAGCAAGGGACAAATTCTTCCCGTGAACTCTGAGATTAGAAAGGAAACCCTGAAAGTGATTGAGACCTGGGTCTCTGTAGACACTGTATACCTGAAAAACTGGGAAAGAGAAGAGAAAAGAGATGAAAGGAAATCAAATCAGCTCATGCCACCAAAGAAGAAGTATGGCCTATTTAAATCTGTTCAAAAGCAAACATTTAGAGATCCAGAAGTCAGGCAAGGTAACAAACTTCTGTGATTACAGCTTATAGGACGCTACGGAGGGATGATTTCAAGTTTGAGGGTATCCTGGGCTACATATATAGGAAGACCCTGTCTCAAAAAACAAATATGTAAATAAATACACAAGTAAACATAGTAATAAATAAAATAGAAGTAAGAGTCTACAAGTTCAACTTGTAGACTTGAAAAAAATCAGACAATTTTCCATGTTAAAAAATTGATATGCTGGCTAGGTATGGTGGCACATGCACTTGGGTGACAAAGGCAGACAGATCTCTGAGTTCGAGACCAACCTGGTCTACAGAGTGAATTCCAGGACAGCCAGGGCTACATAGAGACAGCCTGACTCAACAGAAAAAGGAAGGAAGGAAGGAAAGAAGGAAGGAAGGAAGGAAGGAAGGAAGGAAGGAAGGAAGGAAGGAAGGAAGGAAGGAAGGAAAGAGGAAGGAAAATTAACATACCATTGTGAACATATAAGTCAGAAATGTAACTATATAATAGGCTTCAGAACAAATGAGCAGCTTACAGTTTTATTTTAATACTTGGATATTTTGTTTGGTTAGTTGGTTGGTTGGTTTCCTTGTGTGGTGGTGGTGCTGCTGCTGGAGCCGGGGAGAGTGCCAGGTGCTCTGTCCCAGAGCTACATGTCCAACTTTTTAAAACAGATAAATTGTGCCATGCTTTTGTGGTGGGGGTGGTTAAGACAGATTTTCTCTGTGTAACCACCCTGGCTGTCCGGGAACTCGCTCCGTAGACCAGGCTGGCTTCGAACTCACAGAGATCCACATGTCTCTGCTTCCCAAGTTCTGGGATTAAAGGTATGCACCACCACCACCCGGCTGCTCCATGCCTTTTTAAATGTTAGTTTGACTTTTGGCACTGGGCATTAAACCCATGAATTTATGGTGTTAAGCCTGGGCTCTAGAAGTGTGTTTCACCCCTAGCCCCAACTAGCACTTTCAGTAAAAGCCAATTTGTTCAGATAAATATGTCAGCCAAGTCCAGGTCATTTGGTAAGGCTCCTTCATCTTGGTTGAATTGTGACAATTCCTATAAGTACAGTAATTTAGTTTTTCAAAACTAAAGTTACTTATTTTCTATAGATTTTTGCCTTCCCTGCCCTGTGGACCCCAAATAAAGGTCAGTCCAGAAATGTGTTTATTCATCACCTAACAATCTTTAAATGCCTGCACACTGACCCCCTTAGCACAGCCCCCCACCCCTGTTAAAAACAGACTTCTCATTATCCTTCCCTGCCCCAGCAACTTTTGCCCTGTAACTACCCCAGTTCGTACACAACTAACTGATGGGCTCTGCCTCTTAGAACCCCTGTAGGTTTTTACCCAAATAAATGTGTACACTGTTGGTGAGATGCTCACGCCCTTTTTCTGTCTCGCTGACCTTGCAAAAGGGACCCAGTCAATGACACGAAGAAGCTGACAGCCAAGAAGCCAGATATCCTACTCAAGAGTCATGCTTGCTGTGGCACCATCGGAAGAATTTGAGACAGAAGTGGAAAGAAGTCTTCATGCTTAATGCCAACCTGGTCTACATAGCAAGTTGCAGGCCTACCAGACTAGGTAAGTATTGAGTCGGTCTCCAAAAAAGGAAAAGGAGGGGAGTGGAGTGGATGAATTCTTACTTAGACTAGGAACAAAAATAAAAACATTTGGAGAAATTTTAAGAGTGCATTGGCTTTGAAAATATTACATTGTTGTCTGCAGGTCTAAACAGAAGATTAACCTCAAATACTAGTTAAATATTTACATCCTTATCGACTTTGGTACTAAGACGCTCAATGTATTTTGCAATAAATTTTATGGGTTCCCCAAAGACTGGCTCTGAACATTGAAGTCTGGCTAACCTTTATGGCATTTCTTTTAAGGACTTTAACTCTGTCTCTCTGTAGCTGAGACTCTCATAAAAAAACAGGTTTTAAAAAAATCATGGTTTATTGATTTTTTTCTTGACATTATTGACTTGAAGATAGTTTTAAAACATTTTCCCCAGCATTATTACAGCATAAATGACAAATAACAATTGCAATTTGTACTTGATAAGCATATCCAATGTAAAAAGATTACTATAATTAAGCTGAAGCCAGATACAATATGGTTGGTTTTCAGATTCTTGTTTTGCTGTGTTCTCTGCGGGGTTTTTTGTTGCTGATTTATTTTGTTTTGTTCTGTTTTTCGAGATGGGGTTTCTCTGTGTAACTTTTGAGCAGTCAGAGAACAACTTTTGAGAGTTGGTTCTTACTCTCCACTTTGTTGAGGCAGAGATCTCTCTTGGTTTTCCACTTTATAGCACACTGCCATCGAGATAGCCCACCTGGTTCCCATGTCTCCACCTCCCACCTCACAGTCGGAGTGCTGTCTGCTTGAATAACATGGAGAAAGGCAAGTTTGTCTCCTGGGAAGTCTGTACCACTCTACCCCACAGTTCTTGCTGCTGCCCCTTGCAGTTTGCGGAGTTCCCATTGCAAATTTTACTGGGCTGACTTTCCTCGGGCTGCTAATCATGCTCCCGTGTTATTTTCCCAATGGAAACTTGTGATCAGCTCAGGCAAGTAGCCCAGTGCCTCACTGGACAGATCACCAAAATATAATTTCAGTTCTTCCCAACTGTCTGAAGACCAATTTTTGGAAGGAGCTTTGGAATCCTATAAATTCTATAAATTGGAGGATCTGACTCTTTTAAAAAAAATTTATCTTAAAGTTTTAATTAGGAGCTTATGGCTGTGGGAGGGTGTGCACATTGGTGCAGGTGAGCGCAGGTTCCGTGGATTCCACTGAAAGCATCCGACCCCCTTGAAACGGGAGTTAGAGATGCCTGAGAGCTGCCTATTTCAGGAGCTAACGCTGAACTCTGGTCCTTTGCTGGAGGAGCATGCTCTCTAACTGCTGAGCATCATGCTGGCCGGTCATTTTTAAGTTTTTTTTTTTCTTTTAATTCTTCTATGGGATTTTTATCCTGGTAGCCAGCCAATTCTTTTAGTTTGGTAGATAACATATTTGCTTCATTTATAAATGACGGCAAAGCAGACACACACACACACACACACACACACCACCACCACCACCACCACCACCACCACCACCACCACTGCCACCACCACCACCTCATTCAGCTATTCCCTGGGCAACCCTGTGGCTAAATTCCATGGGGGGTTTTCCAGCAAATCTTCATGTTTAAAAAAAAGTGGGGGGGGGGGGAGAAAAGAAGAAAAGAAAAGAAAGAAAGAAACCACCTTGCCTTTTCTAACTTTTCTCCTTCGGGTATGGGTAGGAGTAATCCACGGGGCATCATGCATGCGAAGCACATGCTTTACGCCTGATCACGTGCTTTTATGCCTGTGCTTTGCTACATCCCAGTCTTTGCCCCATACCTTTTAATACGCCCAGAGGTCTCTCTGGTTCAGTGTGGAGAGAACCCCTTCATTCTTTTGTTTATTAGCCAGTGATTGTTGGACACTTGGGTACTTTCCAATCTTGTTGTGACAAACCACATAATTTGAGATAACCTTGTCTCTGACATTGCCTGCAGGTTATCTGCAAGATAAAATCCTGAAGTGCCATTGCGGGGTCAAAGAGCCTGTCTGTGGTCCCAGTTCAAGGCTTTAGCATTTCAATCCAGGGTTGGGAGGAGAACAAAGCCAGCCATTCAATAAATAGCTGGTGAACTGGTGCCAACAGATTGGTGAGAGGGGCGTGGAAACTGCTAGAAGTTTGAAGGTTTTGAACCACCAATCTTGTCGTGGTTATCGTTTTCCTAACTTAACTCATTTTTATTCATTTTAGTCTGTGGTAACCAAAAAGGGGAAGAAAATCCTGTTTTGAGACAGATTTTCTCTGTATAGCCCTGGCTATCCTGGAACTCAGTCTGTAGACCTGGTTGGTCTTAAACGCAGAGAACCACCTGCCTTTAACTCCCAAGGGCTGGCATTAAAGGCGTGTGCCACCATATCTGACAAAAAAAAAGAAATTACTTCTTATGGCTGTGCAAAATCCATTAAAATTTACTAGAAAAGAAGATAAAAGAAGTTAGAATTACTCATAAAGTTACTAATACATCCGTTATCTGTAAACTCAGCATTTGGGAAACAAAAGTAGGGAAATCAGGAATTTCAGGCTACCCTGGTCTACATAGAGAGACTGTCTCAAAAGGAAAAAAAAAACCCTGCAAGAAAGAATTTGAATAGCTAAAGTTAAAAAGTGCTTCTTTGTGAATGTCATTTCAAATTATTTTAATAATTTTGTGTGTGTGCGTGCGTGCGTGCGTGCGTGCGTGTGTGTGTGTGTGTGTGTGTGTGTGTATCTGTGGCGGGGGGTAAAGGGTGTGCCATAGCGTGTGTGTAAAGATCAGACGGCAACTTTGTGGAGTCAGTTCTCTCCTTCCCCCTTTCTATGTGTTACAGAAATGCAGCTCAGGCCCTCAGGCTCACATGACCAAGCGCCTTTACCTGCTGAGCCGTCTCAGTGGTCCTCAAATGATTTTTGAATCCTGTAAGGTTTATCTTCCAGATTTCTAAAAATAAATAAATACATAAAAAATAAATAAATAAGTAGAAAAATTCATCTGTAACTATTAAAGAACAGGACAGAACTAGACAAACCAGCAAGGGAAAGCATAGTTTAACAGTAATTGATTGACTACCAACATATACTGGGTTGGAAGAGATGAAAGGTTGAAAGGTCGGCCAAACTCACGGATGAATTCCCGAGGACAAGAAAACTTTATTTTTGATGGAATAAGGAGACTGTGGCTATCCAGACCAGCAAACGTATGTGCTAAATGAGATGGCGAGATTTCACCTGCTGAAGAGCTGGAGTCCCCCCCAGAGCAAAGCATCAGTGAGTAGCCTGCTTGTGGGGGTGGGGGGAATTAAACTGAGCCTGAGCCCCAGGATGACACCCAGGCTTGTCCTCTGGCCTCTGCATGCTTATCACAAACACATACACTTGCATAAAAAGAAACAGAGAAGTGTGAGTTAGGGACAAACTAAACATCCCTTAGCTGTTCTGTCTTGGAATTCTAATAGTAATTTTAAGAAATCTTTTGGGGGAACTGGAGAGATAGCTCAGTGGTTGAGAGCACACATTGCTCTTGCAAAGGACTGGTCAATTACCAGTACCCACATGGTAGATCACAGCCATCTATAATTCCAGAGGATCCAACAGGCATGCATGTGGTGCATATATATCCCTGAAGGGCAAAACATTTATACATATAATGTAAAAATAAATCTTTTTTAAAAAGGTCTTTTGGAGGTAAAAGAATTTCAAAGTCAGGGGCTGGAGAAATAGTTTAGCAGTTAAGGGTACTTGCTCTGGCCGAGGATCCAGGTTTGGTTTTCAGTACCCACAACTATCCACAGCTCCAGTTCCAGAGGACAGGATGCCTTCTTCTAGCCTTCTTGGGCTCTAGGTATGCACATATATACATACAGGCAAAACATTCATATCCATAAAATAAAAATAAACCTTTTAAAAAAAGGAGTTTCAAAATCAGCCACAAGTCCAGTTACATGAACTGATGGATCTTACTATCAAGAAGACAGATTTCTTTACCTCTGTTTGTTTGTTTGTTTATTCTGGGTCAGCGAGAGCAGGTGTCACACTGTGCATGTTGAGATCAGAAGAAAACTTGCGGGAGTCAGTTCTCCCCTTCCATTCTGTGGGTCCTGGGAATTGAACTCAGGTTATTAGGCTTGGCAGCAAGTGCCTTTGTCCACTGAGCCAAGTCTCTGGCCTAAGACAGAGATTTCTCTTAATTACGACATGTAGTTCCACCTGAACTTAATTTAGAAATCCATAGTAGAAGCTAATGGCTTGGAAAGAGGAAGAAACGATTCTACTCAGAATCACGGGACTTCGGGGTGGCAATATCATGCGCTTGGACTGTTTTTGCCATGCTCTGGGTGTTTTCAAATACCTGGCACGGTCTTAGCAAGCACAAGCCAGATATGGAGAGAAAAAAACCAGCAAAGGTAAAATTCATAGAATTATTTATTTCTAGCCAGAAGTTCAAATGTCATCAGTGCTAAAGACACTGCTTCTTTGTACAGAAACAGCTAACAAGGAAGTTGTGACATTTACTACGTGTTCTAGCACAACTGCTCACCTGTTTGTGACCTCATCTGGCCCAGTGTCAAGGAAGCATCTTTCCACTATTTTCTAGAGATGAGGGCAGAACTTGGCACATAAAGGGTACCCAAGAAATATCTGTACAAAGGAAGGGAAGAGGGGTGTCTTTTCACTGTGTATTTGTTTTACTATACAAGGGAAGTGAGGAGAGGGATAGAAGCATTTTGAACAAATAAAGATACCTCAAAGTCAAAAGAGGAGAAGAAAAAAGGGAACTAGGAACAAACAAGACCGCCTTTAGCTGTCCTGTCATGGGATTCTAATCCAGTAGGATTTTTTTTAAAAGTCTTTTAGAGGTAAAAGAGTGTTAGGGGCCGGGCGGTGGTGGCGCACGCCTTTAATCCCAGCACTCGGGAGGCAGAGGCAGGCAGATCTCTGTGAGTTCGAGACCAGCCTGGTCTACAAGAGCTAGTTCCAGGACAGGCTCCAAAGCCACAGAGAAACCCTGTCTCGAAAAACCAAAAGAGTGTTAGGGACCATTGTCCCCCCCCCAAAAAAAAGATAGCAGGGATCATTGTCCTAAGGATGTTTGTGGAGAACCCACCCCACATTCCAACTATCTTGAAATATGTTTGTTAATGGAATCACTTGTTTCGGCTTACACCAGGGGTGCTGACTGGTGACCTTTGCTACCCCGGCAAGGTTTCTTCCTACCCCTACCTCCACCCCAAGCCAAGTTCCTCATTCAAGGGCTATATAAGCCACAACCATTACCCTAATAAAGGAAGACCTTGACAATAGAATCTTGCTTGGTCTCGTTTCTCTCTCCCGCCCATGATTTCTTGCAGGTAGCGCCTCTTCAGGAACCCTGAATAGCTGACCCGCTGGCGGGTTACAAAAGAGTTTCAAAATCAAGGACTGGAGAGATGGTTCAGTAGTTAAGATCTTTTACTGCTCTTTCTGAGGACCTGGGTTCAGTTCCCAGAACCCGCATGACAGCTCAAAACCATTTGTAGTTCCAATTCTGGTGGGGGGGGGGCCTGGGAGGTGTCTAATGCCCTCTTCTGGCTCCCCAGGCTACTATTTCTTGCACATGATATACATATATGCGTCCAGGAAAACACATAAAATAGAAATAAATGAATATTTTATAAAGAGCTCTGAGTGTTCGAAACAAGGTAGGACTGTTGGCACATCCTATAATTCCAACACTCACAACGCTGAGGCAGAAGAATCTGGAGTCCAAAGCCAGCCTGGATTTGAAGATCCTATATTGAACTGGCAACGCCCTGCGACAGGGCACCTGTCTAATATAATAGGTGTTTTAAAGGTCCGGAAGCCTCAGTCATCAGTTATATCAGCTTCCTTCTTGTAAACAAAGACTGCTTGTTCGTTCGTTTCCCAGCCACCCAGACCTGAATAATAACATAGAAACTACATTACAATACTGTTTAGCCAATAGCTTAGGCATCTTTCTAGCTAACTCTTACATCTCGAATTAACACGTTTCTATTAATTTGTATATCGCCACAGGGCTGTGGTCAGACAGTTAGGTTCTGATTGGTGGCTGGCGTCTTTTTCCTTTGGCAGCTACATGGTGTCTCTTTGACTCCACCTACTTTCCTTCTAAATATCTGTTCAGATTTCCTGCCTGGCTTTACTCTACTAAGTCACTGGCTGAAAAAGCTTCTTTAATAATCAGTGGTAATAAAACATGTTCATATCATACAGAGGGGGATTCTACATCACTTTTTCATTTTTGTAACAATACCTGAGATATTCAACTTAATAGGGATCTGTTTGACATTGTAGAAACTCTAATTCTTGGTTGGTTAACGCCATTGCACGGGGCCTGTGGCTACAAAACGGCAAGAAGAAGTGGCGAAGGAAGCCGATTTACTTCGTAGGAGCCAAGAGGCAAAAAGAGAGGAAGAGACTAGGGCAAACCTTCCCCTCACATGGCCCTACCCCCTGAATACCATCCCATCTCCCAATAACATCTCAAGCTGGTATTGAGCCTAACATGAGGCCTTGGGGGTTGGGGGTGGGGCAGGCACTCAATATCCAAATGATAGTATTTGGGAAGACAAAGGAAACTACAAGGTAAAGAGAAAATAACAAGTGTTTCCAGAATGAGAAGAAACCAGACTATGCATTGCAGGTGGGAAAGTCAACTGGTACAGAACATGAACTGAGTTTGTCAGCTCCTCAAAGAGACGGCTGAGGCATTGTCAAAAGGGAAAGGGAGGAGCGAGGAGAGACCCTTTCCTTCCACGTTAACACTTTACCTTAGCCCTAGAGTATGTCACACAGTTTCTCAAATTATTTACCAATATTTTAACCACAGTTTGTTTTCCTGTACTGGATATTGAACGTAGGGCTCCTACTAGGCTGTATCCCCAGCTCTTTAATCAAACACTTTATACGATTGGTGGTCCACGAGTAGTTTAAACCACCCTGGAGTCATCAGGGCCACCTCTGATATTTCTCTACTAGCTGTGCAACCTTGGCTAAGTCACTTCCTGTCCAAGACTCAGTTTGTTTTACTAACACATGGGGGAGGAGCTAAAGACTTGACGAGGCACTTCATTAAAAAGATGGACAAATGGCCCCAAAGCATTTGTGTCAACAGTCATTTCTCTCCAGGAAATGAAAATTAAAACCAAAAAGGCACTCATCCTTACCTTACAGAATCAGCCCAATGAAAAAGGCAACCAAGAGTGTGAGGAGGGGCCTGGGCCTGTAGCTCAATGGTAGAGCACTCGTCTAGCGTGCATGCAACTCTAGGTCCAACATCGAGCACTACCAGAAATGAACTGTTGGGTGGACGATGAACACTGTGGGGTGCTCAGTCACTGCAGAGAGAGATGAAGCTTGCTTCACCCACACAGGAATGCTGGTGATTTCGACTTAATCTAGACTGTGTATATAGATACACAGGGACCTCATACTTAGATGTATTACCAAAAGGAACGTGAAGTTGCATGTATCAAAGGACAGGTCCAGGATGGAGTCTAACATGATAGCCTCAAATTGGAAAGTTTGCAAATTCCCAGTGAAGGTAAGAGGGATACCATTCTAAATTGAAGCATTCAACCTACCAAAAAAAAATCACCAACAGTTACAAAGGCAAAGAATCTACAGTAGTTCTCAACAGGGGTTGAATATCAGATATCGTGCATATCGGATACTTACATTGTGACTCATAATGATAGTAAAATTAATTATGAAGTAGCACCAAAAATAATTTTATGATTGGGGGTCACCACAACAAAAGGAACTGTATTAAAAGTTCACAGCATTAGGAAGTTGAAAACCACTGATCTATAGCTACCCAAAGCAACATGGAGGACACTAATAATGTTGAGCAAAAAGAAGCCAGACCAGAAACACTCAAATAGAATAACTGTGTCATCCTGTCTTCATAGTTTGTTCAAGCTATTGCTGCATAGCATACACAAGACTCTGTTGAAGAAGAGAAGGAGGTAAAGGAAGCAGTAGGCTGGAGAGATGGCTTCACGGTTAAGAGCACTTGCAGCTCTTCCAGAAAACCTGAGTTCAATACCCAGCACCCACATGGCTACTCACAACCATCTGTAACTCCAGCTCTAAGAGTTCTGATGCCCTTTTCTGGCCTCTATGGGCACCGCACACATATAGTGCATAGACACACATTCAGACAAACATTCATACCCATAAAATAAAAAAAATTTTTTGGCTGGATGATGGTGGTATACAACTTTTAATACCAGCACTCAAGAAATCAGAGGCAGGCAAATTTCTGAGCTCAAAGCTAGCCTGGTCTACAGAGAGTTTCTGAACAGCTAAGACTACACAGAAAAACCATTTCTCAAAAAACAAACAAGCCAGGCGGTGTTGGCGCACGCCTTTAATCCCAGCACTCAGGAGGCAGAGGCAGGTGGATCTCTGAGTTCGAGGCCAGCCTGGTCTACAAGAGCTAGTTCCAGGACAGGCTCTAGAAACTACAGGGAAACCCTGTCTCGAAAAAACAAAAACAAACAAAAAAAAAGAGATAGTTCCAGGACAGGCTCCAAAGCCACAGCGAAACCCTGTCTCAAAAAACAAAACAAAATAAAACAAACAAACAAAAAAAAAAACACCAGGCGGTGGTGATGCATGCCTTTAATCCCAGCACTCAGGAGGCAGACAGATCTCTGTGAGTTCAAGGCCAGCCTGGTCTACAAGAGCTAGTTCCAGGACAACTTGGGTTGTTACACATGGAAACCCTGTCTTGAAAAGAAAAACAGAAAAACACCTTTTTTTTTCAAGTACTCCAATTTATACGTATCTGCTATACTCATTTACCCCTGGATGTTCATTATACAACAAAATAAATGAGCAGATATTTTGCAAACAAATGGTGGGATTAGGCATATCAATACTTAGGACTGAACCCTGAGCCTCACACATACTAGACAACCTCTCTAACCACTAAACCACATTATCTACTGCTGTGGGATAATACTTTTGCACACTGTAAAGATGTGTCAATCTTTTCTTTATATTTATCTATTTATTTATTTATTTTGTATACAGTTAGCCAGAAGAGGGCACCAGACCTCATTACAGATGGTTGTGGGCTACCATGTGGTTGCTGGGAATTGAACTCAGGACCTTTGGAAGAGCAGGCAATGCTCTTAACCATTGAGCCATCTCTCCAGCCCAGATTTGTCACTCTTAATGGTTTAATAAAACACTGATTGGCCAGTAGCCAGGTAGTTAGTATAGGCAGGGCAACCAGACTAAGAGAATTCTGGGAAGTGGAAAGACAGATACTCATTAACCAATCAGACACAGAAGAAGCAAGATAAAATTGCTACACTGAGAAAAGGTACCAAGCCACCCGGCTAAACAAAGACAAGAATTATGGGTTAATTTAAGTTGTAAAAGCTAGTTAATAATAAGCCTGAGCCAATAGGCCAAACAGTTTATAATTAATGTAAGCCTCTCTGTGTTTCTTTGGGGCTGAACAGCTGTGGACTGGGTGGAACAGAAACTTCCATCTATCACCTTCCCTAAGGCCAACATTTTTTAAGTCTTTTTTGGCTAAAAAGACATCATTCTGGGACTGGAGAGATGGCTCAGAGGTTAAGAGCACTGACTGCTCTTCCAGAGGTCCTGAGTTCAATTCCCAGTAACCATATGGTGGCTCACAGCCATCTGTAATGAGACCTGGTGTCCTCTTTTGGCCAGCAAGCATACAGACAGACAGAACACTGTGTACATAATAAATAAATAAATAAATCTTTAAAAAAAAGACATCATTCTACCAGGTACTAAGTTAAATGCTTTCCATATAGTTTTTCAAGAGTCCCCTCTATCATCTTCTGTGACAGATATTATACTAAGGAAACTGAGGCACAGGCACCAGGAACTTGACAAAATCCTGTTTCTATGGAAGATAGGGTGGTGGGCCTTAAATTCAGCCTATCAGGGGTCAGAGGCCATGATTCAACTATGCTTTCCCACCTTAGCTGAGATCCTGGTGAATCACAGCCTGAGGGAACCAGGAGGGGTTTGGTGTGACCCACTTGTGTCTTCTTGATTGCCTGCCTTTGACACCTTCAGGCTTTTCTTGGCTCTGAGGAACTGAGTTTCTTTCTCTCTGAGTCTGTGTTACAGATTATGCAATGTCATTACCCTCTTAAATGTATCCAGCATTTACTTAAGTTCTTATGTTATTCTCCCAGTAGTATTAAATGCTAGGCAGTTGAGATGAATTTTCTTGTTTTTGTTTGGTTTTTTGTTTTGTTTTTTTTTGGGGGGAGGTGACTAACTCTGTAGTCTAAGATGGCCTGAAATTCAAAATGTTGCCCAATCTAAAGTTGAACTCTAAAGGTGATCCTCCTACCTCAGCCTTCCAAGTGCTAGAATTACAGGCATATGCCTTGCTGATGTTACTTCTCAAACAGTTCAGACACACAACTTGAGAAATCACCATGAGTCCTTGGCCTGTCTGGTTTACACAATGAGCTCCTTGACAGGAAAACAGAGCCTCACAGTGAAACTCTGCCTCATGACCTTCCTACAAAATGCCAAAACAATAATCTGTACCTGCCAAATAGATTGGGGAATCTCTTAACATGAGAAGTGTTCCCTACTCATTCCCTTTTTAAAAGGCTCCCTGGTTACATGTCTTTAAGAGAAAGTCAAAAGCAGTCACTTTTATAGATTTCGCCAGAAATCTATGACCAAGAAAATGGTTAGACTTTTTAAAGGTATCCACCAGACTCTTGGTTTGGGAGTAGAGTATTAGGAATTTGTAAAGTAAAGCTAGGAAACTCACGTCCTAGAAACCTGATGGGTAGGTATTGATTTGGTCAGTAAACCAGAAATTAAATTTTTTTTCAAAGATGCTTTACTTTTGCCAGAACAACCCTGAATGTGTTTGTAAAAATTGCCCACAAATGTTCTACCTTCACGTACATGTAGCATGGATCCATAAGGAAGTATTATTATTAGCTGTGAGCTACCTGGTGGGAGAAGAGGGGCACATATATACATCCTCTGATGATTATAAAATTGTTAAGTTTTGCTAATAATGAGCAAGGAATAATTAACCAAAATGAGTACAAAAAGAATTTATTAGGCCAACACATCAATTAAAAACAAGTCTAAGGAGTTGGTTGGAATATTACTGGGCCTTCTAAGAAGGCCAAAGTCACATACTTCAGACATCACTCTGACAGTGTGTGGCATGAGGAAGGATTTTGGGCGACAGGACAAGACTAAGTCTCTACTTCCTCTGAAGTCTATGGTTCTGGTCCCTGGAAGGGCTGGAGTGAAATGTTTCCTACTTAGTACAGAAATTGGACCTCTTTGTTCAGATCTTATCTTTGAGCATTTGCAGTATCTGTTCGCAGACATGGGATGCTATCAAGGACAAGCGGTCACTGGAGGACTGTTTTACCAGCATGTACAGTGAGTAAAATTATACTCCCCGCTGTAGTAACTTCATTTCTAATCTCATCTGGCACCAATAGTCCTGTGAGAAGTTATGATGCTGTGTTTGGGGACATTATTCTTCAGAATAGAAGGGAAAGAGTCTAATTACCAAATACACAATGAAATAATTCAAACTCACAAATCTTAGAGTCCCAGAAAATGAAGTCTTCGTTTAAGTTGGAAGAAAGGGGGAGTATTTTCTATCATTCCTCATAATAATGTTAATTGTTTCAAGATTATAATGTTCATCATTCCAGTGTGTTTTTAACTTAAAGCTGTTGATCATTAAGTTTAATTTTTAATGGTAGAGGCTGCCAAGGAATTGTAGGGAATACAGTATTCATTTAGGTGTTGGCTAGCCTCAAGCTATCAAAAAAAGTAAAAATGAAACACAAAACAGGGCAGATGGAGTCATCTGGGTCTCTGAGGGGTGACCACAAGACCAAATAACACAGAAAACTAGTATTTCAAACAAAACCAGCAAGGGAACTTCACAGACTACCTTTGCTTTGTTTTAATAAAGAAAGCAGCAGTCAGAACCTATGTATCCTTGGGCCCATTCACGAAAAAGGTTTTGGCCTCCACAACAACTCTTTACACTTGGTAAGTATTCCTTTCAGAGGCTCTTACAACTTTTGTTTGTTCACAATCATTAGGAGGAACAACAATAACAACAACAAAATCTGTTTAGAACAAGAATGGTTTTCAAGTCAAAATCTCAGGTATTTTAAATGTTACACTTGTGCTTTCAAAAATGTAGTCAAATGCCTGACTGCAGTGCCTGCTGGTGGATCTTGCTCTGCTCCAACTTGACAGTTTGGAAGTCCATGAAGGTGTAGATAGACAGATGGGCACATCACACCAACTCACACACAGACTTCCCCATAGCCTTTGGGTCATCAATCCCTTTACTGTCCTTTTTGTGCATTTGGGACACTGCTTTCCTCAGACCAAGCTATTCTCAAACCCTGCGAAGCAACAGAGATGTGTCTTTTCCAAGTCAGTCTAGGCACAACGCTAAACAACTTCCCGATACACCTAGAGTCTGCACACAGAAAACAAGGTAGTCTGTTAGCATCAGTAACTGGCTCAAGCCTGAAACTCAAATGAAGATCTAGAAATGCTGAGTTAGGCATCTTGAAAATAGTCCATTCGATTTGCTTTCTGCTTTGGGTCCAACTGGCTCCAGCTTTGTTCAGGACGTGAGAGGAAGTACTGTGTTGAGCCAGTTCCACCACCAGGAAGGAAAGTTCTTCTCAGAAAGTACTGGGACCTTTAAATATTCAGTCTTTGGTGATAGCAGCTGGTGCCCAGGACATTCTTGGCTCCCTCTGGTCTCCACCCTGGCAACCCTTATTAGCCTGGTATTGACTACCCAGGCCCTTTAAAAACAGAGCCCTGGAAGTGAATGAAAGCGAAGAGCGACGTCCAGAAGCTGGAATACTTGAAGTCAGCTTGGTCTGGACACTTTCTTGACTACTCAGTGGCCTGTGTGGTTTGGAGTCCAGCAGGTGGCTTCTCCTCGCCCTCTGGTGGCTGGAGGGAAGGGGCACACAGACACCAACACACCAGGAGGGGGCGGTCAGTGCCCCTCTGTGATGCAGGGGTCCACACCACCATACTGATCACTCGGGAATCCCCATTTTGGAGTACCCGGTTTACAGGTGCGGGACATAGAAAGGGGTCAAGTAGGAGGGCCCAAGAAAAGGAGTGAAGTGACTCCCCGTGGCGGCTGTCGTCAACGGGAAGGAGGAAGGGGGAAAGATGCTCGCGGGATAGGTGGGGAAAGTCTGGAACGGCAGAGCGCCTGGAACCTGGGGGCCAGGACTGCTCCCGGTGCTACTGCCGCAGGCTCCCGCCACTGTCCCGGGTGTCCCAGGCTGCGGCGTACCACACCCCGCCTGCACTGTGCCGTCGGCCCCCGGGTTCTGCTTCTTCCACTTGGTCCTTCGGTTCTGGAACCAGATTTTGACCTGCGTCTCGGTGAGGCTGAGCGACAGAGCCAGGTTCAGGCGTTCGCACACTGACAGGTAGCGCGTGGCTCGGAACTTGTTCTCCAGAGCCACCAGCTGCTCGTAGGTGAAGGCTGTGCGCGCGCGCCGTGGCTTGGCGCAGCTAGGCTCGGATCGCCGGCGCCGGGGCCGCGGGGAGCCGGGGGAGCCGGGGGACCTTGGCAGCCTGTCGGTGCCACTCTCCCCCACTCCCGTCACCACCGCCCGGGCCTCTGGAGACCCCTGGTGAACCCCCTGCCAGCGCTCCGGACGCTCTCGCAGCTGCGCGCGCCCCGCGTCCTCAGCTTCCTCCTCCTCTTCCGCTTCCGAGCCTTCCAGGGGGGACGCGGGGCCAATGCTTCGGCCCCTGGAATCTGAGAGAGAAGGGCAGGGTGACCAGAAGCCCGTAACAACTCCATCCGTCCGCATCCCCAAACCTTCTTGTCCTCCCCGAGAGCACTCAGCTTTTCCTTTGATCCAACTCCACTCTCGCCACTATGTCCTCTTCTGTCCCCAGCCCGCACATCTTAGGGAGCAGATTCAGGAATGCGGTATCCTCTTGCCCTTTACACATCTACCCTTAAATAGTCACCCAAAAAGTATATGTTGGATGGCACCCCATATCAAGAAAGTACAGTGACTTTATCGAGCCGAGAAGAGAGGAGTCGGCTGTGCATTATGATATGGGAATGTTAAATGTTGAATCTCCCTGGTCCCTAGAAGCCTATTTTGCTGTGGGACTCTTAGCAATTAAAAAAGAAGTTATTAAGTCCCCCTCCCCCCAAAAGGAGAAATTCCCCCTTTCCCATCTTCTCTCTCCGGCCGTGTTAATAGAGTTTCAGATTTGTCCGGGGCCTGATCGATAGATGTCATCTATTAAAGGTAAGTTTTAATCGAACAATATTAGGATCAGACAGGGAAAGGGGGTTTGAAGTCAGTACCTGCAAGCTGCGGGCAGGAGATATGCAGTCGCCAGTAATAGAATATCGATCAAGGAGTTGAGGGGGAGGGGAACGCGGCCCAACAGAGAGACCATCCAAACAATTAATCCAGGCCCTCGGCCGGACCCCAAGTCAGGCCACCAGAGGCTTCTGGGCCCCAGACAATCACTGCCAAACTTAGAAAAGAGGAGCAGGGGACTGTGCTGCATTATAGCCTTCCCTAGGACCAGAGTTCCTAGACTTTCGGCGTCCCTCCAAGGAATCCCATGCCTATGTTCCACTCGGCAGGAATCCTTCTGTCTTAAATTCCAGCCACAAACTTTTCTGAACCCTTCTTTTGATGTCAACCACCTTCAGGGATGAGGTGAAATGGTCTAGAAGAGAAAGCACCAAAAGCTTCCTGTCTGCCCACCCCCAGTCCCCTGTCAGGTCCAGGAAGTTGAAGGCACGGGCTCTGCAGGTGTTTCCGAAGCTTTGGAAATAAGCACCTAATCCTGGTCTCAGTTACCTCAACCATAAAAAAAAGGAGTGGTGTTGACGATACTATATACTTGAAAGGCGTTTTCATAACCTTTACCCCTGCTCCTAGCCCAAGTTCTAGCACGTGGACAGTGTACAACATTTCCGTTAGATGTGCGAGCCAGGCAGAGCTGTGGCGTTCACGCACTGAGCAGGTGCTCAGGAATCACCTCAACCTCATCCCTGCCTTTTTCTTTTTCCAAGGAGGGGTGCTTCAGTTCTCACCTGCGCGGGTGCGCCTTCTCTAGTTCCCAGGCCACCAACATCCATTCATCAGACCTTGGCTGCTCCACACACACACGGATACCGTCTTAGACTGAAACCGCCTCGCATTCTTACCAGGGGTGTCCTGCGACCGGATCGTAGACTCGGGGCTGGCGTCTTCCCCTGCTTCCACCTCCGCTAAACTTTTCTTGGCTTCCCGGGCAGCTAGACTCACCGGTGGGAAGGCAGCTCGCGTGAATTTTTGCGGATCCAAGATGTCCAGGACAGAGAAGGAAATCTTGTGGTGAGAAGGAGCCGCCTTGGCCCCGCCATCCTGCCAGGCCAGCATGCCCGCCTCCCACGGACTGGAGGCCGCCTTCAACCGGTCCGGGATGGGTGCACTAGGGCTTGCCTTTGGCTGTGGTTCGGTCACGGCGCTCCAGTCTTGAACTGGATTTTCCCCGCCAAGTGAAGCTGGAGAGGGGGGCAAGGAGGCGGGGCGGGAGAAGAGCAGCGGGGGGCTGCTTGCGGATTGGCACTTGCGCTGGCCAGACCCCCGCCACGGGCAGGGTGAGTTCGCAGTTGCCTCGGGACTATCCCGCGCGGCGTGGTGGCGGTTGTCCTGGACCAGAGGGATCCTCGCCGGCCAATGCGCGCTCCCGAATCCAGGGGTCACGGTTGCAAGCTGCGCAAGTGCCCTTCCATCCTGTAGAAATTCGTGAAGGGCGCCAGGGAGGCTTTCATCTCGAGTATCCCCTCTACTCACACACCTACCTGACTGAAGTTTACTTATTTCTCTTGGAGCACTTGCCATCTGTCTTTGACCTGAAGACTACACCGAGGCTAAGCCTGATCCCTCCGCAATGATGCTTGGCGCATCTCATGCACCATCTGTGAACCACAGTAATGGCGTCAAGACCATTTACTTCAAATTTTTAAAGCCTCGGTGTGTTTACAGTTTACAAAGCCCTGGGGTTTTCTCACTCTCTTTTGATTTTCTAAGCTTCCCTGTGAGGTGGGCGTGGCCCGGGACTACAGTCTGTGTTTCAAAGACAGGAAAAATGAGGTTCAAAAATGAGCAAAGATCTGTCCAGGGTCACTGCGGTCAACAAGAGTCTGGACTGGGCTAGAGAGGTTTTTCAGCACGTCCTCTGTCTTGGAAAATGGAGGCGAAAAATTCTCCTTGCACAGGAAACTTTTCTTTCTACCCAGAAAGGGGTCAGAGGCCAAAGGGTGAATTATAGGAAAGATGACAGTGTCCAACCAGGAAGGCCGTGGGCTCAGGGCCAGGTAGCTGGACTGAGGGTGCTGTCTTTCTTTCAGTTACCCACAGTGGCATTTTCGCTGCCCGTCAGGACTTCTTCACAGTCACAGATTCCATCATTAGCATCAGAAATTGACTCTATCTCTGACCCCCATCCTTGCCCAACCACAAGAAGGAAAAGGTTAAAAAGATGCCCGTTGGTTTG